>NW_004567124.1:25066053-25129692 GCF_000260355.1 Condylura cristata
GCCACCAAGGAGGGCCATTAAGAGATTTTAACTGGTATCAACTGGGACCTCCAGGGATGTTGGTGGGTTCAGGAATCCAAGCTGGTTATCTACTGCTTATCCTAAGCCTTTTTTTTCCCCTCACAGAGAAACGAATGCAAACTGTCTGAGCAGCGTGCTGCTTTGTGCCGGGGCCAGAACCCCCTTCCCATCTACCTCACCATTAATGTCAAGGATGATGTGAGCAACCAGGATTTCAGAGGTAACACTTGCGGCCTGCAATCTCCAAGGGGCAGGGGGAGGCCCCTTCTCAGCAGGCAAATGCACCCAGCAGCACAGTCACCACCGTACCTTTACTAGCCTCCACATCAAAAATCTGTGCGAATGCCAAAGAATTTGACTTTGCTACTTGCTTTCTGTTCTGCTTCATGGATAAAGCTGATGGGCAGGATCCCATGGCTTCCCCGGGCAGGGGGTTGAGACGGAAGAAATAAAGGTCGTGAAGGGAGCGTGCCCTAGATAGTTCTTAAGCTGCCACAAGTGGGAACCCTGGAGACCTGCCCTGTTGTCCTGTCAGTTTTGGTCCTTGCTGATCCAGTTTTGAGGCTCACATGAGGCATGCAGGTGCAAAGCCATCTTGCTGGGGTAGCAGAAGCCGGCAGTGGGCGCCCCCGTGTGTCCCTCAGCGGAACTGCAGCCTCTGTCCCAGGGGGCCCCAAAGTGCTTTGGGAGACCCTGCAGGAGTTAAGTGGGAGGGAGCCGCTGTCCCAGCCTGAGACTACTTCTGCCCCGTTTTGTGTGCAGAGTGGTGCGAATTCTCCCCCTATGAGGTGGGCCTGCAGAAGTACGGGGCCTACATCCCCAGCGAGCTCTTTGGCTCCGAGTTCTTCATGGGGCGGCTGATGAAGAGGATCCCCGAGTCGCGGATATGCTACATGCTAGGTAACTCCTGGCTGTGAAACCCCCCAGGTAGAGTTAGAGGAATGACAGGGAGGTATGCTTTGTTCCCCCAGGATCTTATCCCAGATGCTGGGGCTGATTGGGGTCAGCCCTCAAGCCTGTGACCCTCGTGGCCTTTGCCAGCACCCCCTCATTGCAGGGGGGGTTCTGTCACCTGAGAATAGCCTGAAGGACCTGACAAGGAGCCATCACATCACTGGGGGCCAGAGGACACTGTCCTGATGTCCTGGTCTCCAGTGATCCCTCTGGCGTCCATTTACAGCCCCACTGGGGATGGCAGGCTGAGATGAGAATTTCTGGAATTCCCTCAGCCTCCAGGGCCCAGATCCACGGGGCCAGGGTGACTGCTCCCCAGGCAGAGTCTCTGGGAAGACTGGCTCAGCTTCTTACCCCGACTCTGGTGCCCACTCCTGCTGCTTGCCCCTCCAGAGTCTGACCTACCTCCAGCATTACATGGCCAGGATACAATCACCTTACAGCCTCCACAGTAGCCAGGCCCTATTAACCTAGTCATCGGCACAACTGTCTTCATTCTGTACTGTCTGTAGGTAGATAGTCTATCTATACTGGCTCAACCCATTCCAGCAGCCCCTTTCTTCTGGCAAGCTTGCCCAGAAGTCTCTCGTGGGCAGGGGGCCTCTCCTTCCTGTATCACCTGCTGTTTGGGGCATGTGGTTCATAGTTCTGTTTACTATGACACTTGAGCTTAAAGACTGGCCCCTCATATATTAGCTGTGTGGAACTGGCCTAATTATCAGCCTCTCTGGGCCTCGCTTATCTCGTCTATAAATTGGACTTAAAACTAAAACCTGCCTTATAGGTGATCCTAATGGGTCAGTGTATGTGACCCATTGATGACATTAATATGTTGCATTTTTAATCATAGTAGTAAGAGCGGTCATCACGGTTATGTAGTGATCACCCTGAGCCAGGTGCTGTCATAAGGTAGTGCATTAACTGATGTCAGGATGCCTGCTGGACTTGTACTCAAAGCCTGCCCTTGCTACCCTCAGTCCTGGCTGGACTGTACCTTCCTCATCCCCGGCTCTGAGAAAGATGAGAACAGAGCCCTGGGAGGTTGTCTCGAGCAGCACTGCAGGGAGACCGCATCCCAGTTGGCCCCACCCCCCACTAGCGTGGCTTAGAGGAGCAAGGCCGAGGCAGAAGCAGTGTTCTGGTGGGCCTGCGGGCTCTTGGGGAGAGCTGCTCACACCTGGGCCTGTCCCTTAGGTTTGTGGAGCAGCATCTTTTCGCTGAACCTGCTTGATGCCTGGAATCTGAGCCACACCTCAGAGGAGTTTTTCCACAGGTGGACGAGGGAGAGAGTACATGACATTGGTGAGTGATCCCCTGATTTATTACCTGATTGAGCCATAGTGGGGTAAAGAAAGGTGAATCCCAACTGAGGATTAGTCCACCTGCTGCATGTCTCACTGTTGTGCCAATGGCCCGCAGAGCTGGGAAGACGGCTGGGGCTAGAGGGTCTTCCTGGCAGGAGGGGAGGCTGAGTGTAGGTGGATACATGTGCCAAGGTTCCCCCTGCCCCCCGCCAGCTTCAGGGCCAGCTTAGCCAGGTTGGGGGTGTGGCTCCACTGTGCAGTAGATCTGTCAGAGTTGCATGGTGCCCGGGACGGCTACATGTGAAGTGAAAGGTTGCCCAAAATTCTGTATCCTCACAGGGGCCCCACCTTACCTGTCATCCCCCTCCTTCATTTTCTAGTGGGTAAAAAATGTGGCTTCCATGCCCCTGCCCTTATTCTAAGTCTCCCCCGAGACCTCCTAGCCGTGTTGCCAGGGCCTGGAGAGCAAGGCAGGGGCTGCACCCACAGAGGCCCCCCCTTGGCTGCAGGTGACTGTGCAGTGCTTCCAGGGGTGCCCTGAGGACCCCCGCTCTTGTGACGTGCCCTCCACTCCCTCTCCCCTGCAGAAGATGAGCCACTCCTGCCTGAAATCCCCAAATGTGATGCCAACGCCCTGGACACCACAGTGGTGATCCCAGCTTCCTGGCTGTCCAACACTTTCCGCAGCATCCTCACGTACCGGGCCTTTGTGTCTGAGTTCCACAACTTCCTGCTGGGCTTGCAGCTGCACAAAGACTACCTCCAGAATAACGAGTTCTCCATGTGGAAAGGTAACCTTACCTGATGCTCCTGGGGGAAGTGCGGTCTTCCTGAAAGAAGAGGTGAGGTCGAAGTTGCCACAGAGATAGCTCCGCTGACATATTGGCTGGGTTTAGCAGCACATTCTCCATGCGTGTCCATACCTCATGAGGGTCTGAACAGTGGGCAGAGCCCTGGGTGTGTTTAATAAATGAAGTCTGTGCAGCAACTCTCTGCAGAACCTGTGTACCTATCCCAGCAGGTGGATGTTGGGGCCCTGACTTTCTGTGGTTGTGCCCTGGGGATGCCTGTATGTGAATGGCCCTGGAATTGGGCAGGAGTGGCCCATCTCAAGAACCCCAAACCACAAATGGCAGAGCCAGGTCATAAGCTGTGATCTTGCAGCTTCAACTCAGTTCCTCCTCCCCTCGCTGCTAAGACTCCAAGGTTGAGCTGCCATCTTTGGTATGGTATTTGACCACAGCCTGCAAATGGCTTAATAATCCTCATCTTCACTGTCTGGGATAGAAAGGGCAGTTGGCACTGGTCTGCACTAATTTATCTGCTGATCTTAGGTACACCTGCTACCCCACATTCTCTTTGGCTGAGTCTCACTGGATTTTCTGTAATGTTCCCTAAAAAACTTCCTAAACCCCCAAGATAATGCTCTTCTTCATCAGACCACCCAGAGGCACTGGCAGTCCCGGGACACCCTGGCCGATTGGGGAGGGCTGGAGCCCCCGGCTGAGGTGAAGGCGCTTGTGGGCACTCCATGCCCTACCGGGTGCCTGTGATCATGGTGGCGGCAGTCAGGGCACTGAGGACTGCGGTAACAGGAAGCCTTTGCTTGCAGACACGGTGCTGGACGGCTTCCCAAACCAGCTGACACAGTCTGTGAACCACTTGTGCCTGCTGGACACGGCGTTCTTCGTCAACTCCAGCTACCCGCCCCTCCTCAGACCTGAGAGGAAAGTCGACCTCATCATCCACCTCAATTACTGTGCTGGGTCCCAGACAAAGGCAAGTGCACCAGACAGGTGTCCCGAGCAGGAGCCGGTGCTGCTCTGAGACAGGCCACGGAGCAAGCGCCACGAAACCGGGAAAGGGGAGAAGGCTGCTTCCCGCAGGCCCCCGCGGAGCATCAGAGAAACTTGAGCTGCTGTGCCTGACTTGAAGTTACATGTCCAAAGTTCAGGGGGGCAGCCAGCTGGTCCCCACATGCAGTGGGACTAGGCCTTGGGTCAACTCACTTAGCTAATTCCAATTTTGTTCTTACATCTGAGCATTTGGCAATTCTTCAGCTGTGAAAAATTGGAGTTTAAAAAGAATAACATAAATAGAGCCCAGTCAGCTGTAAAGTTTGGTTATTAATTTAAGGTCTTGTACTGCCCTGTTTTCAAAATAATTGCAACTGTCCTACTCCAGGAAATGTAACTGTACGAAAGAACCAAGAATGGAGATTTTTATTTATTTTATTTATTTACTTTTGAAAAGTTGGGAAGAAACTGGGTTTTAATACAGCCCTGTCCTACAGCCAAGGAAGAGGGATGTAGGAAGATAATAAGGATGACACCAGTGACCTAAGCTTACAATGACAATGTACTTTCCCACACAAGATCTCAATCATTATGCCAGCTCTTTGAGGTCGATGGCACAACTGCTCCTGTTCATATGCGATAGGTGTGGAAACTGAGGCCCAGAGAGGGTAAATGACTTGCCTAAGGTCACACAGCTAGTGAGATGGAAAAGAGAACAGACTCCAAGTCCACTGCTCTTCCCCTTAGGTCAGGTCCTTGTCATCCCTGAGGTGCTCCCATGACCCACCAGAGCCTAGGCAGCCGTGGCCATACATGGCTTCACTCCTGTCCCCCTCAGACTGCCCCCACACTGGCCGAGGTCTGTGTTTGGGTAAAGCAATGTTGAAAAGACTTCTGTCCATTTTACTTGGAGAAGGAACTTACAGTTGGACACAAACCAACCTACTGCCTCAGGCCCTTTGTCCTGACCCAGCTTTGTGCTAAAAATAGCACAAATGGGCAAAGCAGTTGGAACCCTGAGTGGTTAGCTGGGGAATTTAGGAAGCTGGATTCTAGAACTCGGTGTTTCTTATCTACCTTCACGCCTCCTAATACTCAAAGTTCTACTCCTATGCTCTTCCAGCCCATGAGACAAACCTGTGAGTACTGCACCGTGCAGAACATCCCTTTCCCCGAATATACTCTGCAAGACGAGGAGAAAGATCTGAAGGAATGCTACCTGATGGAGAACCCCCAGGAACCTGATGCCCCTGCTGTGATTTTCTTCCCACTCATCAACGACACCTTTCAAAAATACAAGGCCCCAGGTAAGCCACCTCCCTCTTGCCTCCCATCTGCTGGCCCTGGGCTGAGAGTCCTATCTTAGAGTTGTGCAGTCTTCTAGACACATATATGGAAGGCTGGGCCAGCTCCAGTCTAAGCCAATATATGATTTGGTGAGGAAAAAAAAGACACCTCTCCCAAGCCCTCCACCTGCCATGAGCTGGGAATGTTATCCTCTATTTTTTCAGTCATTCAACATTTCTTGGCATCCAGTGAATGTGTTGATGCCAGGGGCAATCCTAACATGGGCTAAATGTGGGAGCTTAGAAGTGCGCATGGCTTCATTCAGCTATGCGTGCAGGGACTGGCCCCAGGAAGAGGTGCAAACCCTATGGTCTATTCCAACCTAAGATAACAAGAGTCTAGAGCAAGTCTTTCTGCCTCCAGGTGTGGAGCGGAGCCCTGAGGAGATGGAGCAGGGCCAAGTTGACATTTATGGCCCCAAAACTCCGTACGCCACCAAGGAGCTGACGTACACAGAGGCTGCCTTCGATAAGCTGGTGAAACTCTCTGAGTACAACATCCTGAATAACAAAGATAAGCTGCTTCAGGCCTTACGTCTGGTGGTGGAGAAGAAGAAACGCCTGAAGAGTCAGTGTCCCTCCTAAGTCCCAGGGAACGTCACTGATCCTGCGTCTGCTTCTACTGTCAGAGGCACAGAGGCCCTCAGGGCTGAGGCCTGCACAGCCAGCTCCACTCTTTGGCAAGAGGTGCAGGAAGGCGACTTGGGCTTCCTATCAAAAATTTAAATTTTTTGAAGTCCCGGGAGACAGAAAGACAAAGGAAAGTCACAAGAGGCTGGCTTTGGATGTATATGGGGTTTTATGCCCACTGGCATGTTTTTAAAGCTTGCCCTGCAGGAAGGGCATCCGCTAGCCCAGGCTCCCCACACCTGCCTTAAGAGTGGAGAATAGAAGTGTGGCCTGAGAAGGAGGCTGGTTTCCCAGAAACTGTTTCAGTGGCAAATCAGAGCCCTCCCTGCTACCTCCTTTCTGCCTCCTCCTGTGGAGGGCATTGGGAAATGCATAGGAGGACATGAGAAGCAATCTGGATTCAATGCAAAACCTTTTTTAAATTTCAGGCAATTATATCATGTGATTTTTATAGGCAATTATGTTTTGTAGTTTTTATTTTTATGAATCAGGGTATTTGTGAGAGGCATGATACTAGAAGGTCTGGGTAAAGCACTAGAGACAGTCTAGTCTCTTCAACAACAGAGCCAAAGGGTTGTGACAGCTATTCTCCAGCCACCAGACCCCCTGGACTATGATCCAGACCAGTCAGCCCCTTCTGAGCATTGAGCTCCGAAGAACTGCCTGGCAAGGCCCAAGTCTGCAGCAGGGATGTGGGGTGCAGTGCAGGCAGGTGCATGCGGTCAGGTCCCTCAGCCTGGTGCACACAGCCCCTCTCCCACAGGCCTATGCTCACCCACAAACCTGTCCCAGGAGCAGTTCTCAGTCCCTCACCTCCCTCCACTCTGGTTTCCAGATGGGATTATTTATTTCAAACTGGGGTTCCTCTTATTCATCATGAGAACACCATGGCCAGCACATCCCAGCTCTCAAGGTGTCACCCTCAGAAAATGAAAGGACTCCCTTACCTCTGAGGAAGGAGCCCATCCTTGGAGATGGTTTTCCGATGCTTGCTGGCAAACCGGGGATGCAGAGAAGCCCAAGTAGACGGACTCCCAGCTTTTGTTTTATCCTGGCTGGGGACTAAAGAAACGAGTAATCTAAGCCATTAAGCGGCCCAGGCTGATGGACGTGAGACCAGAAAAGCATGTGGTCTCGTGGTGCTGGTAAACATAGAAGACGTGACCCCCTTTCAGAGCCACCATGGTCCCTTGGCAGTTGTGAGGCCAAATGGTGACAGGTGTCAAAGCTTTAGAAGCACTGATTTCCAGTTTACATTCTTGCTACTCAAGTGTTTTCTGGAACTAGTGAGACAGCAGGTTCTCAGGCCCCACCCCAGCCAGACTGATCAGAATTTGCATTTTAAGGAGATTCCTACTCCTGCTGCTGCTTCCTCCCTGGAGATTCTTGGGTGTGTGAAAGTGAGAGGCAATGAGGGATGCCATGGCTCCTATAAGCTAGGAATGCCTGAAGCAATCAGCTCCCTTGAGCTAATTATAAACTGAGCATTTGTCTGGAGGGGGCAGGCGGGGTACACCACTGCCTGCCCCTGGGATTTTTTTTCTTTTCTGAAAATTGCTCTTGGAACTGTTCTCCCTGCTCAAGGAGCCTGTACCCTGCGGCTGCTGGGGCAGGGGGAGGGGCAAGGTGCCTGTCATTATTAAACAAGAAATCAGCTTCTAAACACAGCAAGCTGATCCCTGCCCAGGTAGTGCTAACCTGGGATGTCACCCTTCGCTTCCACCATAGCAGCCACCTTCACTTTGGCATCTTTTCTTTCCATCAGTAACCAACAGGCTCTTAAATGGTCAGAGTGAAGCATGCAGCAAGACGTTGTTGTAAGCTCAAGGCAGCCAGTCCTTGAATTCATTAAGGATGTGAAAGAAGGCTTTTAAAGTCATTGTATGATTTGACCACACAATAAAATGGACTTATGGGTAAATGCTGTTGACTCATCAGCTCTCATTATCAGATGCTACAACGCATGCTGTCCCTGCCGGCTACTTAAACACAGCTGCCGGAGAGGCCTCCCTTCCTCCTGCAGGGGTCGCCATCTTCTTGGGTGGCCACTCAGCACTCCTGTTGAAGCCAGGACATCCACCAGTGGAAGCCCAACTCCTGCTGCCCGGCTGTTTGCACTGCAGCTGGTTTTCAGGAAGACAGGGCACCCTATAGCTCGCACCCACTAGGTGCACAGAGGTCTCAGAGAGGCATAACCTCTGCTTCCCAAGAGCTCGATTGGGGGGGGGGGGGAAGATTTCATGCAGACGGGAGAAGTTACACCATGATATAGTTTCTAAAATAACGCTGCTATGTCGCCCGATAGGAGGTGATGAAGGGCTGCACAGGAGATAAAGGTAGGTGCATCAACTCAGAAGGGGGAGGGCAGAATGTCCAGGAAAGGGCTCCCTCCCCAGCCCCCCTGCCCTCTACCCAAACATGAGTAAATGGAAAAGATAAACACCTCCCACCCCCAGGATGCCTAGTTCCTTGTCTCCCCTTCTCTTCCCAAGAAAGCACCCAGCATACCACCCTGCCACACAGCCCAGTTCTCTGTCCCTCGGCAGCCGTTTTCCACCTCTAGGTCTCCATGAAAACACGTCTTCCCAAGGTCACCAGTGTCCACCTAAGTGCCAAATACACGGAGCCAAATGGCACTGTCCTTTACAGGCCTTATCTTACTTGATTGTTCTCAGCACTTGGCACTGCAGATCACTCCCTCCTTCCTGAAACCCTCCCTTCCCGTGATTTCCTTGCCAACAGCAGTTCAATTCAGTTCTGCTTGCAAACATGCATTGCTTTCCCACCCCATGCCAGTCACTGTTGTAGGCACTGGGAAAATAAAAAACACTAACAGTTGACCCCTTGCTTCACAGAGTTTCCTTCTGGTCCCACAGAGGAGGCCTCTTTGGAAACAGAGCCTTGCAGTATGAAGAGAAAGTTCCATATTAGCTATGTACAGGATGTTTTGCCATGATTTCTGTGAAGGTGAGAGGCAGAAAGTCTGAGCAAGTAAAGTTTATTGCTCCCAGGCAGCAGCTGAGATGAGCCCCTAGGGTGGGGTCCACAGCTACTGCCAGCCCTAGAGGGAGGAAGAGTCTCTTATATAGATTCTAAATTCAGATTCTAAAGGGGTGACTCATCGCTGTGCCCCTTGATGGGAGGCCCAGTTCATTATCACCCTTATCTAGTCCATCCTTATCTAGTCCCATCCCTGATGCAAGGCCCAGTTAATTATCACCCTCTGATGCAAGGCCCAGTTTATTATCACCCTTATCTAATCCTATCAGTAATTGTTGTGTTATCACAGCACCTGGTCACCCCCAACACTGGTCACCCCCAACACAGGAGGGGCCATCCACCCCTAGAGGGAGCGTGTATAAGACCCTTGTCCTGCACTCTTTCCCTCCCCTCTGGCCTCACCCACTTGGTGCCCCCCAATTCTCCTTCAAGTAAGTACTAGTATTTGAAGAAAGGACTTAGCTCTCATCACTTCTGGTTTTTTGTTTGTTTGTTTGTTTGTTTTAAGATGTATTTATACATACGGTACTGGGGTACAGACCAGAGGTGCAGGGGCAGTGAGAGGATTCACTAGAGTCAGAATGGGGAACAGAACAGGCAGACTGACGAAGTACACTGTTGAGGGGGGCAACGGGCGGCAAGGGATCGAATTCGCACTGAAGTGGCCAAGGCTTGACTTTGTTACAGGGCACCCCAATGTGAATTGGGTTGCCTGTCTGTGGGTCTTCACCCGTGCGCTTACGATTCAATCGTATTATGGACACACTTCAAAAGGTTAAATAATGGATTTATTTATAAGGATAAAGGTAAAGGGATAACCCAGGGAAAGAGGGAGAGAAACACAGGTTAACTAGGATGTCCTACCAGTTCTGCTGACGTGGACTCCACCAGCACGCTGAAAACCGATTTAGCGCCAAAAACGATCAGCTGTGAACCACCAGGCCAAGAGCCCCCCAGAGCCCACATGTCCGGTTTTATCCCACCTGGCTGCTCAGCTCCGCCCTCACGTCCCTGCGTGCTTCTTCTTGGTACTGATGGGATTTGGAGTTCCAGCATGGAGTGGGGGCGGAGTCCGTGAAACCTGTATCTGTTACAACTTCACAGTGCCGCGCTCCAACCGGCTGCGCCACCAAGAAGGGCCCCCTCGTTTCTTCTGTGCTCTCCATTAGCATGTCGTCTACACCCAGGACTTCAACTATTGTTTGTTTTGAAAACTATCAACTTTTAGTTCTATTCAAGCCGGTGTCCTGAATTATAGACTCATACTCAAATTCCATACCAGTTGTCATTATTTTCACTAAATTATCCCAACGTGTCTAATATTATAGTGGCTTAAACAAGATGGAAGTTTATTTCTCTATTTCTTATGAGGGACCCTCTCAGCTTTTGTTTCCACCAACCTCAAGTTTGCTTTCTGGTCCAGTGTAGCTGCTGGAGCTCCACCCATCCTGTCCAAATTCCAGGCCTGAGGGAGGATGAAGGGGTCTGGGCGGCTGCTCCCTGTGCAGATACCAACCCAGCCCTAGTCTGCCTGGCTTTCCTGACTCTGAAAGAACAAAACTTTTTTTTATTTTTTCAGAAGCAACCCACATTTGGTTTATTTATTTGTATTGTGGAAAGATACACATACTATAAAACTTACATTTTAACCATTTTTTTAACTGTACCATTCAATGATATTAATATATTGACATCGCTGGGCACCTGTCATCACCATTCATTGCCAGAATTTTTTCACTGTCCCAAATTCCAACTCCATCTCTCTCCTTTTTTTTTTTTTTAAATGTAATAGTTTATTTTTACATCATTTTGTACATTTTTTTTAACTCAATTGTAATCATGTGCCATCACCATGCACTCCCCTCCCCTCCCCGTTTTTTTCCCCACTCCACCCCCACAAAATGTCTCTGGTATATGACTGTTCATTATTATTATTTGCTCGCCTGGTCCATTATACTCCTGCTATGAGCGAAACCATCCGGTATGAAAGAATGAAACTTTTATCTGAACAAGATAAGAAGAAATACCAGCTGGTCCAGTTATCACTGAACAGCAAAACCTCCCCAAATAGAATGGCATAACATAAGCACCATTTGATTATGCCCACCGTAAGAATTTGAAAGGGACATGGGCATTGACATATGAATCTTTGGGATCAACTTGTCAATTTCTACAAGAATAAAAATTTCCTGGGATTGCACTATGTCAATCAGTTTCCGGGATATTAATATCTTAACAATATTGAGACTTCTGATCCGTGACCATGACAAATTTAGTCTTTAGTTCTCTAATAACGCTTTGTGATTCTCATTATATAGATCTTGAGTATTTTTATTATTTTTATCCCTAAATGTTTCATAGTGTTGGAATGATCATGACATTTTAACCATTAATTTCTTTTTTTAAGATTTATTATTATTTATTTATGCACATAGGAACAGGACATGTAGGCTAGAGGTATGGGGTGAGAGGATTCACCAGAGACAGAGTAGGGAGCAGAACAGGCAGCTCCACTGAAATACACTACTAAGGGGAGCAGCAGGCAAGACAAGAGAGGTCTGCTGCACCATGTGGGTCACCTCCCTGGCTGGGGATCTAAACCATGCTGCAGTGGCTGGTGATAGCTTGGCAGCACTGTGACTTTAAAGCCTGCACCACGAGGGAGGCCCTGATAATGATTTTTTTTTTTATTTCAGCACCCAGTTGTTCATTTCTAATATATAATACACAACAAGATTTTGTGTATACACATACACATATATATGCATCTTATATCCAAGCAAACATCCTAAACTCATCTATTAGTCCTAGTAGCTTATTTTGTAGATTTCACAGAATTTTGCATCTGATGATCATATCTTCTGCAAATAAAGACAGTTTTACTTCTTCCTAGCTAATCTGGATAGCTTTTGTTTTTCTTGACTTACTGTTCTAGAGGCTAGAACCTCTAGCATAATGTCAAATAGAAGTGGAGGAGTAGACATCTGTGTTTGTTCCTAATCTTAAAGGAAAATCATTCCGTTATTTCACCATTAAGTATAATGTTGCATTAGTCTCATATGGGAATTTTCATTATTTTTTGATCAATATGAACTTCAGAAAAATATCAACTTATACACTATCCCTAGCAATACGTGAAAAAGTGCTTTTTCTTATATCCTGATCAACATCAATATTGTCTTAGAAAAATGAGTCTGCAATTCTTAATGTTATCTATTTATTTTAAATTTATATTTATTTTATTATTAATGGAGGTCAGCACATTTGAAGTTTATTGGCTAATTGTATGTCTTTTATTAGTAGTCTAGTTCAACTAGTCCTCTGCCTATATTTCTAACATGTACTTACTTTCTTCTTCATAATTTTATAATATTTTTTAAATGTCTAACGTCCTTAGTTAAGTATATCTGTCATATGTGGCTGTCAATATTTTTCTTTTAAAGTTTTTAAAGTTGGGCCCTTCATGGTGGTGCAATGGGTTAAGAAGCAGCACTGTGAAGCTTGGCACAGCCATGTCAGTGCAAGTTGGATCCCCGGCAAGGGAGTTGACCCACATGGCTCAGCAGACCTCTCCTGATCTGTCCACTGCTCCCCTCAGTAGTATACTTCATCCATTTGCCTGCTCTGCTCCCAGCTCTGTTTCTGGTGAATCCTCTCACCGCCCCTGCGTCTCTGGCCTGTACCCCAGTTCTGTATGCATAAATAAAATAAATCTTTAAAAATAATAAATTTTTAATTTATCATTTGGCAGTTCTTAACTTTTAAGACACATCTGCCCACCTGTGTCTATGCAGGTGTTTCTTTTTCCTTTTTCTCTTTTCCTTAATAAACTTGCCGCGTGTGGATGAATGGGAAAATCTGTTGAATTCTTTCTCAGACAGACCCAAGAACCCCACGTATGGAATTTTATCATCTGAACCCCACTAGCGGCTCACTATACAACTGGGAGCCAAACAATGGTAACCTCATACCATCAGACCAGTGTCACCTTTACTGACACTGGTTCTCTAAGCATTCAAGTTATGAGGACAGATGTTCTGACTTTGTAGAAAATTAGTTTTGAGTAACTTAAATTCAAAATTATAATGACAAAAGACAATTATTTTTAAAAATGCAAATAAAGTTTATTGGTTGCCTCTTACCTATGTTTATAGATTTGTTCTTATATATACTATTTTTAAAAGCAGTCTTAGGTTCATAGCAAAATTGAACATAAAGTAGTTTCTCCAGCCTCCCTCCAACACACAGATCCCACTATTGATATCCTCCACCAGAGTGGTACATTTGTAATGATGAATGAACTTAACCTACTTTGCACATCATTATCACCCCAAATCCATCATTTACAAAAGCAACTACTCTTGGTAAATTCTAAGGGTTTGGGAAAATGCTTTATGATAGTATCCACCATTACAGATTCACACAGAGCAGTTTCACTGTCCTATAAATCTGTGCTCTTTTTGTTTACCCTTCCTCTCTCCCTAACCCTTTGCAACCACTGATGTTTCTGCCTCCATAGATTTGTCTTTCCCAGAATGTCTTATCATTGCAAGCCTTTTCAGATTATCCTTGGGTTCCTTCGTGTCTTTTTAGGGCTTGATAGCTCATTTCTTTTTAATAGTGAGTTATATTCCATTGCCTGGTTGTACCACAATTTATTTATCCAATCACCGACTGAAGGGTATCTTCCGAGCTTTGTTAATAATGAGTAAAGCTGCTAGAAACATTTGTGTGGGAGGTTGGACTGGATATAAATTTGAAGCTCCTTTGGGTAGATAGGAGTGCAATTTCTAGATCTTAGATAAGAGTATGTCTATATGGGTCTGGTTTTTATGCATTTGTAAAACCATACTTTAAAGCTTTTAATTTTGGTTGTCAACTTGATCAATCTTTTGTTTCATGATTTTTATCTTTGGTTTTGATTGGAAATCAACACCTGGGAGACTGTTAGAAATCCAAGTGACTTCAGCCCCATTCCTGAACTTCTGAGTCATAATCTATGTTTCTATGTTTCAATGTGTCCATTACTGTTGTGCATCATATTTCCCCAAATATGTAGGGTATTTGTTGCTCTCCACCCCTCCTCAGTATTTTAAATAAGATGGGTGATAAGCATACCAGGTTATTCTTATGGAGGCGTCCCCTTGGAAGACACTTGAAAAATGCTCTAAAACAATTGAGAAATAGTCTAAATCTCAATCTAGGACACCATAAATGATGGGTGATTATTTCTCCCAGTCTAAATGTAAAGTGTCCTTTTAACCTGGAAAAGAGAAATCTGTGCGGTAACAACAACTCTTCCACGTGTCAAAATATATGGAAATAATTTGTAATGAGACAATTAAATCTTCAATTTTATAGAAAATCATGAAAAGCTGAGGGCAAAAGGCCTTCAATCTGTCCAGATTTTAGTGGAGGCGGCAGAAGAGTAGACTGCAAGTAGATGGGAGTCTAATTTTCCCCTCCTCCAAATTTTGTCTATTACATCTGTGAGTCGAGGTCTCTTCACCAATAAAATGTGGGTAATTGTCACCTGGCAGTGGGAAGAGAGAACTTGCTTGTCAACCTTCTGGACTTTTGTACCCAGTATCGATGTCCATAAGTAAAAGTTCCAGACTTAGGAGCCTCCGCGTGTTCGTATTTTTTGCCAGGGAGCGACGCCACCTGGCTAGAGGTGGAGCCCTGGCGACCTGTACCTCCAACCCCCTCACCCAGCCGGGGACACACCCTCTACCCATTCCGTCCTTTAGATAGACTCCGTCATCAATAATTCATTAAGGCCCTCCTCTCTATTGGTTGACGACTCCACCCGCGCTGGCAGAGACCCAATGAGGAAAGAGTTGAGAGAGTCCTTCTGAATAGTGAACGAGCTTTCGTGACGTAGTGAGCGATGATTGGCTACAGCGGCGAGGGGCGGGGCCAGGCAGGGCGGCGGTGCGCGCGGCTGGGGCGACTCAGCGCGAGCGAGGGAGGGTCGAACGCTAGTTAGGGTCCGAGCGGCGGGCCGGCTGTGAGAGGGAGGACGCGCGGCGCGGAGCGGCAGAGCGGCGGCAGAATGTTCAGCTGGATGGGGCGGCAGGCGGGCGGGCGCGAGCGCTCGGGCGGCGCCGACGCGGTGCAGACGGTGACGGGCGGCCTGCGCTCGCTGTACCTGCGCAAGGTGTTGCCTCTGGAGGAGGCGTACCGCTTCCACGAGTTCCACTCGCCGGCGCTGGAGGACGCCGACTTCGACAACAAGCCCATGATCCTGCTGGTGGGCCAGTACAGCACCGGCAAGACCACCTTCATCAGGTAACCCGCCCGCCTGCATCCCCATCCCCGCCCGGGCCGGCTGCCCCGCCGCCTGTGTGGGGGCGCACCTGCCCACTTGTGGTCATGTTGTCCCGGCGTCCCGAGCCCTCGGGCCTGCTGCGGCGCCCACTTCCCTTTCGCGGAACCCCCTCGGGGCAGCTTCCCCCTCCGCCTTCGACGCGGCCCCAGGTTTCTCCTCCCGGGGCGGTGCCGGGGTCCCCACCCGGTCCATGGCCACCAAGTGGGGACTGCCTCTGTGCTCGCTGGCAGTAGGATCCCCGGCACCCTGTTTCCACTTCCACCGAGCTGGGAAAGGCGTTTCTGACCGACTTTACCCTGTGCCCCTGGCCTGGGGACCCGGGGGGGGGGGGAGGAGAGCTGGCCCTTCTGCCCAATAAGGAGAGCTGTCTTATTGGTGAGTGAGTGACCGCGGCCTGCGGCTGGAAATGGGCATGGAGGTGTGGGGTTTCGGAATGTGCTACTGAGTCATAGGGGGAGTTAAACCTATAACCCAGTTTCCGGAGCACAGCTATTAATAAATTGAATGAATGAATGAATATAGTAGGGGACATTGCCCAGGGCCTTTCCCTTCGGGTCCTTCCATGTTACTCCCACTTCCGCGGCCCCGGGGAGCGGCAGCGAGGCTGCCATCATTCAAGCGCTTACTCAGCCTCCCCTGTGTGGGCCCTGGGAAGTTAGCTGGGTGTCAGCCGCTCCAGCCGCGGGCCCTGTGGAACTAAGGGGGAGTGTCATATTACTGCTGGTTAGTTTCCATTTCTTAGGTGGGTCATTGCCTACTGCTCACCCTTGACAACTGAAACTATTTGTCATGTTCCCTGTGTCTCTGAAAGCAAACAATCACTGTTTGTGCCCTAAGGTTCAAGTCATATAGTTTCTTCCGGAGTGAGTGGCTTTGGAGGGAAGATACTTTACATTGAAACAGATTGCTATTTGAAAAGACGATTTTACTTCTCACTCCGTTGGCATACTAAGACTCATTTTCTTTGGTTAGGAGACTTGTTTGCCTGAGTTAAGCTTTGTGTCACTGAAGCAAAGTGGATCATCATTTAAGGTTTTGGTCCAGGGTTTTGGAGATTATAGTAGTATCTTCGTTATGTACGACAGGTGTTCAGAAAACTGCATCTATATTTGGATATAAGCCATTTCTATTAAGTGGAGACCTCTTTTTCTCCGCACCAGTGACCTAAATAGTTTCTACAAATAGTGTAGCTGTCACTACAGGAAATATAGTCAATCCATGTCTGTAGCTATACCATGAATGAATTCAACAAAGCCAGTAGTTTTAGATAGTAAATTGAATGTGACAGAAGATGCAAGAAAATTACTTTAAAATTGCTTCCATTTGATGCTTGTTAATAAACTGAAAATAGGATTAAATATGTTACTCCAGATATAAAGTCAGACATAGGAATAGTATAGCACTTGGTACCTTGAAAGAAGACAGAATACATTTAAGGTCTCAGTGACACTAACCATGTTTTAAGTGTAGGAGATAACAAAGTATTATGACCAAATGATACAAGAGTAAGAGGTAGATCTTTTGAAACAAACAGTAAGGGATTAGACGGTGTCAGTTTTCTGATAGCACAGGCAATAGCCATGGTGTGTTCACGGCACCCCAGGCATTTCCTCCTGTCTGTGCCCTGAAGGCTTTATTGTGCCCATGTGTGCTAGGGAGCTTCTGTTGATGCTGCAGCAACCTTATGTGCCCTTCCCTGCTCCCATAGCCTGCGGCAGGAGAACACAACTCAGAAGAACATGAATGGATCTTTTTTCAATTTACTATTTTACCTTATGTTTCACTCTTCATTACTTCATCATGTGAAGAGAACTCTGTAGAATAGCTAAACATTGCTTTAAAAAGGGGGTGAGATTTGATTTTTCTCCACACCTGACTTCATCCAAATGGACCACTTCTCGGTAAAGCACTAGAGCCAAGCACAACTCAAGGGTGCAGAAGGAATCACTTAATCAGGATTGCTGTTGATCTTAAGAGCGCCCTTGCTTAAGTGCCTTTGTCATTAGGCAGCAGGCCCAAAAAATGGGCTCGTGAGATTAGAAGAAAATCAGTGGAGACAGGAAGCTTGGTGTGAGGTTCAGGAGATCTAAATTTGATTTCAGAGTGGGAGCTAGGAGAAAGAGATTTAACTCCTGGAAGGGAGGCCCCAAGCAAAAAGGCCCCTTTAGAGTTCTGCACTGGAACTAGGACCATCCTGTGTCCTGCCTGTACCCATGACTGTCTTTTCTCTGAGAGTAGTCAGTGTGTGGACTGTTCATGTCCAGCAGTTGAGCACTAGAAGCTCAAAGCAGGTTTACCTGGCTGTGTACTCAGATTCTTATTCACCTGGTTTCCTGCACATCCCAAGGGGTCACTGATAAGGAGGGAAACCTCTCATTGTAAAGCCAACCAGCAAAGCCTCTGGTGTGTGTCCCTACTCACTCCTCCTTGGGCCCCATGCTTGGGAAGATCTGGGATTCCCCACTAATACATGGCGAACTGGGACATTTTTCAGGAATATTTCAGAGAAAAAGTGTGTGCCTTGTATAATGAAAGGGTGTCATAGGTGGGGTAGATGGAGAGCCTGGGTGTCAAGGAAATATACTCCTGCACGGAAGATCACCATGAGGGGCCCAAAGGGCAAGGGAGAAGATGAATAGGAGAGTCTTGGTGGACCCTTCTTACATGGATCAGAGAGAGACTTATAATGTAGAGATTTTTGTCCGGGTCTCTTGGGAGTGGATGCAAAACAGCTGGTGCACCTATTGACTCTGAGAATATTGCTTCTCAGAAGACAGAGGCTGCATTGAGAGGAACTCTTAGTGCTGTACCTCTGACTAGCAGGAAAGAATTGACCAGAGAAAGAGAAGCAATAGACACAGGGCAAGTGGCCAGATCATCTTTCCAACAGCCAGGAAGGGTAGATGTTGAACTTACCAGACTTGTATCCTAAACCTGAGGAAAACACATTTCAGAGATTCCTCCAGAAAATCCCTGGGCCCAGGTCTGTGAGAGAAGATATTTTCACTGAGGGGATGGGAAGCTCACTGAAAATCAATTTAAACTACAGGGTTGCAACTTTTTTTTTTTTTAAAGATTTATTTATTCATACAGAACTGGTACAGGCCAGAGATGCCGAGGGTGAGAGGATTCACCAGAGACAGAGCGGGGAGCAGAACAGGCAGATTGACGAAGTACACTGCTGAGGGGAGCAGAGGGCGGGTCAGGAGAGGTCTGCCTTGCTATGTGGTCACCTCCCGGGCAGGCAGGGATCGAACTCATGCGGAAGTGGCTTTAGCTTCTTAGTGCTGTGCTTTAACCCGCTGCGCCACCAGGGAGGGCCAGGGTTGCAACTTTTAAGAGCATTCTTCTGCCTATATGCTGTCCCTTGCACTCTGAAATTTTATCCTAATGAGGACAAAAGAGGGAAGCCACTCAAAAAATGCTATAAAAGAGTAGGAAGAAAAAGAAATAGAAGGCAAGGCACTCACTGGAAACAAATAAAACTCTCTTTCTCTACTCAAGATGACATAATTTTATTTTCCATATCCCAGGATTAAGCATCCTATGATATATTTAAATGGCCATAATTCTGTGATTAGTACCACTCAAGAAATTTTTGCATCTGATGCAATAACTTAAAAATGGATGCCCAAAAAGTAGGAATAAGCTAATAAACACAAAGACAAAAACAATAAACATAAGAAAAAAGGAGTATAAATAGCCACCATATAATCCTTGCTTGGCTTATTCCCTGTATATTCCTGTCAATGTATAAGCTTGCTTATTCTTCCTAACACTTGAATTTAGTAAAAACAAGATATGATGCTCTTCTAGGAAAAGATAAGCTCATGCTAATCACAGCAACATGGATGGAGCTGGAAGGGTTTATGCTCAGTAGAATAAGCCAGAAAGAAAAAGAAAAAATATTGAATGGTTTCACTTAGATGAGGAATGTAGGGGGACCAAGTAAGGGATCAGAGAAAAATTATAATAAAAAACAAAATTAACAGGCAGCTATAAATCAGAGACACTCTGCAGGGGAGGGAGAGGGACCAAAACAGAGGAGGGAAGAGCAGAGTGACTGAGAGGAGAAAGCCTACATTGTACAAAAAGGAAGAGTGATGTAAAATATATATAAAATTTTAAAAAAGAAGCAGTAGCAGCTGGAGTGAGTGGACTGAGAGAGAAAAATGCCTCAGACAACAGAAAAGTTTTCTGAAGTTGATTAAAACAAGAAAAAGTACCAGGAAGTGATAGGCCCACTGCAGGACACTCCTTTAACATTAATAGAAAGCAGAACTACACAACTATTATTTTGTTTCCTCCTTTTCCTTCAGAATCATCCAGAAGTGGTAGGAGGAAGCCCAGCCATGCTAGGGAGCTTGACACCCAGAGGATAGGAGCCCCCAGGGCCTGGCATAGACAAGGCACAGTAAATACCTAGCTGGAGAGCTATCTGGAAGGCGATAGAGGGAGGGCCATGTGGTTGTGCTCGAAGGACTGCTTTTGGTGTTTTTTTAAGAAACTGTGGAGAATATGAAAAGTATCAGAAAATTGGAAATAGACAAATGTCCCAGATTTTCAAAAAGGGAGAATGTACTCAATTAAAGAACAAAGCCCTGTTTCGTCCTTTAATAAACTCTATACTCAGTTATTAAAGGTAAGTGAAAACACTTACTAGGAGGCATCATGAGAAAAATCCAGTTAGGGAAGGAAGCACTGTGGATCTGTTT
The DNA here is from genome assembly GCF_000260355.1 of Condylura cristata. NCBI lineage: Eukaryota > Metazoa > Chordata > Mammalia > Eulipotyphla > Talpidae > Condylura > Condylura cristata. The sequence continues at coordinate 25,086,151 of NW_004567124.1, forward strand.
GGTGATCCTCACCCTTATTCGTGAGGAGCCCCTGCACCCCAGAGTTGTCTGTGCCAAATGCCCAGCCCTTTGTAGATCTCCCTGGAAGACTGAAATGTATTTCAGTTTACATTTCACTGTGTAATGTACCTACAGACCTTGGTGTTTGTTATTCAACTAATAAGGCCTGGACCTGTCTATCATAGAACTTAGAGCTTCATGCAGAATGTGGAAAAGAATCAACAAGTATTTCCAGCTCTGGGTGAGCAACAGGCTGTGACACCAGAAGCACAGAGAGGGATAGGGGCACAGGAGGGCCCTGCAAGCGGCCTCCCTGAGCTGTGAACAGTGAGCCTGAATTAGCTGCCTGTGGAGACTAGGAAGCAAGGGCAGTGTCAAGACAGGAGGCTTGGTTAACAGGAGGTTCCTTGGATAACCAGATGAATTGGGGCGATCCACTGAGATGGGGACACAAGAAGAGAAAGAACAGGGCATAGTTAGGAGCTTGGATTTAACCTAATTTAAGTAGACACCCAGGTGCAAGTCCACTAGAGATGGTCAGGCATGGTCACTGGGATATCTTGGTTCAAGAGTGTGTGTACTTAGTAGTCAAAGCTGGGGGATAGAAGATCTCAGCAGCACCCTAAGGAGCAGGGTCACTTGAGGAAAAGGAGAGGAGAAGTTCTGGGCGAGAAGTCACCAGAATACAGTCACGAGGGGAGAGAGGATGGAGACTCATAAAGGCTCTTTGCTTATAGGTAACGGAAATCCAACTTTAAAAAAAAGGGTTTAAGCAAATGGTACAACTTTTCTCATAAGACATAATCAGACCAGGGTGGGCTGGCCTCAGGCATGGTCTGGGACCCTCCGGGATACTGTCAGGACACACTCGCTCAGCCTCCTTCATGGTGGTTTCCTTCTCGGGCATTTGTCCCGCATGGGTTGGGTAGTTGGTCATCTCCAATTCTGCCAGCTCAGCAACCCCAATTGGGAAAAAAAGAACCATCTCCCCAGGAGTTTTCAGCAAGAGGTGTAAGTCTCATTGGTTTGACTTTGGTCATCTCTGCATCTATGAACCACTCCCTGGAGCTAGGGGAAGGAGAGGTCCACCACTGGAGTAGGGTGGTCAGCCCTCATACCATGTGGGAAAGGTGTACCCTCACCAAAAAAGGGGAAGTGGATACTAGACAGGTGAAATAGCTGACAGCCTCACAAAGACCAAGTTGGGACTTGGGGGCCAGGGGCAGTGAGATGCTTCTGGGAAAGCCTTCAAATGGAGCCTGTGGGTTAGCTGTCACGAACCAGAGTGACCTTGGCAAGAGCGTGTCAGTAAGTGGTGGTGATGGAAGCCAGGTGGCAGTGGGTTGAGGAATGAGTGGGAGATGAAGCGTCAAATATAGAAAACCCTCAGTCACTGGGCACTAAAGGGGAGGTGACATGCCCTGGTCACAAATTCCAAAGGTTTGATTAAAGATGAGCGCTACTCTGCAGAGTTAAAAGCGGACGGGAGGGGCCCACAGCTGGCGTGTCAGAGGACTCGGTGGAGGCTGGACTTAGGGCAGGACTGAGCAGGGGGTGGGGGGGGCAGGGGCCCAGGGCAGATTGGGAGTGGCATTGGTGGGTAGCCAAGCATAGTGAGAGTGCAGACTTGGCCACTTGTCCCATGTTACTTCATCTACCTGACCAATGGCAGCAGAGCCAGAGGGTTAGGAGGAATGGGAGTATTTTAATGATAAAATTCTCTTCCTTAATGCATGTTTAAAAGCATACTTTTAAAACACAGTCAGTGTACTTTTCAAAACCTTGGAAAACGATGAACCAAAAAGACCTGGGTTTTTTTGGGAACTGTCTTTGGTCAGAATCACCAGGATTCCCTCAGAAACAGATTCCAGAGCCTCATCCTAGACCTCCCGAACAGGAATCTCTGTGGTCAAAGCTCAGAAATCTATTTTTGTTTTTACAAACCATTTCTCAGGAAGATTCTAACACAGTCTTGTCCATGAAACATTTCAGTTCCCCTGACAGCTAAAAGACTCAGTTGATGGAATTATAACAACTGAACCACTAGCTACAAGAGGGAGGCTCACTTAAATGGCTCTTCCAAGACATGGAGTCTCTTCACATTTTTTAGCAAATGACCTAGATGAAGACAGAAGACATGTTTATAAAACATGGGATTAGGCAATAAATGCCATTTAAATGACCTTTGTCAATTAATATGATATGATGAATTTTTCTCATGTCATTAAGTAATCTTCAAAAAATAACTTAAATGACTATATCTTATTCTCATCTGGCTCAGAACATTGCTTCTAATGTTAAGCTGTTATACATGACATTACAATGTCCATTATGGGCTATAAATCTTGACATTTTCAGTATTTTTCTTAAAAAAGCTACCTGAGCATGAATTACTACATCAAAAATTATAAATATTTTTCAAGTTTATATGATTATTATATATGTTGGATTGTGTGTGTGTCTGTGTGTTCCTTTTATCCTGAACATATGTTTCTTTTCAGAAGTTATTCTAATATTAGGATCACTATCTCACCAAACTATCAGTAAGACTGACTAATATTACTAAAAAGAAATAAATATGATAGGAAAAATGTTCCTTTTTTTTAAAATAATAGTTTATTTTTACATCATTTTGTGTCTTTTTCCACAGTTGTAATCCCTGTGGGCTTCCCATCACCCAATCACCCGTGTGCCATCACCATAGTCCAGTGCACTTCCCAATCCCCCATTTTTGATCCCATTCCCGACTCCACCCCCATAAAATATCTGTGGCATATAGTTGTTCATTATTATTATTATTTTCTCCCCTGGTCCTTTATACTCCTACTATGAGTGAAACCATCTGGTATTTTTACTTTTCTTTCTGGCTTATTTCACTAAGCATGATCCCTTCCAGCTCTATCCATATTGCTGAAAAAGGCTTTTTTTGGGGGGTGGGGGAGGTTTGCTGAGTAATATTCCATTGTGTATATGCACCACATCTTTTTAATCCAGTCATCTACTTTGGGGCATTTGGGTTGATTCCATGTCTTTCCAGTTGTAAATAAAGCAGCAATAAACATGGGGGAACAGGTATCTTTTTGAATCAGTGTTTTTGTGTCTTTTGGTAGATATCTAGGAGTAGGATTGCTGGGTCATATGGAAGCTCCATGTTTAGCAGTTTGAGGAAACTCCAAACAATTTTCCATAGTGGTTGTACTAGTTTGCACTCCCATCAGCAATGTAGAAGAGTTCCTTTTTCTCCACATCCTCGCCAACATTTGTTGTTGCTAGTTGTTTTAAGATGTGCCATTCTCACTAGTGTGAGATGGTATCTCGTTGTGGTTTTGATTTGCATCTCCCTTATTACAAGTGATGTTGAAAAATGTTTTAATTTGCCTTTTGTTTTTGCTAGCGACGTTAAGATATATTGTCATCACCTGCATTCTTTGTGACTAGTCCATGAATTTTACCTGATTTTCTTTTTTTTTTAAAAAAAAGAAGAATTGGGATGTAGGCCAGAGTGTCTCACCAGAGACAGAGTGGGAGCAGAACAGGTGGATCTACTGAAATATATTGCTGAGGGGAGCAGCGGGTGAGACAGGAGAGGTCAGCTGCGCATTGTGGGTCAGCTCCTTAGCCCGGTATTGAACTCAGGCCATACCACTGACAACTCTGAGACTTAACACCTAGGCCACAAAGGGGCCCAGCTTTTCATTTGGAGTGTTGGCTTCGTCATATAGCTATATTTAAATATTTTACTCAATAATCCTTAATCCTTTGTCATAATATTATAAGTATCTTTTCAGTTTGAGGTTTGCCTTTTTTGTTTTCGTTTTAATTTTGGCTTATAGACATAAAAATTTGTGGTTAAATTTTAACATTTTCCTTTTGATGATGTACTTATGCCTAGAAAATCATCATTTTTCCTAATAAAGTCTTTAATCTACCTGAAGCAAAATCTGTCTTGAAAGTGTTTGTTTTTTGTTTTTCACTTTTTAACATTTTATTGAATAATCCTATCTTTTCCTGCTGACTCATGAGACTGCCTCATATGCTAATTTATCAAATATTAGGATCCCTCGGGACCTTTCTCCCTTGTTCTGTTGGTAGATTCTTTTTTCTTTTTTCAAAGATTCATTTATTTGTGCATACAGAACTGGGGTATAGGCCAGAGGCTCAGGGGCAGCGAGAGGCTTCACCAGAGACAGAGTGGGGAACAGAATAGGCAGATCCATGAAGTACACTGCTGAGGGGAGCAGCGAGCGGGTCAGGAGAGGTCTGCTGTGCCATATGGTCACCTCCGGGGCAGGCGGGAATCGAACTCATACGGAAGTGGCTTTAGTTTCTCAGTGCTGTGCTTTAACCCGCTGCGCCACCAGGGAGGGCCACTGTTGTAGATTCTTAAGTTGGCACCCTATATACTCTTACATGTGATTACTTAGAAACATACTTAATAATGGCAGTCATTGGCAGATCCTCTGACCACTTTTCTTTTTTACAAATACTGTAAACCATCATTTCTAGTTATTTTTTCAGGGAAACTTTAAAGTCATTTCATAAGATGCTTCCCAGAAAAGCCCATTCTGGGCCCAGTTATATTGGAACTGCATTAATTTTTAAAACCCCATCTTGTATTCTCTCTTCCCAGTCAGGAACATCAGCCTTGCTTTTATGCAGACTTTTATGTATTCATTTATTATAAAATCAGAAAAGTGGTTGATCTATTCAGACAATACTATATACTCTGTTTACTTTTTTATTCCAGGTATTTTATACTCCAGCACTCTTACGAATCAGACTTTTTTATTCTCTTTATTTTCTAGCTGCGTTACCATTACACAAGCCATTTCTCTAGATGTTGGCTTGAGAATTTGAAATAATACTCTAAAAACACCTCAAATACATGCCATATTGCTTTTAGAGTGCCTAATTACTGAATTCCACTCAAAAGTCTTAGCTTGGTATATTTGTTAGAAGTCTCAGAACACCTTACTGTAAATGCTTCTCTGGCGGTTGACTCTAACTCTCCAGCTCTGATTTAGGGAAGACAGTGTTCTCACAGGACTAGAAAGGAATCTTAAGTCCTGATAAGCCACTTAAACTACTTGAGCCTTAGTTTTCTCATCTGTATAATGGGGACACAACCCATTATGTGTGTTTTCCACTACTCCAAGTGCAAGTGCAGCAGTTGAAACACACATGGTGTGTAGTTGAACACCCTGAGAAGTCAGTTTGCAGCTGGAGTTTTGGGTGTCTGTCATTATGCCTCTTACAGTATTTGTAGTCTTTCTTGAGCCCATCTTTGAGAAGATGGTGCATGGATATGTGGAGGGGCTTAACACTAGCTGGAAAATTTTTATTTTCCATTATCAGAAATGACTTTTTATCAGTTACAAAAAAAAGGTCTAGTCTAAACAATGGAAGAAAATAGACTCTATGCACATACAGGCTTGCATAGAAGCAGTTCCGGAGGCCAGGGCAGCTGCTGTGCCCACAAGCCACCGAGGCAAGGCTCAGCCAGGGCCTTCGGCCGACAAAGACAATGAGATGCCAGGTCTCCCATCCTCCCCACCCAGCTGCTTGGAAGCCAAGTGCTGTCCCTGTTTCTGTTGATGGCTTGAGACGCTTGGAGTGATGACTGCTGGATTTGGCAGTCCCCTCTGAGAACACAGGAAAAGCAGCGCAAGGTGGAGCTGAGGACAAACCCAAGTCAAACACACAGAATGCCTGTGCAGCGGGCTAGCCAGCTCTGAGCCCTGGTGCGTCTTTTCTGCAGTCTTCCTGTGGCCTCTTGTTCCTCTGAATTCTTGTTATTGCAGATAACACCACAGAGTCCCTAGAACTCATAGCTTTGGGAAAAATCTCTGCGGTGTCAGAAAAAGTTCAATACACTGATTGTGCTTGTGGCTATGTGGTTACCCATTTTTGTTTCCCATGCCTCAGGACCTGCCCAGACATTTCCTTTCAAGGTTGCTGGTTTTGAACCTCCTCGCTTCTCTCCCTTCACGTCAGATACTCTGTTCTGGTAGTTCTCACTCCTACCCAGCGTTGGCATGTGCCTGCCTCCCCTACCCATCCCTGCCCCGCCAATGCCCAGCAGACCCTCAGTGGGTCTGATGTTCAGCAATCCCCCATTGTCGAAAGTCTCTGGGCCCCTGACTAAGAGGATCATATATTAACTTATGTGTCTGAAGAGCCCTTCATAGGGTGCCATAAGCTGGAGGTTGTGTGGGAACCCAAAGTGGTGAGCCTTGGTGTAAGAGCAGAAACCTCTGGCCAGGAGGGAGTTGCTCAGACTCTGGATCCTGCGTAGCCATTAGCCATGCTCACTTTCCTGCTCTAACCCACACTGTAAAGACAAGTTGAATCGTGATTCCTGAGAGACTCTAGGGCTCTGAATTTCTGGGTGTGTGGAGAGTACCCTGCATAAAACAACAGCTTCAGAGGAAAGGAAGTTGGCTCAGTTATCACCAACTGATCATCAACATCCAGGGTCCCTCAAGAAAAGGAGAGCCAAGGTGCAGCCACCCAAAAGAGGTCTTGGAGTGACGAGGGAGGGCTGCCCTGAAGGAGGTGACATTTTGTAAAGGGACTTAAAGAACGGTTGGGATGGATGGTAGAAATTGTGAGATATGACTCCCCACCAGACAGAAAAGTTGAAGAAGTGAAAATGGGAACATTTCTGAGACTAATCTGGGCAGGAAGATTTCCACACTAGGGAAGGAGCAAGAGCCAGAATGCTAGGTGGAAGGGGGTGGCTTGTGGGGTCCCTGGGCAGAAGTTATCTTGGAGGGGCTGGCTGTTAGCAGAGGTCATGTGATGGCAGTGGTGCTTTTAGGAAAAGAATCTCCACCAGGGCAGGTAGAGGACAGGGAGGCTGGGAGGCAGGGGGGAAGTGTGGAGCCACAGAGCCCAAAGGATGTGTGATACAGAGGCAGAGAGGGAGGAAGGGTGGAACCTGACTGAGAGCAGGTTGGCAGTCCACAGAAGTTAGTTCCCCACCTTCTAAGTGCTGACACCGTTAGACACTGGGGACACACTGGTGAGCCAGACAGATGAGGGCCCTCACTCTGGGCATTCCTGGCATTCTGGGATGATAACAGGACAGTAATGTGTGCTCTTTCAAAGACTGGTAAGTGATGAGTGAGGTTGAGAGAGAGAAGAGAGAGAGGGACAGGGGCGTCAGACAGGCTGGAGAGAGCTCTGTTGTCAGGATGCTCCGGGGAAGGCCTGCTAGGAAAAGACTGTTTGATGTGCAGAGGTCTGGCACCAGGCAACTCCGAGCTGGAATGGCCTCAGCATAGGGGGAAAGCAGTTTAAAGACCAGTGTGGTTAAACACTTACATGCTCATTGTTTCTACAAGTTTTTATTGAGCACCTCAGCCATGTGCCAGAGGTTGTACCAAGGACAGGCAAAGCATCGGTGAGCACAGAAGACAGAAAGCCCCGCTTCCTAGGATATGTACTCTACCAGTGGGATAAGTAGTAAAAATCAGGGATTTCTGATTTATATTATGGTGCATTTATGTTGTAGCAGAAAACAACTAGGAACTATCAGAAAGAGAACATACATTTTTTTTCCCTAACTTTTTTCTGTTATACGTAATGCTGCAGATATATATATATATATAGTCTAGGATTTTTCCTCAGGATACATTTCCAAAAGTAGAATAACTCCCATTTCAAAGGTTTTCACACAGCAGATCAAATAGCTTTTCATTGACTTTAACCAATTTAGTCTTCCACAAATATAAGAATGCTTATTTCACTATACCTTCACCAACATTGTTACAAGTTTTTAAAATTTGTTAATATGCTGTGTCTCTGGTTGGTATTTGATCATGAAATCAAACATTCAATTTGGCTTTTTATTCCTGTGGGGAAAAGTTTGACTAAGCAAAGTAATGTAAGCAAGCTAGATGATGGGGCAGTTCTTACTCATTCTGGTTATTCTGTGGTTGGGACCAGAAATTGAACGACTTTGCAAGGTCACCGTTCAGGGACATCTTTCATCTCAAACTGATTCACGTTAACAGCCTCCTCTAAAAATAATTATTTGTTAAAGTTCCGTCTGGCAGGGTTGTTAGTGGGAATTTTAGCTACTATTACAGTAGAAGCTGGAAAGAAACACCAGTTCTTCTTTAAACAATTTCATATTTTAGGGCTTTCATTGAAACTTCGCCCTGTTATTCCAAAATGAGTAGGATGTGCTGTGCTTCTGTATAAATGGTCAGAAAGCACTGCAAGCATTCCTTAGCAACAGTGGCCTACCTCGAACACGCTACAGGTGAATTTTCGCCCTGCAGGGGACTCCCTGCTTAACTACAGCACCCACACTCCTACACCCCTGCTGGATCCCCATAATCACTGCCTCACACCTGGGACTGGAGGGCCCCCCTGCCCCCAGGGCTGGCGAAGGTGCTGGGAAAGGGCCTTATTGCAGAGAACCACCCAGTGAGGATGTCAGCACTGAGCTCTTTCCCCAAAGTAAGCGCTGCAATTCTTATATGGCCCCTCCATTTCACTAGTGTGTGTGAGCTTGTCGAGTGCCTTAGCGAACCGAGTGTTGCTGTTAACATTCATTCTACGTGAAAGTGCTTGAAAGTGCTTGTCAACTTTCAAACCAACACTTGACCTGAGCCTTCTGTGAGGGGAGGGCAATGCATGCTTCGGGGAGCCTGCTGATCCCTCTCACCACTGTCTCCTCTTCCTCAGTCTCTCAGGGGGCTTCTGGCACAGCCTGCCCAGACCTCGGAACAAGGAAACCACACTGGACGTGGGAGGTGTAGGGTCTAGGTCTGCATCCTGGTTTTGCTGCTGAGTGACCCCAGACTTGCGACCGCTCCCACCCTGGCTGTAAAAGCTAATTTGCTCATTCATCTGTGAACACGAAATCCACACACCGATCCCCGCTCTGAGTGCTGGAGGTCCTCTCCCAGTACCTTTACCCGGTATTTCAAAGATTTGTGTAGATTAACGTAAGAATTTGTAAACATGAACATTTCTGCTTGTGAGGGTACTGGGTGCCTGAAAACATTTTGAAAAAAATTTAAAAAAATTTAAATTTGAACGGATTTTGATAAAATAACCTCCTCTCCTCGGCTTTTCTCCAGGGAAAAGGTGAACTGGCCCTTTGTGAGTAGGGCAGCCCAGCAACTGTGAGGGAGGGGAGTGGAGGTTTTCCCTTACTTTTGACAATATGTGGCTGCCTCATGTCTGGTGGCCCTGAACTCTGTGAGGGTCCTGAGCTCTCCTTATTGCTGAGTAATCACCAGCTAAACCCAGGTTTGAACTTATCTGGAGAGAGCACAAGACTTGGAGTCCATTGCCTGTGCTCCATTTCTACTCAAATACTGTGTGACTGTGGACAGGTTACTTAGCCTTGCTGATTACTCAGTTTTCCTGGTATAAAATGGGAATACTGTTAGTACCCACCTCTGTGTGCTTGGTGTATCAATGAGACAGTGGTGTGTGTAGAAAGCTTTTCACTAAATCAGGTAAGTAGTGAAAATGCTTGTGGTGTTACCTGATTTTTTCTACATTTACTATTCTAAGTCATGTTTACATGATGTGCCTATTCTGTGGCTCCACAGCTTCACAGAAATGAGAAACTTAAGATGAAGTTAAAAATAACAATGAAGACAGCTAAAGATTTAAAATATAGCCTGCTAAGGTTGTTAAACAATTTCGGGTTTATTTATATAGAAAGCAGAGATCTAAAGTGTGATTTCATTTTGATGCTTCGAAAAATAGCAAGGTTGTGCTTAACAATTGTAGTTCCCACCCTGGAACCTCTTCATCAGGGTGAGGAATCTTCTCCCTGGGCCGGACCTGCCTGGGCACTGGTCAGTTCAAACAGGGATTCTTTCCCACTCTAGAACCTGTTCACAGCCACTATCAAGTACTCTCTGAAGATGTTCGGTATTCACCTGTTGTTTGGCTGTGAGTGGTATCTACTCCTTTCTTTATGTTCCCATTGGCTGCAAAGGATGGAGGAGGCCATCTTTGCCCCTCATTCCATATATACATAAGGAAATGTAAGTGCAGACTCTTGCATCATCTGAAGGAAGTTTTCTAGGAGAGGGATGGGCTCTGAGTGACCTCAGCCAAGTGATGTGCTGGTGAGTGCTGCATTAAGACTCAGGCAGTTCCTACAGAAAGCAGACTTTTCCTCTGCTCTGCCTCTGGCTCCAGAGCCCCATCCCAGCCCCTGCCAGTCGGCCGGTCCCAGCCCCATATCACTCCAGTCAGTCTCCTCCGACCCCTGAATAAGCACTCTCAGGGCATTTGCTAGGGCCACTGTATACATTTGTGCAGAGTAAACTACATGAGGTGGGTGGGTGAAGGGAGTCTCAGGGTGGGCAACTAAAATCCACCTACAATCCTACTTGCCAAGGAATGATCCCTGTTCCTGGAGGAAAGAGCATCTTTTTCCACTTTGCACAAGGGCTAGCAAAGACCCTGGCAATATCTAATCTGAACCCCTCTCCTTCACCTTCATCACCTATATCACCCTCTGTTGCTGCTGAAGTCTTTGGAGATTGTCCTCCATGAGCATGACTCCAAGAGCCCACGGAAAGCTGTAAAATGCACAAGGGAGTATGTGCTGGCCTCACTGATGACCAGTGAGTGACAAGGAATGAGATGGGCCATTGTCCCACTCACCACATTGAGCATCCCTCTGGCTAGCACAGTGCATGTGGCCACAGATATGGGCTTGCCTGCAAGGGCCCTTGGTGAGCACATCATGGCCTGGGGGCTAGAGGAGGTGTCCCCCAACACACTGGAGGGGCACGTCAGTGATGGGCCTGAACAGCGTCTTCTAGGATGCACAGGACCCGGCAGGTCCACTTCCCTTGGGTGGTGGGGGTCTGTTGTGCCGAGGGAACCATGAACAAGCATTGCCTGGATGAGCAGTTTCAGAAGGCCCAGTAAGTCTGCAAAAAGCCTGACCTCTTTCACCACCAACTCATTCCATCAGGGGAAAACAAGTGCATAGATTTTAAGCTTTGAAAACTCTGTATTAGCAAAAATAATAATGCTAATCATTATCCTTTATTTGGGGTTCTAGTTCTAGGTTTTTAAATAATTATGTTCAGAATTAGTGGCCCCAGGAAATTTTCTGGGCTCTTGCTTTGGGACAACATGCTAAGTTTTGTTTTTTGTTTTTTTTTCTTTTCCTCCCCCAGATACTTACTGGAGCAAGATTTCCCAGGCATGAGGATTGGTCCAGAGCCCACCACTGATTCCTTCATTGCTGTGATGTATGGGGAGACGGAGGGCAATACCCCAGGGAATGCTTTAGTCGTGGACCCCAAAAAGCCATTTCGAAAGCTTAGTCGCTTTGGAAATGCCTTCCTGAATCGGTAAGTACCAGCCAACTGCCATCGTTGGTTGGGTTATTTAAACCCTTTCTTTGAACTCTTGCCAGCTACAATAAAGGGGCAAAAACAGAAGATCAGCGTATGTGGGTTCTAGAAGTTATAAAGAATATGCTTATCATATTCAAATACTTGCAAGAGTAAATATCATAGAAATGATCATTTATACCTCTCTAAATGGCTTCAGTAGACAGAGCTAAGGCCCAGGATTGAATATTGTAAGGCCCCACAGTATAAGAAACAAATATCTAACAATCTGAGCTGCAGACAAATGGATCCAGTTGCCTTGGGAGCAGTTGCCTTGTTACGTGGTTCTGTGTGGCCACAGATTTGGGGTGCTGGAGCCTCCTGGATGGCGTAGCCCAGAGGATCCCTGAGGTCCCCCGACACCCAGATTTGGTCTGTTTATTATGCTCCAACTGTCACCTCACCCCCCTGGCTGTCCCCACAGGCTTTTTACTCGCTTGCCTTGAGCTGCTTCCTAATGCATTAGTACAGGACAGGAGAAATGGAGTCAAACGCATGGTCATTACTGTATAGCTATGAAGCTGTAGGAAAAGGGGTTCTGTCTTAACTGGAGATGTTTTATTGTATTACCCAGTAACCTCTCACCAAAGTTTCCAGTGAAAAGAAGGGTGCTGGAGCAGAGGACAAGCCCACAGCCTCCCTTTCAAACAAAATTTGCTCTTCGTATCTCTACCCCCTCCTTTTTGTCTACCCTAGCCTCTTTTTAAAATTCTTTTCTCTTTCATTTCTCCTGTTCTTGAGTCTCCTGCTTTCGGCTGGTGGTTTAGGAGAATGGGAGGAGCCAGGGAGGAAAGGTTCCTCTGAGCCTCCTTCAGGAAGAGGAGGGGCGGGGGGGCAGAGCTGAAGACAAGAGATTTAAACCACACTTCTCCTTTTAGATTTTTTTTTGAGATATTTATTTTTATTTATTTATGTATACAAGAAGCTGGGGTGTGGGCCAGAGGTGCAGGAGGATGAGAGGATTCACCAGAGACAGAGTGGGGGGCAGAGCAGGCACTGAAATACACTGCTGAGGGGAGCAGCAAGTGAAAAAGGAGAGGTTTGCAGTGCCGTGTGGGTCAGCTCCCTGGGTTGCTGGCAGTGAGTTGCTGTACAGATGAGTGTTTTCATTTTGGGTTTTCTGGTTGTTGTTTTTTTTTTTTTTATATATATATAAGCTTCCTCAAATCACTTCCTTAATTTTTTTTTTCTTTCAAGCTTATTTTAAAATTATTCTTTTGTATTGAGGTAACACTCAATATATGTATATGTATATGACTTGGGGATCAAGGGTCACACTTCCTCAGGTGGGTTACACCCTTTACCCACTGCCAAATAATCCTCCACCACAGATCATCAGATGAGCTTCAGCCTGCAGGGTTCTTTCTTCTGAGAGTTCACTCCAACTCCAGGCATCTGGGTTGGCCCAGAGTGTCCCCTGTGGAAGAAGGACGGCTTGAGCCCAGGGGGACAAGTGAACCACAGCTGAGGGAAAGTGGGACGAGAAACTCCCTCTTCAGGGCCTCCCAGGGAGTGATGGTTCTGGGGAAGGACACAGCCAGGCTTCCCGGCCCAAGGCTGAAAAGTTCTGGAGGCCTTGGAAAGAGCAGGGCACAGGACCCTTCTCCCTGAAAGGCTGCTTAGAATTCTGTGGCTTCATTACCCCTGCCCTTAGTCTTTCTGCCTTAAAAAAGAAGGTGCCACTTTGTTCAAATTCCCATTTTGTGAAGTCCATATTTACACAGAAAGAGTGGCCATTGGCTTGTTTTATTTTGGCAGATGATTCACTTTTCTAATCTTTTCTAATCTCATACATACAACAGATGAATATTTACTGTATCAGATACTATTCTACAGCTGTACGTTCGCTGTGAATCCTCACAAAACCCAAGACTTAGGGTTTGTGACTTATCCCCTTTGGTAGAGTGGAGGGATGGATGCCAAGAGAGGTTAATTTAACTTAATTTAACTTCATGGGTTCACTCAGCTGATAAGCGGCAGCACTGGGATTGGAACCTGGGCCCTCGGATCCAGAGGCCTGCTGGAGTCTACTACTCTGAGCTCATGTGGACTGAGAACCATTGCCTGCTGCTTCCTATTTAACTTACAAGGCTCCCTTAACCCACTGCCACCTCCAACAGTGATGAGGAGGAGGAGGATTATGTCCCAAGTCATAGGTTAATGACTTCATAGACACTCCTTTGTGGGGGATTAAAAGACAGACTGTGGCCACTTATCAGATGAGAAAACTAGGGCCTCCGTGGTGGCGCAGTAGGTTAAAGCCCAGCACTACGAAGCTAAACACACTGGTTCAGCACGAGTTCCATCGCCAGCCCTGGAGGAGACCACATGGCGCAGAGACCTCACCTGGCCCGCCCGCTGCTCCCCTCAGCAGTGTACTTTGTCAATCTGCCTGTTCTGCTCCCCACTCTGTCTCTGATAATTCCTTTCACTGCCTCTGTGCCTCTGGCCTGTACCCTAGTTCTGTAGGCATAAATAAATACACCTTAAAAAAAATGAGAAAACTGAGCAGGAAGAAGTACAGTGACTCACTCAGGAAGCTGAAGATTCAAGACTAGAGTTCAGGTTTCTTCTTCCCTCTGTCTACCACCAGCACCTCACAACGTACTGGCATAGAGTTCTGTGCTGACAACTGCATATGTGATATACACATATGGGAGGCAGAGCATGTAAATTAATAGCATACTTAAGAATAAGCTGCCCAGTGAAGTCGTTTCCACGTGCTGCTGTTTCACCCAGCCCTGATGTAAGGAAGGGTGTCCGTGTAGGGCACGCGAGTTTGTGTGTGTAATGATAGCAGCCCTCTGGGAACCAGCTCTAGGCAGGCAAACTTTTTACACTGCATAGTTTTCTGGGAACTAGGTCAAAATACAATATTTAGTAGGAAAGAGAATTGGTTGTTCGCTATAGAGAACTTCTTCCCGTGGGGTAACCCCCAGTCACCCCTGGAATAGGTATCATTGCTCTGGCCCTCTCATTACACAGGTATTGGCTTGGGCACCTGCCCTAAGGGCCATCATAGTTTAGTACTTTGCAAGATGGTGATGATAACATATTCTCAAAGCATTAAGCAAACCTGTGGAGCCCAGTTCTCACCAGACTTAAGTTGATTTCTAAGAAAGGAACAGAAGGTCTATAGTGCGTCCTTAGAGATGAAGATCAACTCCCCAAAAAGCAGCTTCACATGACAGAAACTTTACACTTGAACTTTTAAAGAAGTAGAACAAAAGCAGTCTGTGGAAATGACTTGAATGTGACATTCCGGACACAGCACGCTTCTTGCCTTTGGAGAGGAATTCCACAGGCTGGCCTGACTTGGAGTTCTTCCAAGGGGAATGTGGTTGTCAAGGTTCCAAACATTTGTTATCGAGAGGCAGTCCCATCTCAGAGAGGAGGAGCCAGACAGACCCCACAGCACCCCGAGGGCGAGGGCGCAGGTCCTGGGTGGTGCCTGTGTAATCTGGTCAGGTCCGAGAGTATCTGTGATGGCTTCTGACATTTCCCTCTGATTTTCAGATGGATGCTCTATTTTTTCCACAATCTACTTTCCTAAAAATGGTAGTCTTTGTTGTTGTTTTGTAGTTTAGATAGCTATAGACACTGGTTTTAGTTTAGAATCTAGTTGTAGTCTTTCACTCTTAATTTCATTTACTCCTTCATTGTCTCTTATTTTTTGAAAAATAACTTCAATCAGGGCCTTCCCTGGTGGCACAACAGGTTAGAGTACAGCACTGTGGAGCTGACCCACATGGAACAGCAGCCCTCTCCTGTCTCACCCGTTGCTCCACGCAGCAGTGTATTTCTGTCGAGCTGCCTGTTCTACTCCCCACTCTGTCTCTGGTGAATCTTCTCACCCTGCTACACCTCTGGCCTGTACCCCAGATCTTGTATGCATAAATAAATAAATCTTAAAAGAGAAAAAAATAACTTTAATCACTGGTGCAAGGAATACAAATTTTAAAGTTTCCCCTGGAGTTTGGGGAATCTGAGCAGTATTTGTTACAGAGCAGGGAAAGGGGCACCTCAGAACTCCCAAACCTGCCTGCTCTAAATAGATTCTGCCATCCACCACATTAAGACAGGGTATAGGAGATTTTTAATGGAAAGGAGCTTTAATAAAGTATTTAGTACAGCTAGTATTGTTAGTGTGCAATACAGAAAAGACAATATAGTTTCTAAATCAGACACCAGAGTTACCCATCCCCTTGTAGGTAAAAGTCCACTCAAACAGGAGTGGCCCAAAGCAAGACCTGAAAGCCCACCATGAGTCTAACACCCTCCAGCAGGGACCCATAGAAGAGGATCAGAAATGGCCAGACAAGTCTGGGAGAAAAAGAGCAAAGTCAAAATCTAGATAAAAGCTGCCATAGTAAACTCCCCACGGGTCTCTCCCCGACATCTGTTTCAACCTGACCAGGGCCAAAAGGCAAGCCAGCTTCTTCACGTGTCTCAGCGCTATGGGCCTCCTCCACGTCTCCTCTAGCCTCCATCCTGCTGCCTCCCTTCCCCAGTCTCCTCTCCAACTTCTTCTCCCTACTCAGCTCCACCCTCCCCTGGGTGGAGCAGGGAACCTGGAACCTCTCCCCTTTTCCTGGGGCCCACCCTGTTAGATTTCCAGCACTCCTGTCATTTGAGCCAGGCCTGATGACCAGCCTTAAGTTTCTACAATGTCTCAGCAACAATGAGACTCATGGTTATGCATCTGGACTTCCATTCCATTTGCTACCTCTGTTTATACTTAAATGAGACTTCATTTGGAGTCTTAACTATTTCATAGTCACCTAGTCTTACTGGGAATTTTTTGAAAAACAAACCTAATGTAAATACAGAGTGTCATCCCCACCAGCTATGTTAGTTTCAGAGATAAAGGAAAATCTGGTCAAGAATCACTCTTAACTCACCAGCAAAATTTTTGTTTGTTACCTGAGAAAGTAACTGTACTTTTTTTTTATGGTATATTTATCCATACCACATTCCCTGAAGTTCATCTCATTGATCTTCAACCTCAAGATTTGTGAAGGCTCCAGGGACATGAAACCATTGTTCCTTATGGGCAGCTGCCATGCCATGCTGGCCCAGACAGTCCAGAAAACTGCTTGGCTCCTGGTCCTAGCAACGCCCTGCACCATGGGCAGCGGGGAGAGAGGCTTGAGTGAGAAAAGTTCATATGTACGTTGAACCAGTATTCACCTTTGATCTGTAAAAGCAGTAATTTTGTTAGGACCCCATCTCAGTGGCCACTGTGGACATTATAAAGTCTAGATGTGACGTTAAAGTCCCGCTGGGCGATGGAAGGTCAGATCGGCCATTTACGGTATGACCAGAAGATGGTAATTGTCAGCATATGTGGAAAGAGGTGGTTTGAAACACTCCGTCTGCGTTGTGTAGAGGTGTAGTTGAAGCTAATGGCAAAGCTGGAAGTCCTCAGGCTGTAGAAGCACCCAGAAGCCTGCCGTCCCCCAAGGAGAGGAAGGAGAGGGAACAACAGCAACAGCTCCAGCCCGCCTTTGCCTCCTGGTCGCTGCTAGCCCTCCCCCGAGGGGGAGAGAGAGCAGGTGGCACCAGGAGCCCCCGGTGGGAGTTCCAGGGACATGGCACCACTCTGCGGTTTTAGGGTGCTGCCTCTGTGTGAGCTCCACCCAGGGGGAGTGCAAGTGCGTGTGGGAAAGTGTAGCAGCAGCGTGGTGCACAGGCTGCCCTGGGGTCAGCACCTGGCTCTCTCACTTACCTGCCATGTGGCTTGGCAAGTTGTGGGGCTGAGCCCTCGCTCTGGCCCTTTGTGAAATGGCAGCACACAACCTCCCCCTCCCCCGCCCCTGCCCCCAGAGGCTGTGCCAGGATTCAGGAGTTCATGTGTGCTAAGATGCCCCACACCGCAGCTGGCCACTCCACGTTCTGGTGACAGTGCCCTACATTGTTTGGAAATGAAAAGCAGCAGTAAGGCACTGCCTGATTCTTCTAAAATGGAATGTTAGTGTTTGGGGGCAATCTGAGCCCCTGCTCCTCTCACCTCTCTTATTATGCAGAAGGATGCCCCCCAGGTTTCCAGAGACCTGGACATCTGCACCACCCTTTCCCCCACACTGTCTTCTACCCCTGAGCCTGCCTTGCTTAAGGGGTAACATGGAATGGGGGTCCCGTATAGAGCTTGGTGCCCTTCTCCCCTCCTTTTTTCAGAAATAAAAGGTAACAGGTCAGCCCGAGCTGAGGAGACACTTCCTGAAAGCTGAGTGAGGCTCCCAGGCTTCACCACATCCCCGCCCTGCACGTGGCTTGTAGAAGCCAGTGCTGTGTGTCCCGCCCTCCCGCGAGGAGCAGGAAATGCATCTTGGGGCGGCAGAGCCATCCCAAACCCCATGGCAGATGCAGGTGCGTGGCGAAGACCTGATGCAAGACTGACTTCCATACACCCAATAAAGAAAACCTTGCTCTTCACCCTCCTCTCTTGCAGCATAAAAATGAAGCCTAGCAGCCTTGTATTAGGGCATTTTTTTCTGATTGCTGTGTAACTTTTTAAATACGTGTGGTTCTAACTCTAGAGCATGAGCTATGCCTCCACCTGGGGGTCAGGGTGCTGACTGCTCTGTTCCTCACTGCACCCCAACATGCCTTCTGTTGGGGAGTACAGCCCAGCTTCGCACATACAGCCCTATTCACCCTATTTTGGAGTGG
The DNA here is from genome assembly GCF_000260355.1 of Condylura cristata. NCBI lineage: Eukaryota > Metazoa > Chordata > Mammalia > Eulipotyphla > Talpidae > Condylura > Condylura cristata. The sequence continues at coordinate 25,104,213 of NW_004567124.1, forward strand.
CCCTGGAGAATTCCCCACACTCCCTCCTCCTCTTTCTCCCCCTCTTCTCCCTTCCATTCCCCTCCTCCTCCACTGCATGGTAACATAGCCACATCTTGTCTGTGCCTCACACACCGCACAGAGGGAGTGAACCCAGTTCCGGCATGTTGGATCTTTCTGTTAGCGTCACACTAGACTCCAGGAGTTCGGTGTTTTGGAATAATTGCTATGGAGTGTAACTTCGTGATTTCTGAGGAAAGGTCAGCCTTCCAGGGGAATACGCTATGTAAAAGAGTTTCACATTTGTATAGTTTTTTTAGTATTGCCAAATGTCTCAAGCCATCTGGTTAAAAGGCTGGGATCGTGATGAGACAGAATCACTACCGACATGACCACAGACGGGCTCAGCACTCTGTCCCAGCCCCAAGTCTAGAGAACCCAAGTCTAGAGAATGGAAGGTGTGATGTTCCCTCTTGCACTCACATGGAGTGCCTTGTGGCCCTCGTGTGTTCTCACAGACTACTCTTTTAAGTGTTGGCTGGTGTGGGGAGTGTTTCTTTGAAGGTGGAGGGGAAGAGAAAATGAGGGAGTTCTTTTATATTAACTTGACCATCTACTTTTAATATTATGAGGTACTGAAATTTGGGGGTTGAGTCTACTCACCTGATATCAGAAATCTCAGTCGTGGTCAGTGGCATGACCTAGAGATGTCATCACTACTTGATACTCCCAGCTTTGCCAGCTACAAAATGACCTTGCTGTCTGTTCCTACATCTCCCCAGGCTGACTTGAGAATTTAGGGGTACATGAGAAACTTGTCCAAAGCACCTTCAAAGAAAGTCACTCTGAATTGTTGAAATTGCGCCTCTTGCTCGAGGCTGCCCACTCCTGCCCCCAGGGCCACGCTGTCCACGTGTGACTGTGAAGGGCAGGCCTTCCCATCCTGCATTCCAACATTCTTGCTTTCTGAGTGTCCTTCCAGCTCCACTGAGTGGAAGAAGTGAGTTTTCCCCAAGCATTCTGAAGCTCTCTGCCCACATAGATACAGAAGTTGGCCTTTTACAAGACAGGAAAAGGAAAGCCATTATTTTTTCTGCTTTAAGACATACACAGTGCCTAGCAGAGATCCACCCTCAGCTCTTATCCTAGGTGGAAGTAACAGTGTCTCCCTCTGCTACTCTAGGGTTACACAGTGTTACAGATAAAGCAGGCCATCATTGGCCCCTGAACCAAATATTGGGAGGCGGTGGGGGGTGGATTCTTCCAAATGCACTTAACAAAGTACTAGCAGAATCTTGAGGGGTGGAGTGGTGTCAAATGAGAAGGCATCATACAAGTGATAGACAAGGAAGGAGGCTTGGAAAAACTCAGCCCTGCTCCCTTGCATGCTCTTAGGGCACCCTTAGGACACTGAAGCGCCAGGAAGATTTGTGGCACTGCCCACGAGTGCTTGCCCCAACCTGGGCCTGAGGCCATAGTGGGCCCCAGGTTAGATGCTGAGTCCCCAGGGCATCCATGGAATGAGGTCCTAGTACTTCCACTGTCATACTGGGGATTAGGCAGGAGCTGGACACTCCAGCCCTGTGGGGCACTCACCTTGGAAAAGGCATAAGACACCCTGGGAGGAGAAGCCCAGGCTGCTTGGCCCAGGAATCACATGGAGGAGGGGCAGGTAAGGTTGTTGGGCTTTGGAGTCAGGCCAGCCTGGGTTAAGGCCCAGCTTTGAGTGACACCGAATAAGTAATTTAACCTCTCTCAGGCTAACATTCCTTAAGGGTTTACTTTGAGGAACTAATGGGATGGTGTTTGTGAAATACCTAAGGTAGGGTAAGTAGCTGGCGGCAGGTAACAGCAGGTGCCGGCCATCATCCCCAGACAGCATCAGATGGCCCCAGCACCAGGGGAGGGGCTGTCGGTCTCACCCGAGCTCCCATGTTACAGACGCGTCGCAGCAGTCACGGTGCTCCTTGGAGCACCCCTCGGGTGTACTGCTTCTGATTCTCCTTTGATCGATTCCTCCAGGTTCATGTGCTCCCAGCTGCCCAACCAGGTCCTGAAGAGTATCAGCATCATCGACAGCCCCGGCATCCTGTCTGGAGAGAAGCAGCGTATCAGCCGAGGTCAGTTCCCACCCTGCCTCATCCACACGGCCCAGGCTCTTTCTGATGGTAGCAGAGGGCCTCTGTCCCTGTCTGGTTCTCTCCTTCCTCCTGGACCTACCCCATGTCCCCGAGCAGCCCTGGGTCCCGAGCTTAAGGAGCTCTGAGAAACAATCCGAGGTCAGAACCAGTCTGCTGTTTCCACTGGGAATCTTCTGTAGCCTTGGCCATAACCTTCCCACTCTTTTAAATACTGTCATCTTCTACTTGTATCCACCTCAGATCAACCTTCAGAGGTCAGGAGGGGACATATCACCTGCCACCTGTGCACTTGGGGACACATGATAAAAAGTAAAGTGGCAAGCTGGCCAGCCGGGGATAGAAGCCTCCCACTGCTCTTCTTCCCTGTATATTGCTCACCCGGCAGCCTCTGCTTCTAGCCAACAAGCCTTTGTTGGTATCGACTTGGTACCGGACACTGAACTGTACTCTGGGGATGCAGAAAAACAGGTGCAGTTTCTGCATCGGAGGAACTATTAGAATGTTCTGGTCAGGAAAAGAGGCACTAATCAAATGACAGAGAAATAACAAAAAATGGGAGTTGGGATACTTGCCCTGACACTCAGGCCTCAGGGTATGGGAGTTGTTGGGGAGCCAGCCTGTCACTGAGGGACTTGGGAAAGGCTCCTCAGAGGAAGTGATTGAACCAGAATCAGGTTGAGTAGGAGTTACCTGAGCTCGGGTGAGGAAAGAGGGGCTGTAAGCATTCCAAGGAGATCTACAGAGAATAGAATGTTTGTAAAGAAGAGAGACATCTGGATGTCTTCAACCTTTGGAAAACAAAGCTGAGGCTGTAACTGTTTCCAGAACCCCTTTGTGGTTAAACGGATGTGCCTGCTGTCTCACCCTCCTTCCTGGAGAAAGGGGCCATTGGTGCAGATCAGAGGACATAGCTCCCTTAGAGAGGGGACATTCCTGACCAGAAGGGCATTAGGATGGAATCCTGTGTCGACAGAGAAGGTTGAGTGAGGGGAGTTCGGAGGCTTTGCTAGGAAAAAGACAGTGGAACTGTGCATTGTTGTCTGTTCTCCTTGATAACCCCTCACAACCCCTTGAAAAGCAAGTAATAAGTAAGTCATCGAGCAGTGACCTGACTGCCATCATGGGCTTGGGCTGTGGCCAGGCAGTGCCCTCCCCCAGCACTCCTGAGGTCCCGTTACTCAGGCCAGGGGGACATGAGCATGAACTCCAGAGCAGGAAGCCTGTGACAGGGATGAAGATGTGACCTCCTTTCTCGGAATTTCAGAGATTCAGACTGGGCATCCTCTGGGGACCCATGGGTGCTTGGGTCTGCCTTGACGTATTTTCCTCCCCATTGAATCAGGGACTCAGTAGGCCATTAGGCAGCCTCCCAGGCTTCCATGAATGTTGCAGTTCTAGAAAAGGGCAGATGAATACTATTCTTCTCTCATAATTATCTTTGTTGGTTTTATTTTCCACTATAAAATTAATGTCTGTTATAAAGGATTCGCACAATCAATAAGGTATAAAAATCTGTCACAAATAACATTTACCAGTGGTTTTCTCTACTCTCAAAAAGTCTACTTAGGCTTTGTCTTCTTCAGGTACAAGCATATCATTTTTAACAGGAATGGTATGAGAGAGCACACATTTTCTACAACTTGACTTTTCATGACAGTCGACCACAGGCGTCACACCATCCCTTTTAACACTGCTTGGGTTCTATCAAAGGGACATAACCTAGTTTAAGTAACTTGTGGCTACTATGAGTCTTTGTAATTACTCACTCTACAAATAGTGCTACAGATGGGGCCATCTTTGTGCCTTAGTGCCAGTAGACTTTTTTTTTTTAAGTCAGTATGGAGCCATTAATTTGGTCCCATAAAAGTTGGTCTGCAGATAAAATGTTTTGTTACAAAACGGAAAATGAAGCAAACCCAGTTCCTCAGCATTTTCTGGCTACTCCTCTTTCTCTACTTCTGCATGTGACCAAAGTGTGCTAAATGTTTGTGGTTGATAACAAGTCTTTCTTTTTCCTTCAGAATCTTAAGACTTTGAGATTTAACTTCAACCTTACTCACGTCTTTTGCTTGGGAGGCCTTTGGCCAATTCTAGTCATCATTGCTCAGCGTTTCTCCTTTGCTTTGTAATTATAAGTTTCTTTCAAACTGCAGCTCTTTTGCAGCAGGATACCTTGGCATGAGTTTTCAAGGTGCTTTGAAGATCAGTTCCTTTTAACACTTTATAATAATCTGACTCACATCCTGGTCTGACTTAGCATGGCATATATTATTCACATCCTATGCACAGAAATAGCACATAGGGTCCCAACTAGTAGGCCGGGCCCCACCACCCTGACAGACAGAGCAGCTGCAGGGGAAGGACAGAGAACCAAGGCCATGGGTCCCGATCTTGGGTGCCATCCAGTCTTTGGGGCACAGCTAGTGGTTGGAGTCACTGAGCAGAGACTTTCAGCACATCACCACCTAAGAATGTGCAGTATTTTAAAGCTACTTCGGCTTAAACAACTCCATTACCAAACATGCTCATATCTACGTCATTCCTCCATTGTGGGAATCACATCATCTTCTTCACCAGTCATTTATATCTGTCAATATTGGATGATGTCATGGCAACAGATTGTGATACACATAGACACACACACACACACACACACACACACAACACTGGAAATGTCTGCCTTTGACTTTGTTAGTGGGGCTTTGCCTTCTTTAAAGGTGTCTTGTGAAAGAGGAAAGGAGGCAGCTGGCATCCCTTCTCGTGCCTGATGCTGTTGATGTAGATTAGCCCTCCGCAGGCACGGTCTCATCAATCAGGCCCCTCTTAAATGCTTAGTTTCGCACAAGTGTGTGTCCACCATAGCAGCCTGAGCGAGCTGCCCTATACTGAGAGTTGCTGTCTTCTGCACCGTGCTAGTCCTTCAGGGCTTCTTCTCCAGTGAAACCTGCACATGATCACATGCACACTGATGCTTAGCCCCGGCCACAAAACCACCTTTGCCTTCATTTCCTCAGGATAGCAGAGCCTTCCAGGCATTGGGAGAATTGTTGCCCAGTTGCTGGTCAGCTGGGTGATGGAGCTTTACATCTGGGGAAGGGATAGAGTAGAAACTGCTGACAAGATGCCACTTCTAGAGAGCAGACTTCGAAGGTGAGTGCCTCAGGCAGTCGCCGGTGGCCCAGTCCACCCTCAGCCTGAAGGACTGGACAACCCTGTCTGAGAGCATTCAGGAGAGAGGTGTAGCTGCAGGAGTGAGTGGTGAGTGTGTGGTGACTGCTGCTGAGCACCCAGGAAGGCCCATTGTGCCACACCCAGCGTTCCCCTCCTCAGCATTGGCCAAGGCAGATGGCAGACTGCTTTGCTGGGGGTGGAAAGGAAGGAGGAGGAGGTGAGCTAGAGGACTGGTCTCATATTTCCATGGGCAGCTCTCAGCACCTAGGGCTCAGCTGTTTCAGAGCTCTGAGGACCGGCTGACCTAGGGAGGGCGTGTCTCCAGGAAGGACTCCTTCTCCTCTGGCTTCATGGTGAATGCAGAAATGGGGCCTCAGAGCTGAAGTCCAGTTCTGCGCCTTACCTCCTCTGTAGCCCCATTCTTCCTGGTTGGTTCTGCTCTCTCCTAACATCATAATCCTGGTTCCTTTTTACAGAAGGGACCAGTGTGGTTCTAAGGAGGACATGGGCATTTTGTAGACATTGGTCCTCTAGGCCAGAATGAGCTGGTGAGAAAAACACTGACACTGGACATTTCTACATGATAGTTCCCATTTTGTAGTGTTAGGTTTGAGGTAAACCCACTTCTTAATTTATAAGTGATCATTACCAGTTAGAATGTGTTTTAATATAGCCTTTTCATCTGTGGAATCTGAACACTGACTCTTGCCATCAGGCCACTGAACCCCTTGCCCCCCAACTCTGTATTCCAGAGTATAACAATAATGCATAGTCAGCATTTGGGGAAGCAATGTTTTCTAAATCTGTTTGGAAGTACTATAAAGAAAATCCACTAGGATAATTGATTTTGGAGCAATTTTTAGTATACTACTTAGTATAGAAACTGTTACCCTTCAAATGTTCCTTAGTTTAATTTCTTAGCAGAAAACCTCTAGGAACAAAATTATTAAATTGTAGCTTTCTTGCCAGCCATGAAGAATTCATGGAGTAGGGACAGCATGTTCTGATATATTTACTATATATATTGTAATCAGTACTACCTAACAGCTACCTAAATGTCCCACAAACTTTTCTTGATTATCTTCAAGTTAAGAGATTAAGATTTTCAAAATCATTTCATGAAGTACATGGGTCAGATCTGACTTGGGTCACTCTTGAGAACTTTCCTCTCCCTGGTAAAGAAAGACATCCAGATTTTTCGCCTCCATGAGGAAAAGAGATTGCATTTATCTGCACATCCTTATTTGGCATCTGAACTGTTTGCTTCCTTAAAAAATTGTTTATTTCATGCTGAACCTGAGCCTCACCGAGGGTTTATTTTTGGATTTGGCAGGGCCATGACTGCATTTCCGGTTACATGGTATAAACTTCTGGGTTCTGGGTGTATAATGTCCCTGTCTGACAAGGAGAACATTTTGAAAAATTCTAATGTTGTAACTGTTATACTTATCCATCCACCTAGCACACAAGCATTTGAAAGGTTTTGTCTTCGTAAGTAATTATTCCTCTGGTTTCACAAAAGTATGAGGTTTTGTGTAACTTTTGGCAGGCTTGACTTCAATAATAAAAGTAGTAGCAATTTTCTTTTGTAAAATTTTTAGTAACTCTAGAAGAAAAGGAAAAAAAAAATCTTGATCTGAATCTCCCAGTACTGTACCTAGTCTCCCAGGACCAACATCTGTCAAATGGAAATGTGAGTGTGACTTCTGCTAATGACAAGCTCTTCTCTATATATAAGCTTTTGTATTATAAGTCAGTGAATAGAATTGAGAAGAGAGTGAAAAATAAAGGGACAGAAAACGCCCTGTCAATGAAAGCAATAAACAGTGGTTATATGTGAAACAGAAAGGTCCTAAGTGCACTTCAAATAGCATAAAGACTGTGTTGTAAAATAATTGCTCGGTGTTCTAACATTTACATACAGACCTTAGGTCCTCCTGATGTTGACAAGTTCTCAAGAATAAAAATGGTATATGAAGACTGATAGGTAGATAGAAATAGTCTGTTCCACATAGCTCAGGCCCCCAGACATGATACAATGAAAGAATTGGCAGTTCTGGGAAAAAGGGCCTGGGAATTTAACCTGTCATCATTAAAGGTGCAGAAAAAATAGAGGAGGCGTACACAGATCCTAATTAGGGAAGTACAGGCACATTGACTTGACAAGTTTTTTGAACTTTAAAGACAAAAGACCGGATTTTGAAGGCTGCCTAAGAAAAGGGAGAGAACTTTAGAGATGTCCAGATAAGACTGACTTCCCCTCCCTGGCTTTGGGAAGGAGAAGGACTGGAGAGGAAAACACACATGTACACAAAGGAATGAGTCTTTTCCCCCAAAAGAACAGGAAGGCTTGGAGCAAGGCTGTAGCCAGCCTCTACATCAGTGAAGACCATTCTAACACACACCAGAGGCCCAGGGCCCAGGGGAGAAAGTGGCAGCAGCCCCAGGCCCCAGGCCAGGCCTGTAGGTGTGAGCCCTGAGCTGCAGGAGGCTTCCGAGGGGGCCTGCTAATGCCTGGAAACAAGGACGTTTAGGCTTTTAGTATTGCATATTTTTATATATACTTTAAATATATACACAGGTAAGCCAGTGAGTCGATGAGAAGGGGTAAATATATGCGTACATATGTACGTATATGGAGAGAAAGGAATATTGATAATAGAAGGAAATAATAAGCATGAAGGGGAGTGAGGCTGTGCTGTTGTCATCCCTTCATTCTGCTCGTTGCCCAACCCCAGACACATTGCTGCCCTGCCCCAGCTTTCCAGAAGCACCATGCCCTGCAGTCATCGGTCACTGGGCCCTTACCCTACGTGCTATTGCCATCCCTGGCTCCCCATCCTGTTGTTGGTTCAGAGTTTCTTGATTTATTCTGTTTGGGTTTGGCCTTGCAACAGTCTACGTTCACTTAGTGATTTTCCCTGTCTGCTGTGACTACTCCAGGGTTGGAGGCATCTGCAGGCTTCCTCAATACACCCTTGTGCCTCCACCCTTGGATCCAAAAGCCCAGCAGCCAGGGCCCAAACAGTGCCTCAAGGCACGCCAGGAGAGTCTGTGCAGCCTGGGAAGGGTCAGGTTCTGTTGATGTATTGAGCGCCTCTGTGCCAGGTATCAGCTGGGAACTGGAGTGTGAAGATGCACAAGGTACTGCCTGTGCTGGGGAACTGCTACAGCCAGCCAGTTATTGAAACACTAAATCGTTCCAGAAGAAAGAAGCCACCTAAACAGATTACTATTAGTCATCAAGCACTAGGCCAAAAAAATGACATGGTTATTGGCGTTGACAGAATTTACTTCCTAATAGGTAATTCAGACCAAAAAGCAGGTAAACAAATGATTCAATCATAGCAAATAGCAACAAGTAGTACAAAGGAAAGAGTTAAGACAGAGTTTAATGAGGAGGAGGGGTGGGACAGCCACACCCTCGGCAGATGGAGAGGCCTGTAGCTGCAGACTCAACACGCTGACCTTGACCAGTATAGCAGTTCAATAAATGTCAGCTGGTATTACTTAACACCACTTCATGGTATTATTGCTGAAGGCCAAAGAGTTTTCAAAGACTGAGTGCAATCTTCTGTTTATATTGGGTTTGTGCCTCTTAAAACGTATTATATCTCACAGAAAAGAGAAATATGAGTTATTTGAAATATGGGATTTGTTGTTTAGGAAGTAGGGGAAAGAACGCTCTAGATCATCCTGTTTAAAAGTATTTGATGGGCATTTTTTTTGGTTTTTTTTTTGGAAGATCTATTTGTGCATAGGGAACTGGGGTACAAGCCAGAGGTGTAGGTGGTAAGAGGATTCACGATAGGCAGAACAGGGAGCAGAACAGGCAGATCTACTGGAATACACTGCTGAGGGGAGCAGTGAGACAGGAGAGGTCTGCTGTGCCATGTGGGTCACCTCCCTGGCCGGGGATCGAGCTCACACTGAAGCGACTGCGACAAGCTTCATGGTGCTGCGCTTTAACCTTCCGTGCCACCAGGGAGACCGTCAATGAGGAGATAATTAAAAAAAAAATAAAGAGTATATTGTATGTATAAAAGAGAGAGAAAGAGATCTTTTGGGCAACCAAAAGCCAAGCACTGTCCGGAGGCCAGAATTTAAAATGAGACAGAGGTTCTGGTCAGAATGCTCACATTCATTTGGAGTGGATGGACCTTCAGGCAAGCCACTCTGTCCCTGTGTCTCACACGAGTTCTCATCAAGAAGTATAGCAGGTGGGTCTCCTAAGAGAAGGGACTCCCCTTCTCTTGAGGTCACAAGGAAAGATCCCTCTCGCCTGCATGCTTTTTCATGCTCTCTGATTCAGTGGTTTTTAGTATACTTACAAAGTCTGACACTATCACCACAGTCAATTTTAGAACATTTTTGTCACCTCATTAGTAATCACTTTCCATTTTCCCTCTCACCCCACCCAGACCCTGAACAACCATGAACCTACTTTCTGTCTCTATGAACTTGCCTTTCTGGATATTTCATATAAATGGATTCATCCAGTATGTGGCCTTCAGAGTCCATGTTCTTTGAGTTAACCCCTTCGAGAGGCTCACTCATGTTGTGGTAGCTATTGCACTGTCCTTCGGTGGGTCAGGAGGACTACCTCTTATGGCTAACCCACACTTCCTGTTACCAGTTGATGGACACTTGGGTTGTTTCCACCTTTTTTGACTCTTGATTAACACTGCTATGAACATGCATGTACAAATTTTTTTGGATAAATACTTATGAATGAATTTCTGAGCTATTGGCAACTCAATATTTAACATTTTGAAGAACTGCCAGACTGTTTTCCAAGTGACTGCACCATTTTACATTCCCGCCAGCAGTTTCTCAACACTTGTTATAATACAAGTAATATGTTTTGACCAGAGCTGTAGCTGTGAAGTAGCATTTTGTTGTGCTTGTGGTTTTGATTTGCATTTCTCTGGTGGCTAATGTGAACATCATTTCACATGTGCTGCACATCTTCTTCAGAGAAATACTATAAGATTCTTTTCCCATTTATGTTGTGCTTTTGGCGTATATCTACACACCTGTCCTCATGAAACCCAAACTCATGAAAATTTTATTTTTTCTTAGAGTATCATAGTTTAAAGATATTATATTTAGGTTGTGAGCCATTTTAAATATCTTTTTTGGATATGGTGTGAAGTAGGGGGTCCAGCTTGGTACTTGTACATGTAGCTACACAGTTGTCCCAGCACCATTTGTTGAAAAGAAAAAAATTCGCCCATTGCATTATCTTGGCACCCTTGTTAGAAATCAGTTAGCTGAAAGAGCCTCCCTAGTGGACTAGGGATTAAGTCTCAGTGTGATCACTGCTGCAGCCTGAGTTCGATCCCCGCCCCACCCTGGAGGTGATCCACAGGGTGCAGCAGACCTCTCCTGACCTGCCCGCTGCTCCCCTCAGCAGTGTATTTCAATCTTTCCACCTATTCCGTTCCCTGCTCCATCTCTGAATTCTCTCACCACCACCACCACCCCCCACACACACCTCTGGCCTACACCCCAGTTCTTGTATGTGTAAATGAATAAATAATTATTAAAAAAAAATCAATTAGCTTTATATGTGAAAGTTTATTTTCAGATTCTCATTTCTCCTAGTTGAGATGTATGTCTGTTTTTATGTAGTGGCTCTTCCTGAGCAAAGCTTCCAGATGAATGGGTAACTTCACCAGCTGGTGGGGTCATGGCCTTTTAAGATGGAGCAAGGATAAAGTGAGATGGTGTGATGCTTTTATCACAGTCACTGTGTGGTATATAGTCAAAGGAACAATAACCAGGGTCACCCTTACAATCGTCATGCTCTAGGTGACAGGCTGTATGTGTGTGAGCTGTGGGCTTTTTGGAGAAATGCACGTGTGTGAGACTAGAACATTGTCAGGTACTGGGCGGGATACTGAAGAGTATGCTGTGGGTGATGACAGGGTAGAGAATTCAATGTAAATCCCCAAGCTCAGGCCCTGAAGCTGTTTTTATATTTAGAGCTTGAGTTCAATGACTTGTCTCTGAGCTTTTTGAATTTGGCAACAAGAGCAACATGTCCATCCCTAGGGGCTGGGCCAACCCCTGATGATTTGCTGGCAGAGGCTGTTTTCTGACAAGGGCTGAAGCCAGTCGAGGGTGGGTTGTGAGGTCCTGGACATCACTCGCTTCTTAGGCCTCCAGCAGGAAATCCTGCTTTCTTTTTGTTTGGGGGAAGTTTGCTGACAAACATATTCATGGCCCCTTTTCCGCCAATGCCACGGGAAATTCCACACCACAAGTGTTACTGCTTCTGCCCCTAATGTGAGCGCGTCATCACCATGATTCAGAGTGGCAACGCCGAGGCCTGACAGCTATTTTTAGCTTTTGTTAATATTTTAAATGCATCCTTGCTCATGAGGAATGACTGCTTCTCTAAACTTTAAATCTACCTAGACTTTTAAATGAAAAACAATTTTTTTTCTTTTGGCTAGGGAGAAGGGTACTTCTCTTACTTCCCATATAAAGAAACTCATGATTATAAAACATTTCACAGGATGCTGTTATTAATAAGAAAAAGATTTGCTCTTTACTCTGAAGTAATAATAACGACAGCCAATACTAATGCAGTATATTGTGAGGTGCTTTCTATATATTAATTCATTTGCTCTTCACAAAAGCTCTTTGAGGTAGAAACCATTATCCCATTGTAAAGGAGAAAAGACTGTGATTCACCCGTAGTCCTAGAGCAAGTGTGTTAGGTCCTCTCAAAGAAGCCTTGTCTTCACACCACTGTGAGCCACACCTCTCAGGTTTTATGCCCTGCTGTGATCTCCTCCCCTTGCATCTGTGATGGGCTTCTGATCTTTTGGCAAGTGGAATTCAGCAGAACTGCTGCTCCGTGACTTCCCAGATCTAAGTTATGAGAAGCCCCTACCTGGATCTCTGGGGACATTAGTTCTGCAGGAAGCCATCTGCTGCCTTAAAAGCCCAACTACCCTGAGACCACCATACTATCAGGGGAACCCCTGATAGTTCTAAGGAGAGGCCCGGAGTCTCAGGCAGCCTCCAGCTGTCCTGCACTCCCACTGAGAAGCCAGTGAAGAAGCCATGGGGGCCCACCAGCCCAGTGAGCCTTTGGAGGCCTCCAGCCCCAGCTGCCACCTGACTGTCACCTCATGACAGAGCTCAAATGAGAAGCACTCAGCTGAGCCCATTCACCCCTCAGACCAGAGAAAATAAGTTGTTGTTTAAGCCACTAATTCTCAGGTGACTGACCACCAATGCAGCGAGGTAAGTGGCTAAGCAGGAGTCACACCAGACGCCTGTGCAGAGCAGGTACTGTTACCAGAGAGAGGAAGTGAACTAGGACAGCACTCCTCCCCTCCTCCCCCTTCTCTCTCTCTCTCTCTCTCACACATACACACACGCTCACACTCATTCACACACACTGAAAAAGGCAGCACTAGGGAAGGATTTCAAGTGGGGCAAGGTTTCCATGTCATCAACAGTTTTCCTCTATAAAGACCAAATCTCCTGGACTTTTCCCTGCAGCAGTTTTTGATGGTCATCCTTGGCAAGACAGTACACATTGCCCTCCATTCTTATGCAAAGGACAGTGGGAAGGAGGAGGTCTTCTCACATTGACTATGCCACACACCACACTCTGCTGGTGGCCTCCTGCTTTCTTTTCCTAAGCACCTGTTATATGCCAGGTACTGGGAGCTGTCATTTTAACAGCAGAGAGCTGGACCCTGCCCGTGCCTTCCTGAAGCATCGGAGTACCTGATAGAGGAGGGAAGTGGCTGTACCAAAATACAGAACGGGTGCAGGTTGCAACAAAGACTCAAAAGAAACAGCTGCTGAGTCCCCAATATGGGGTGTCCCTAGTTTAGATGGGACACAAAGGGTCTCTCTGGCCTTTAGACTCAGAATGAAGGACTAGCCTGGCAGAGGGTTAGAGAAGGGCATTGCAGACAGAAGGATCTGCACTGGTGAAGGCCGGGCAGGCGGTAAGACCTGCTGGGTTCTGGACAGGTTGGTTGCTGGTGAGTAGCCAGGGAGTGGGCAATGAGGTGGGAGGTGGGAGCCGTTGGCCTTAGGAAAGCGTGTAGGTTTTTGTTCTGCAAGGAACAGGAAGCTATTGAAGAATTATCTTTTTTAGCCTTCTCTTGATTACCCAGACTTATCACTATGACATCCGGGTGTTCTCATACAAGCTGCTCAGTGACGGAACCACCGTGGCTCTGCTGCCCCATTCTCAGGGTTCGTAGTGGGTTGGTTTTCTTCTCTCTAGATGCCAGACTGCATTCTCAGGTCGCCCTTTGCTCCCTCCCTGCCTGGGAGTCTATGAGGCTGTGATTCTCAGTTCTGTGGGAACTTTGTGCTGCTTGCTGGTCTCAAGCACAGACAACTCAGGGGACCTGAGCTGGGACCCATGAAGTTGTCTACCAAGGGTGCCGAGACATTTTTCCACATCTCTATACTTCTACTTACCAACTGGGTGACCAATTTTTCCACCTTTGTGAGCTTCAGTTTCACCCTGTATAAAATGGGAAGAAACAAGTACTTTCCTTCCCTGGGTTGAATCTGGTGAGCATCTGAAGGATCAGTGTAGATACTTTGATGCTGCATAGATATAAGCGCTAAAGCTTGCACAGGGCAGGGAAAAGAACAGACAGGTTCCTTCCCCAGGATCCACAATGTGGATGGAAGTCAGGCTTTCCTGACTTGGTACCAGGAGGATGGGCGTCTGGAGCCGGTAGCTGTAAAAGTACACTGAAAATAGCAGAGAGGGACATAAGGAGATACAGCAAATGCACTCTGGGCCCTGGGAGAAGCTGACCTCTTGGCACCCTCTGCTTCAGGGAGGGGCCCTGGGAGCCTCAGTTCACACTTCTGTAAAGTGACTGAATCCTCCCTCCCAGGGTTGTTTGACGATAAGGTGATATAGCATGTGTAAATGATTTAGCCTAGTGTGGTGTGGAATACCTAGTGGAGGGTGGCCTTTGTTTATTTCAGGGAACTGAAGTGATCCCAAAATAGACTCCATCAGGATCAAAGTGTAAGCTCAGCCAAGTCCCTGGAGCTTCCCAGGGACAGTGGGTAGTATTCCCATTCTGGGCCTCAGCAGACAAGGATATTGTTCTTCCAGGACCACCCCCTGCCCAAAAATAAGAGGGAAACAGGAAAAGAAAGTATTAGGACTTGAATGTCTAGGTGTGGAAAACCAGGAGAATGCAGGCCAAGGCTGAGGTTGGAGGAACCAGATGAAGAGAATGGCCCAGAAGGTGTTCTGTGGTGTTCTAGTCACTTTCTTTTTGCCATAATCCTCGTTCTTGTGTCTGGGGCTACTTCTCAGTGTGCTGTGATGTGGTTCCCTCAAGAAGCCTCCAGTTTGCCAGGGTTCATTCAGCCTCTCTCAAAACTGTGTGGGACCAGATCACCTTGCATAGCACTAGTGAGTTTATTCATCATTCACCTTTCTCAAGTCCTCTTCGGTAGTATCACTGTTCTGTGTATGTGCTTGGGACAAAAACTTAGAGTTACAAAATGTTAGATAGCGAAGGGCGTCTGTCCCACCCACATCCCCATTCCTCTCCCAGAACAAACCCTGTCAGCAGTCTCAGAGTTCCTTCCAGAGTGGGAGGGTCCGCCGCACCAAGAATTTTCCACTGAGCAGTAATTCTTGGAACATGACCATATTGGGACTTTAGAGCTGTCTCCTTCTTATTCCATCACAGAGCAGTGCCGGAATTAATAGCTGGCATCTTTTTGATGGATGACATTCAGGTTGTTTCTAATCATTTGCCGTTGTAAAAAGTGCCACGGTGAATAGAGACAGTTTTGCACATACAGCAAAAGTATAGTTTCACAGTAATGTGCTAATGAAACTATAAGATACACTCCTAATAGTAGAATTGCCGATTCAAAAGGAACTGTGATCCAAAATGCCCTGTCTCGAAGGTGGACCTCTGCGTCCTCACAGCAGTATGGAAGTGCCTGTCCCCACACATCTCCCCAACCTAGGGCAATTCCAGTTTTCTTTATCTTTGCTTTCTCTGGTAGGTGCATGACATCTGATGCTGACATACTTGTCATTTTTCATTATTAGTTGGTTAAGCATGCTTGCAGATCTTTTCAAAAGTATTTACTTTCTGGAAATATTTGACCATTGTGAAATACTATTGGTAACTACATGGATTTTTACTTGGTAAAGTAAGGCAGGCGTTTTTAAAAAAATAAAGGAACCCGGTGTGCATTCACGTCATTCCTACTGACTTGATGTGTCTTTCCCTCTGTGACATAAACCTAGAAATACCTATCTCTGAGTAACAGCTTGCCCTCGCGGGAGGCGGCTGGAGGTTAGCTGATAACTCTGCTGCTGGGGCTGGTCTTCCCAACTGGCTATTGTCCACATGCTCACAGAGTTCGCATACAAGACTGGGAATGTTGGAAAAGAGGAACAGGGCAGAGACATGGGCTCAGAAATTGCTTTTAAGCCCTTTGCTGATCCCAAAGTTGTCATCCTCTTGGTTTAACATTTCTTTTTAGAAAATTGTGACTTGAAGAAACATTGTCATTTTGTCCTCCTGAACTACAAATGACAAGCAGCATTGTCAAGGTTGAAGCCTTGTTTGTAAATATTCGGTCTCATCCACTTGGGTGGAGTCTGTATTCCATTGGCATTTTGCCTCGAGAAAATCCAATACAAATACAAACTGACTGTATGATTTATAGACATATTGTACATGGCATTCTAGCCTGAAATACACAAAGCCCACTTGAAAAATGAGGGATGGGCAGTTTCCATGTGCGTGACACTCCATTCCCAGACCCTATTAATGATGCTAATAGAATGTTGAATCTGATGACCTCTTAGGCATCCTTAAAAGTCACAAAGTCTGTGACTTTTCCTCTAGTGATTTTTGTAGCCTCATTGTTTAAAATTGGATGATAAGTAAATTAAACTTGCAGGGAAACCAACTATCCAGACCCTGTGCTAAATTGATTTCCCTGAGAATTTGACTTTTTATTTCAGGAAATCCCTAGAATTCATAACTTCTATCTGTAGCTGTAACTTAAGATCTGGAAAGAATCATTATTGACCAGCCAACCCATCTGATAGATGCAGAAACTGAGGCCTAGCAAGATGGAATGGCTGCATCAGGCTTTAAGACTGTAAGGGTTTTTTGGGTTTGTTTGGTTTTTTTTGGGTAGATTTTCACCAACTTTTCTCTCCAGCAAAGAGCTGAGAGTGCTGTGTAATGTTACTGTCTTCATCCAGGGCTCAGTCCTCTTTAAATGAACCTGCTTCTTAACCTAATTTTTAATCTATGATAGAAAATGAGATATGAAACCAAATTTTCCCCTTGCCATGGTCACATGACCAGGAGCAGCCTCATTAATCAGGCTAAATATTCAAGTAAAGCCTTTCTCTGTCTCCTGTCCCTGGGTGGTGTGACCCAGTGATACATGGGGACTCTGGGGTCTCATGGCTTCCGTCCGCTCCATCATTATCTTCACAATATCCCCCAGAGGGAGGCAAGACAGGCTGTGAGGTTAGCTTATTTGTTTTAGGAGGAAATAGGCACAGACAAAATAATTCACAAGGTCTTGGACTAAATTCCAAAGGGAGGACTGGGGACAGGAGATAGAGGATAAACAATACCCAGCCTGTCCAAGGACGGAGTCAGACCTTGTTTTCACTTAAGTTGTGTTATGTTCAGTAGCCAAGCCCCTCAGGCCAAGCAGCAAGGCAGGGACTCTGTTAACTGCAGGGGTTTTCTTAAAAGCCGGTGACTTTCTCCCAGAAGAGCCTATTGCCAAGGAATGCTTATCCGGATGAAGCCATGTTGAATCTCTACAAAAAAAAAAACTTCTATGCTATGCTGATATGGAGGCCGCATTGTGTCCCCTCTGGGTAATCTTGTTGGATTTCCATGTCAGGGTTTAGTGCCAGCCACTCCACACACCAGTAGGAGTCTGTGTGCCCCCAGCCCCACCCATCAGCCTGTTTGGCTGGGAGGAAGAGGAAGGGGCAGAGAAGCAAAGTGTCTGTGACTCACTTTCGCACAGCCTGTACCCATTGTTCTGGTGAACAGACTGGGGGCAGTCTTCCCCCCTAGGGCTGTGTAGTTGGCCCTGAGAACTTCTTGAGGTGGTGGGTAGAAAATGCTAGAAAGCCAGACCCTAGCAATAAACACCATTATAGAAGTAAAGGAACACGCTCATCAATAATATTGTCAGCCCAGTCGTATAGGGACCATGCTTTTCACAATGTGCTTATCTTTTTTTCTTATTATGAAAATATTAAATGTTCATTGTAGAACTCTTCATAAATGACTTTTCAAAACCAAAAAGGAAAAAATAGAAATCACCTTGAGTCCTACCATCCTAGTAACTTAGGGTCGCAGGTGTGAATACAAAGCACAGGCTCTGGGGTTAAAATGCCTGGGCTGTGTGACTTTGGGTAAGATATTAACCTCCCAGAAGCTCTGTATCCTCACCTGTACATTGATGATAGGAACAGTCGCTGCCTCAGGATTATCATGAGAATCGCAGTGGATTGCACTGATACAAAGCTCTGGAGGCACTGTGGGGCTGCTGAGAGAGCCTGGTGTGTGTTGTAGTTATTTATAGCTATCATCCTGTACCTAACCCTGGTAACATTGTGAGAAACAGCCACTTCCAGTTGCAAAGTAAACTCAGCCTGGAAACAATACAAGTACTACTTGCACAGGTTTAAATGAAGTAGCTGTTATTGTTAACTCAAGTGACTATTTTTGAAAATATATATTTAATACCTGAGCAAGCCCAGATATTTGATGTTTATTTTAAGAGTATTTGCACTTCCCACAATTAATAAAAGTCCTTTTTTTTTTTTCAGAAACTCAAGCACTATTTAAGCTCTCTTAAAACCCTCACACTTGCTAAAATTCAGTTACACATCTTATTCAAGTCAGTTCACTACATTCAGCCAAATTTGTTTCATCTTAAAATTTTGAGTGTTCAGTGCATTATTTCTAACTATGGGCACAATGCTGTGCAGCAGACCTCTAAAACTTACTCCTCCTGCATAACTGAAGCTTTATGCCCACTGATTAATAATTCCCCACTAACCCCTCCCCACAGTCCCCGGTAGCCTCCATCCCATTCTCTTATTCTATGAATCACAATTTTAAATTCTTCATATCAGTGGCACCATGTAGTATTTCCCTGATATGAGTGTCTTGTTTCAGTTAGCATAACATCCACAAGTTTCATCCATACTGCATATTGCAGGATTTTTAAAGGCAGTATAATATTCCACTGTGTCTATGTACCATGTTTTCTTTCTCCATTCACCTATCAAGAGAATTTTAGGCTGTCACCACATTTTGACTATTGTATATAGTGCGGGGGGTACTGATATCTCTTTTGGGTCCTGTTTTAAAGATCTTTTAGGTAGATATCCAGGAATGGAATTACTGGATTTTATAATAGTTCTATTTTTAGTTTTTTCCAAGAATAAACCAAATGTAGTGGCCATTTACCATGTTCAGTAGTGAGTACTAGGTGCACAGTAGTGAACAGAATGAGAAGTGTGCTCTCTGCCCTCAGAGAATTTCTGTCTTACAATCACCAAATAGGCACATCATTTGAGTATAGTGCTATGGGGGAAAAAATCATCAGCACTATAAGACTATGTTGCAGGAAACCTGGTGTAGTGCAGAGCATTCTGTAGTGAGCTTGGGATTCTGACATGGTACACTTGGCCCCTGCCCTCAGGCTGCTTTTAATCTAGTCTGGTAAATAGGCTATGGCAGAAAATAGACCTCCTCAAGAGGACTGGGCGGGAGATTCCCTTCCTCCCAGTGGGGAAGACCTTCTGGAGGGCAATGACCCAGGATGGGAAGTTGGAGGTGGAAAGGAGGGAAGTGCACTCCAGGCAGAAGGGAAAGCCTGGGCTAAGGTGTACCGGATGCTTTTGAGGAACAGCAAGGAGCCCCCTGTGGTACAAAGGTGGAAAAGAGGGGATTTTCTAAGAACTATGTTTTAAAATAAAAAAAACTAGAGAGGTAGGTGAGGCTAATCAAGGAGAATTTGTTCTGTAAACATTTATCGTAGACCTAATCAGGGTGTTTTGGATATTATCTCTGAATCCTAAGAAAGGAGGTGGGCCATGTGAATGCTGATTGGGGCCAGTTGAATGGACACCTCCAGTATTTTCTTATGGCCTTTCCGGACAGTCTGTGCTCAACAGTCAACTAGGTGCTAGAGGGACACAGAGATGAACATGATGTCCGGGAGACACCAGGAGAGAGGCTGGTGTGGCCCAAACAGATCAGCACAGTAAGTGCTGGGGTGGGGGGCAAATGCCCTGGCATGGAACAGGAGCTGCCAGCGCCAGGACAACAGGTCTGAGCAGAGTCTTGGGCATGGCCCTCCCTCCCCAGAAACGGGTGAGGGGCGTGGGCCCAGAGAACTGGCACTCAGTCCTGACTGTTTCTGTTATCTTGCATCCTTTTATTGATATGCATCTTGTTTAAAACTCATGTAATTAGAAACTTGGCTCTGGAAAGAAATTTTTTCTATTAAAAATAGCCTGCCAAATTCACTTCCTCAGGGCCCTCACCCTGTATTTACCTGAGCCAGGGGGCACTGTTCTAACCTCAGTGCCATTTCCTGGTGGGTCCCTTCAGCGGGATGGAGACCATAGTTTCCAGGGGACTGTGACAGGAAGCCCCTGATTGGATGGAAGGAGCCCCTTCCTTCCTGCCCCCTCCCTTTGTTCCCAGAACATGGAACAAGAAATGCCAAACAGAGATCTTCCGCAGGACAAATTCTCTCTCCCAGTTCCCAAAGTTATACAGCTTTTGGATTCATTGCAAAGATAAAAACCATGTTTTTAAACATTTGAACTGATTGCATCTCAGTTGTGTTTCAGGCTAATAAGTCCTAATGAAGGTCTAATAGATGTGTCTATATTTGAATAAATGCACTTTAAAAATATGTTGAGTACCATGGGAACAGTTTTATTATTATGTTGACTCCCCTGCCCTACACACACACACACACACGCACACACGCACCCATGTGCATCTCACATGCGTGTACCTGCTTGTACGCATCCTTATTGCCCAGGCTGGTTACGTTCTGCCTGGTTGGAGTCAGTTCTCATAAACTTGGGGCGCTCTCCTCCCTGAGCTTATGATAGAGGGTCTCTTATCCCCGTGGCCTCTAGGTATCCGGGCCCATTTGCAAGTCTCTCAGCTTTCTCCTAGAGAAAGCAAATTGTACGTCACCCCCTTCAGTTAAGTCTGATTTAGAGGAAAGTGCAGGCCACCACCCTTAGCCGAGTCCAACTCCAATCCAGCCACATTTGTCACATAGTTGTCCTGATGAACAGATTTCACTTCCTGGTCCAGTGACCAGTCTGTGAGATGTGTATCTTTAAACAAGTTTAGCAGCCTTGAGTTCTTTCTTCCCTTTCTCTCTCCCTCCTTCCTTCCTTTTTTCATATTTTTCTACTTCTAAGTCAGTTTTTTGATGGATAGAATATATTAAATGCACTAATTTAAACTGTAACTGAAAGCTCGTGAGTTTTCACAAAGGGACGCATTCCTGTAAACGCTGCCATCAACAAGAAATAGAAATTTGCAGAAGTTCTTTGTTTGGGGCACTTTGTAATCAATCTTAGCCCCATCCCCAACCAGAAGCAGCACTGGGCTACTCTCTATCACTGTAGCTTAACTTCATCTGTTCTAGAATTTAATATAAATGGAATTGTACAGCATGTACTCTTGGGTGTCTGGCTTCTCTCACTCAGCAAACGGTTTCTGAGATTCTCCCATGCGGTTGTTGCTATCAGTAGCTCATTCCTTGTGATACTGGCTAGTATTCCACTTCTGAAAGGTACCAGTTTATTCAGTCACCTGTTGAGAGACATTGGATTATTTCCAATTTGGGGCTACTATGGGTAAATCTTGCAACCTTAATTTTAGGAAAGTTATGTCCCTCAGCTACTGTTCCAACACATCCTAGATACTTGGTCATTACTGTTTGTGTGTTTCTGTCTTTCATAATTGAAATATCTTGTTAAATTCTAAAGTGTTTATTATGAACCTGTTACTGTGCAGACTGAGACACCCCCACCCCCACCCCCGCAACTGGCACAAACTTAAGACCGAGGGAGGACTCCATCTATTTCACAAGCATGAAGGAAGCCTTTGTGCATCCACTAGCTCTAAATGGATTCTGCCACATAAAGACAAAGCATATTCTTAGTGTGAATTAGTAAGATTAGTGCACATAGAGAAAGAGGAGGAGGATAGTAGTTTTCCAAGAACATATCCTAAGCTACCCATCCCTTCAGGGTAAATGCCTTAAAAGGATTGGCCCAAAGCTGGGGGCCACAGGGCCTGAAAACTTACCACTAGGCTAAGGCACCTTCTGTGTAACCACAGGAAAGGGGTAGAAGGGGCCAGGCAAGTCTGGGACGAATGGCTTCCAGTTTCCGGACAGATATGTTCCAAAATACTATTTAAAGCTAGTCCTGGGAATTTGGAACACATTTTCCCACAGATAATTTAGCCCTGCAGGAAATATTAACTGAGGCCTACACTTGATGAGCACCATTCAGGCAGAAAGAGCAAGCAGCGTGAGGGGAACATTCACAGCCCTTTGGGGAGACTCCTGTGAACCCACACAGCACTGTGGTACTGTCACACTGCAGAGCATGGGGTAGCTGAGTGCAGCTTCTCAGAGCACAGAGTTTGGCCTCAAACACTCAGTCAGAGTATGAACACCACTCAGAAATGAGTACCAGATACTGGATATGTGTATGTCCTGGGTAGTCTGTAAGAACCCAGGGCCTGTCTGGACCAAAGACAGGCAAGTCAAAATTAAAAGACACTGTGTAAGCCAAACAGAACAGCAGCCAAGGGTCACATTCAATCGTTTGGTTTTTTTGAGTTTTTGAAAGATTTATGTATTTATTTTTGTGGAGAAGAAGTGGGGTATAGGCCAGAGGTGTAGGGGTAGGGTGGGTGAAAGGATTTACCAGAGATAGAGTGAGGAGCAACAGGCAGATCCACTGAAATACACTGTTGAGGGGAGAGCAGGAGAGACAGGAGAGTTCTGCTGTGCCACATGGGTTAGCTCCCTGGTTGGGGGTCAAACTGAGACAGAAGAGGTGATAGTGCTGAGACTTATAACCCCTATGCCACCAGGGAGGTCCTGGTTGTTTGTGTGTTTGACCATGTTTTAAGTATCTCTGATACGCACTACTTAGCAGAGTTAATATGGGCCTGACCATCCTCTATAACAGAATCTGAGAAAATGGACTGTCCCTCCTCCTGAGCACAAATGTATGCCTTAAGTTATCCGCCAATCTGTATCCCTGGGAAGTATCTGATGAGAATTGTAGCTTTATTTTAGGTACACTGGGATCTTTTAAGACGAAGGGAGGACTCCATCCATTTTTCAAGCAAGAAGAAAACCTCTGTGCATCCACTAGCTCTATAAATACATAGAATTCTCTACTCAGTCCCCATTGGCTATTTTGTCAGTACTCGTTCTTGACATGGCTCCAACATTACTGTATTGTCACCTTTACCCTAATTAATGTCAAGAAACGTGGCCCTGGCCAGGCATTCTTCAGAAAATGTTTACCAGGCCCTCCCTGGTGGCGCAGCGGGTTAAAGCTCAGTACTGCAAGCTCGCCACAGCTGCTTCAGTGTAGTTTCGATCCCCAGCCCTGTTGGTGACCCACATGGCATGGCAGACCTCTCCTGACCTGCCCACTGCTCCCCTCAGCAGTGTACTTTGTCTATCTGCCTGTTCTGCTCCCCACTCTGATGAATCCTCTCACCGCCCCTGCTCCTCAGGCCTATACCCCAGTTCTGTATGCAGAAATAAATAAAGCTTAAAAAAAAAATCAGTAGGCAACATTTTGGAGAGTTTTTTTAGCGGCAAAGATGTTTCTAAGTGCTTCACATATATTAACTGCACAGCTTCCTGCTGTAGGAAGATTCTGGTATTAGCCTTATTTTACAGATGAGGAGAAGAGGCACACAGTGGTTAAGTAACTTGCCCAAGGTCACAGATCTGGAAAGTGACGAAACAGCCTGGGTCCAAGCCATCTGTATAGTTATGTGATGATAACTCCCTGTGCAGAGTGGTCTAAGAGAAGAGCAAGAAAAAGGCTCTTGGAGCTCAGAAGAGACTAGGTTGGAATTTCTTAAAATTCATGAGGGTAAAGTTGATTGTGCAGTGGCACTGGAGCCAACTGCAGGAAGTTTACCCATGGAGGGGAAGGGGACAGAAAGGATAAAAGCTGACATTTATTAAAAATTATAGAAGTCGGGCTCTCCCTGGTGGCACAACAGGTTAAAGCACCGCATTATGAAGCTGTCCGAAGCCCCTGCAGCATGAGTTCCATCCCCACCCCGGAGGTGACCCACATGGCGTGGCAGACCTCCCCTGGCCCACCTGCTGGTCCCCTCAGCAGTGTACTTCTTCAGTCTGCCTGTTCTGCTCCCCACTCTGTCTCTCGTGAATCCTCTCACTGCCCCTGGACCTCTGGCTGTACCTCAGTTCTGTATGCACAAATAAATAAATCTTTAAAAAAAAATTTAGGAAGTCACAACATTGTACCAGTATATTAAAAGTATTTTTTCATACAATTACTAATAACAAATTTTAACAGTGAGAAAATAGCTTAAAGAGGTTACATAAAATATGACTTAATCCAGGTTTCACCCAGGTGTTAGGACAGTGATGAAGACTTGGGTTAGATTCTGAGTCCTAAATCAGAGGGGAAGGTTTGCCTGGCCTCACAATGAGCTAAAATAGGGGAGCTTTCTTCTATTGCAAAATCCAACTTTAAATAAGCAGATTCAAATTGTCTCCTCATCTCTATAACCAACATCTTTGCCATCTGTTGATTTTTAGAGTAAAGATAAACTAAGTATATTTCTTTTTTTTTTCTTTTTTTTTTTTTTTTTTTTTGCCAACCGCAGTTAACTCTCATATCTTACTTTCGGCACCTGTGATACTATCCAGGCCAACCCCTGGCCCAAGTGGCTCTTGAAGGAAGGGATGTGACTGCATGGCTGAGTTTACACCCTTGGTGATAGCTATGGGGGTGGCGAGTGTCTTTTGACTCTGATTGGAAGAAGCATCCAGAATTCAGAATGTTTAAATGTGGGAAAAATTATTCACTGATCATAGCTTTTGGTAGCAAACCAGAAAAGCTGATTCAGGGTAACATAAACAGAAGAGGATTTTTTCAGAGATGAGGTTATTCACGGAACTAGTAGGAAGGATAGAGAGCTAGACTCAAAAGCTGGTTAGAAAACCGTCACCACCAAATCCTCAGCTCAACCACTTGTGCCATCCATGGATTCTCATTTTCCCTGTGCCTACCTCATTACTCCTCAAGATTCGGCACCCCTTCCTGGTGGAAGGAGATGCTTTTCTGGTTCTAAATCACCCCCTTACCCAACCGGCTAACAAATGGGGCAAGGACTGCCAACCTCCAGTTTCTGTGGCCCATGAGGCAACCCCTCCCCAAACAGGAAGGATATTCAGCAAAATATAATTTATGTCCCAAATAGAGCATCTTCATTCATCTGCTTCTGAATCTTTAGTTACCCAATTTCAGTAGCAAAGGAGACCAAGTCCGGGCCAGGAGATAAGATGAAAATCCCCACTGGAAAAGCAAACCCAGATCAGGTGGTGGGGGTCTACAAAGCTCCTCCCTGGTTTCCAGGGCACAGCACCTTCATCATCCCCCTTCCCCCAGGATCTGACACCTGGGGTCAGGGCAGTCTGGGGGACAGAACCACCTGCTGTTACCTGGGGCAGCAGGTTTTTCTGACCTTCTAGGGACAGAACTCAGAATGCAATCCTGACTCAGAATCTCCATACCACCAGACTAGTTTAGTGGGTCTTTGATTTTCCCCTGCTCTAAATTGGCTGCTACCAGTTTAGGAAAATTAATGTTCTGCACATGTTATGAGAATCATCTTTGTCCTCCTTGACCCCAAGGAGTCAGGGAGTGCCACAGTGAAACAGGATAGAGAAGTGAAACCGCAAACTGGAAACACATAGACATGACCATAAACACATCTGGACCATGGTTTCCTCTGGGGAGGAAGTTGAGGAAGGGCTGAGGAGCAGTGTCCAGGGGGCGGCAGCATCAGAATCTACTGTCTTTGTTAAAAATGTTCAACAAG
>NW_004567124.1:25130867-25131538 GCF_000260355.1 Condylura cristata
ATAACATAAGTTAGCAGTGGAAATTCTGATATTTCAGAGCTTTTCCCGAGCTATCCGGAATCTGTCAGACGATAGCCGTTGCATAGCTTGTGTCATCTCACCATCCCCATATTTCTGGCCTGTACCCCAGTTATATATGCATATATATATATAATATATATGTGCATATATATATAATATATATGCATATACAGTAAATATATACATTTACTGTTCAATAACTGCCCTTACACCTATTCTTCAGCTTCATGGCAACTTTAGCCCATGGACCCCCCTTTATTTTTGCCTGTTAGCACATTCTCTAGACACTTTCTCATCTACCTTAAATCTCTCACTCCCTCAACCCCTGGAGTCAACAGTATCCCAGAATTAGTGTTAACCTTTTTTTTTAATTTGTGCTGTGATACACACTCAGAGACTATTGAGGCTTTGTTTTGTTTTTAACAATTTAAATAAATGCTCCCGTATTCTTTTGAAACTGGTTTTTGCTCACCAATTTTTTGGAGATTCACTTGTGTTGGCAAATGAGAATCCAGTTCATCCTCACTGCTGTATGATTTATGACTTCATAAATCAACTACTCTTATGTTTTCAAAAGTACGTAAACAGGACAAAAATACATATTCATGCAATGGAACCCTAATTGGCATTAAAGGAACAAACTACTAATA
>NW_004567124.1:25131968-25141488 GCF_000260355.1 Condylura cristata
AAAAAAAAAGTAGGAAGTGATCAGCATTCATCGTGTTATTCTCTAGACTTCATGTATGTTTGGAAGTTATCGAGATCTAAGAACAGATGCGTGGGAGACACAAAAGGCTCCATCTCCCTTCTAATGGGGCAGCCCTGAGCTGCTGACTCCACAGCCAATCAGACTTTGAGGGAAGAGGAACCCCAGGGGGTTGGCCTGCTGTTGCTTTCTGTTCCTGGGAGGCAGCCTCCCTGGGGAAGTGCCTGAAAGCCTTGACCACAGGCTGAGAGGAGTGTTTATTTAGCTGCACGTTTCAGACTCGGTGGTATGACGCCAAAGTGAACTGAGCAGAATTTGTTGTGGGCTGAGCCTTTTTTTTTTTTTTTTTTAAGTACTGGCAAGAGATCATTTCACAGAACAGCTGTCAGACAGAATTTTTCTAAGTAGTCATAATATGCTTAAAATATAAATAGTGCCAATGATAAATGCTGGTCACAACTTTGGCGAGGCCCCCTTTCACCCTAGCACCTAAAACTCTGGGCTCATAGAAGGCGATCCTCTTCCATTGTGCTTACTGGACGCCACCCCGCCTCCAGGTTTTTTTCCTTCTCTGTTGCTGGCACTTTCAGAAAAGTGAGGCTTTGACAGAACTGAGAGCTTTTAACCCATGGCCTGTGGTTTTATGGAGCCTGTGGTCAGTGCTGCCGGTCATCTGAGGAACTGTCAGTCAAGTAAGAAACTCGTAAGATACAGATGTGAAGGCAGACAGGACCCAGTCAGAGCTTCTACGAGCCCCTCTTTCCACCCTCTCTCTCCTGGGACCCCAGCACTGACTCAGTGCATCCAGCCCAGGGGTCCACTGGACATGATTTTCAGTCCAGAAGCCTCCACTTTTGCCAACCTCGAGCTGAGACTCTCCCCAGGCAGCTGCAGGAGAGCCAAGTGGCCCCAAGCCCTCGCAGTGGCCATGTCTGCGGCATCGGCCATCCTGATGCACTCCTCTCTCCACCAGGGTATGACTTCTGCCAGGTCCTGCAGTGGTTTGCCGAGCGGGTGGACAGGATCATCCTGCTCTTCGATGCCCACAAACTGGACATCTCCGATGAGTTCTCAGAGGCCATCAAGGCCTTCCGGGGCCAGGATGACAAGATCCGTGTGGTGCTGAACAAGGCCGACCAGGTGGACACGCAGCAGCTGATGCGCGTCTACGGGGCCCTCATGTGGTCCCTGGGCAAGGTCATCAACACGCCCGAGGTGCTAAGGGTCTACATTGGCTCCTTCTGGGCGCAGCCGCTGCAGAACACTGACAACCGCCGGCTCTTTGAGGCCGAGGCCCAGGACCTCTTCAGAGACATCCAGAGCCTGCCCCAGAAGGCAGCTGTGCGCAAACTCAACGACCTCATCAAGCGAGCAAGACTGGCCAAGGTGAGTGGGCAGGTGCCCCAGGAGGCAGGGGACCCTCCTGCTCGCTCCCCTCTTGGGGAGGCTCCATCTCAGGAGCCCGAGGGAATGGAGCGAGGAGTTAGTTAAAAGAGAATGTCACGATCAGTATTTCTCCCTAATTTTGGCTCTGAGCTCTGTGGCAAGTAAGAGCCCTTCTGCCTCCTTGCTAATCCATAAACTGGACCTAACGAGAGCGTGTGACAGGGTGCCTGTGAGGATATAGTATGGCCATGCACGGTGCGTGGTGTGGCACGGGGCACACAGAGCGGGCCTGCACCCTTACCACCTGGAACCTGCTGCCGTGAAGGACAGCGGGAATGTGACCGCTTGGAGAGGTGCCATTCGTGGGACTGGGGGGCTGCTGAGATGTCCCCAGTCACCCATGCCTAAGGCACAGAACCAATGTCACAGCCCAGGGGAGTCCCAGCCTAGCCTGCTGATTGAATTGGCTTGAGGGTCATACCCACCCCTACTCTGACATAGCCCATGGTTCCTACTGACCTGCCTCTTTCTGACCCTTTCACAGCCCTAGTGCATGCCTGAGCAGGAGGCCATTGACCATCCTTAAGTAGGATAGACCATTCTGTCATGTGTCTGAAGAGAAAAAAGCATGTGACTTCTCGAAAATATAAAGTATAGAAAAAAATTATCCTTTAAAAATACATGGACAGGGCCTTCCTGGTGGCCTAGGAGTAAAGTCTCAGCATTGTCACTGCTATGGCCTGAGTTCAACCCCCGGCCAGGGACCCACATGGGCAGCAGACCTCTTCTGTCTTACCTGCTGTTCCCCTCAGCAGTGTATTTCAATCAGTTCACCTGTATTGCTCTCCATTCCATCTCTGGTGAATCCGCTCACCCCCCTGCACCTCTGGCTGACACCCCAGTTCTTCTACCTAAAATAAATAAAAACACTTTTTAAAAAAATACATGTACATGTCATCAGGTCATTGTCCACTAATGCTGGCAGAGCTTGTTGAGGGCCAGTGACCATCAGGAGCACCCAGAGCTTCTGACTCAGTACCTGGGTGCATGTCCCCGTGTGAACATGTGTGTGTGTGAAGCTCCTAAGGTGATTCTGATAATCAGCCACTGACTCACTTATTTTAGAAGAACCTGAACGATCAGTGACACATCCAGGTGTTAAGGAGCCTCCTGGCTCCCAGTCTGGCCTTCTGCTTTGGCCTCATCACTGTAGCTGAAATCAGCTCTCATGCCTGCCTCTCCACATCCTCTGGTAGCCTGGTCAGGAAGTGAGGCCAGCTCACTTCCCCTCTCTTCCAGCGGCAAAGAACCCATGACCCCTCTCATATCTTCATATCACGGTGGGTGGCTTCTGATCTGGCCTCGGGGCCCAGCCGGCCAACCTTCTGGGGCCCACCACCGCCTGTATGGTCTGATTCAGTGTATAGTTGCTCAGCACTCCTGGCCAGAGCTGGAGGGGGAGGGGCTGGACACCAACCCCCCGCCACCCTATAGAATGGTGAGCTGTGTGACAATTGGATAGGAGAACACTAGCTCTACAGAGGGGAGACAGGGAGGTTTCCCTGAGGCTGACTTCTGCAGTGAGGAGCAGTCTTAACACCTCATCACCCCTGCAGCCTCTGTCCCAGGCAAAAGAAACTCCGCCGTGCTCCCAGGAACCTGTCACATGCCTCCCTCTGCTCTCCTCCTCTCGGCCTGACTCTGCCCCAGGGGTGCCCCCACACCCCTCCCATGTTGCTCAGCTAATCTAATCCGCAGTCACAGTGTGCCTGTGAGTCACTGCTCCTTATCCTTTCTTCCTGGGACAAGCCGCTTATTTTCCGGAACAACTGCTGCTTTTGCCAGTTCTGCAAAGCAGTTGTGCTAACCGGTTTGTAAATCCGCGTACTTGCAGCTCTCCTGAAGTGATTTCTCCCTCCTGCTTGTCCTGGGCCTAGTGCCTGATGGCAGGAACCCTGTTTCTGCCCACTCAGTGACTCCTTGGCTTGAGGAATTTCTCTTCTCCCCATGATAGAGCTGAAGTTAACCTGAGTGTGTGACACCCAGTATTTTCTCATCACCAAGGCTGGTAAATCCTGTCATCATCTTTGCAGATTTTGAGATGTGATGTGTTGAACTACTTTTGAATGCCTAGGGACATTTTAAATTTGCCAGTCATTGCTGAGGGCTTAGTGCTCTAGACTCAGCCATGCTCAGTCTTACAGATAATAAAGAGCAGCGGGCTCGCTGGGGCCTGCCTCCTGGCACCTCCCTGCCATCCTTGGGCATTGGGCCTCCTGATGTGGCCAGTGTGCCCTGTGGTCAGGGAAGCATAGAATGCAGCTCTGTGCTCTGACTAGGAATAACGCAGGCCCTTGTGTGGATGCGGGGCTGGACCTGGGCAACTTGCTGAGCTTACTTCTAGGGAAAAAGCTGGTGTTTTTCCCTTCCTAAGAATAGTGTCTGGCTTGTTCCTTTTCATAAAAGAAAATGTTTGCAGTATGCTGGTTTCCAGCCTGAGCTCCTCAGTTCCACTGTGCTCCAGGGGTAGCATCGTGCTGGAGGGGCAGGAAGCAGAGATCAGCACAGCCCAAGCCGCCGAGCCGGCCTTTGTCCACTTACGCAATTCTGAGGCCACTTGTGACTTTGTTGTTTAAATGGACAAGGAGCCATCTGAGTTGTTCTCTTTGCACTGTTTATAGTTCATAAAATGCTCCTTCATTTTGGTTTATTAATCTTTATTTCTCTTGACCCAGTTTTCCTTTTGTAAACTAGCCCTTACTGAGGGTCAGCAGTTTTCCAGAAATGCTACAACTTGGTTAGTTTGTCTGATCCTGATCTCAGAAATGGAGGTCAGTAAGGTGAGGTTGTTACAGGGCAGGGAGAGGGTCACCCCTGGCCCCCCCAAACCTGCCTGCTCTAAATAGGCTCTGCCATCTGCCGCTTCAAGACAAAACATGTAAGACCTTTCATGGAAAGAAACTTTAATACAATTAGTGTGCAATACATAAAAGACAAAGAATACAGTTTCTGAATCAAACACCCAAAGTTACCCATCCCCTCGTGGGTTAACGTCCACCCAAAAGCGATTGGCCCAAAGCAAGGCCCAAAAGCCTGCCACAAGTCTAAAGCCCTTCCTGTGGGGGTGACCCATAGGAAAGGGTCAGAAATGGTCAGACAAGTCAGGGAGGAAAAGAACAAAATCAAAATCATGATAAAAGCTGCCATAGTTGGCCCTCCCTAGTGGCACAGCGGGTTAACGCACTGCACTAAGAAGCTGAAACCACTTCCGCATGAGTTCGATTCCCGCCTGCCCCGGAGGTGACCACATGGTGTGGCAGACCTCTCCTGACCCGCCCGCTGCTCCCCTCAGCAGTGTACTTCATCGATCTGCCTGTTATGCTCCCCACTCTGTCTCTGATGAAGTCTTTTGCCACCCCTGAGTCTCTGGCCTGTACCCCAGTTCTGTATGCACAAATAAATAAATCTTTAAAAAAAAAAAAAAGCTGCCATAGTCAACCTCCCCATGGGTCTCTCCCCCACATCTGTTTCACCCAGTGCAGGGCCAAGAAACAAGAGCCGCTTCTTCACATCTCTGCTCTGTGTGCCTGCCTCAGGTCTCCTTCTGGCTCTCCATCCTTCTTCCTTCCTCTTCAGTCTCCTCTCCCGATTCTTCTCCTTCCTGCTCAGCTCCTCCCTGCCTTGGGTGGGGTAGGGAACCTGGAACCTCCCCTTTTCCTGGGGACTACCTTGTTATAAGGTGACTTACTGAAGACCTCACCGCCTGTGAGTTGCAAAACAGAGATTCAAACCCCAGTCTGTCTGACTCCTGGGTCTAGAAAGCACTCAGCTGAAGCCCAGAGTAGACAGCAGCTGTTGCTCCTTACTGGGACTTTGTTTTCTGCATTTATCTGTTATTCTGTTTATTCTATAAAATTCTCCAGCTCCAGAGACCTCACAAAGTTTAAAGGCTTATCAAGCTGACATTTTAAAAAGATACGTTTTCAGATAGCACCAAGCAGGTGTCAGGTCTGACTTGGGGTATGGATTGTGTCTATTTATAGAACCCTTTCCTAAGGCAGAAACCTTGGCCTTCCAGAAATAAAGCAAGTGCATTGTGGATAACTTGCCAAGTGCTACAGTAATCAGAATTCAAGATGTCATATAAATGGCACTCTTGCCAAAGGTCTCTCAAAAATTAATGGCTTCTCTGCTTCCCCCCCCCCCCCCTTTTTCTTCACAATTCTCAAGCCACAAAAGACCTTTAGAGCAGGGGGTATGTGTGTGCATGCTTAGTCTTAAAGAGCATGTCTTAAGATCTGTCGACACCCTTCTATGAAGTTCTAATCTGAGGTGCCAGTCAAGTTTCATTTCATGATTCTTTAGAGCAAATTTTTGGGGGAAGCCCCAGAAAAGAGTTTAGAAAACATAATTTAGTTTCATTTAGCCATACCTAAAATAGCCAATGTAACAACATCAGGCCTCTGCATGTCCCAAGAAATAGCACTTACAGGCTAAAGGAACAAAAGTAAAAAGCAAGGTGAGGTCACCTTGGGCCACCCCGCTTTGTTAATAGTGCCCAGGAATAGGAAAGTTCCTGTCCATTTAGAGCTCTCCGATCTACAAAAAAATGAGTCAGTGTTTGAGGAAGAAAAAACTGAAAATGAGAAAGAAAAGTCAGTGATTTGGGGAGTTCACTGGAGTTCTGAGGACTTTCGTTTCACCTTCAAAGCATCTTCTCCTCTTAGTCACGTGCCATGCGCAGAGCCTGGCTTCCTGGTGTGTTTGTGCTGTCAGTTCTGCTGTGGAAAAGTCTTAATTCACCAGATGGACCCAGGCTAAGGGTGTGAAACTCATCCTACAGTGGTGGCTGATAGGCCTTAAATGCCCAGCCCACCTGGGACTTCTAAAACCAGCTCAATCCACACCCCTAGCTGCTGTGGACGTGTACGTCAGTACTTGAGTCAGGGGAGGACGCCCGTCTCCTTGCAGACTGACTGCGGATGTCTGGGGCCCCTCCAGTCACCTGTAAGGCTCATCCTTGGTGCCAGCTTCCATGTCAACAGAACAGTAATCCTGCTCGAGTGGGGATCAGTCAGTCTCTTTTCTCTGCCTCTTGCACTCTCATACTCTTCCTACTCATGACTTCATCTTTCAGGTCTTTATTAACAATTTCTTATATCATCATAAGCACACATTTTTTTTTTCATAAGCACCCTTTTAAAACATGCTGATCACCAACCTTAAATACGTTGTGCAAGCTTTCAGGTGAGCATGCAAAGTTCTCCAACACATGGCATTAAGCTTTCAGATATGGTTGTACAGTGTGGAACTCAGGTCTATGCTGACTGGCCTGACTCCCCTTAAATTTACCCAGTATGCACATTCCGAGTGCATTTCCATACGTACTAGCTCTGAATACTCCCACACTCGCTGCCTGACGTCCAGCGTGGTGGTGCCCAGTAGCACTGAGTATGTGCTTGTCGCTCTTGGATTTCTGTACACATGTCTCTGGACACAGTGAGATTGTCCCAGAGTGTTTATGTGAACTATATATAAATGTGTGTTCGTTTAAAAGAGGGGCACTCTCTCTCTGCTCACAAACTCATTACTAGCCTAGAGAACAGATGACACTGTCATCCCTCTGATTTATCCCTAGTGTACCTCCTTTGGATGAGTTGGGGCTTTTCCAGTTTTATACAAGGAAAAGGGTGAATTAGACAAGATGGGAATATTCAAAAGCCCCCATGGTTCAACATCATTGTGGAACCCAAATTCATCATATCACCATTCAGTTATGCATAGAGAGTATTATCAGTCACTACCTGTCTCTGCCATTCCTGCCTCTCCAGCTGAGTCTCTGGCCAGTAGTTAATAATAAGTACATTTTTACTTGTTCTAGTATAAAACAAAGTACATTCAGATCCACGATCTCCTTTGATTGCTGTGACGACCCTGTGAATAAGTGCCACCGTCCCATTCTGCAGATGAGCAAGCTGAGGCAAGAGCATCAGTGGATGACAGTGTGGCGGGGCCTGCTTCTGCCCCTCCCTTCTCTCTTCTAGTCCTCTTCTTGGTTAGCTGTCTCTTATTGTAAATAACAAAAGGTCTCAGACTATTTCCACCTCCTTCTGCGAGGACCATCACCAGGTCTCAGTCTGGCCATTTTTTTGAAGAGAATCTGTGCCATACAAGGCAGGAATGAGCTTTTGAAGTTGACTGGGGATTTCAGCCATATGGGCCGTTCTCTCTGTTTACCTTGAGTCCTCAGAAACGACAAGCTGCCATCTTGCAGAAAATTGCAGCCTTCTCCCACAGCCTTTGTGTTCTCCACTGTGTTTGTGTGCCATAATGTATCCCTTCCTGAGTGTTTGGAAAGTGACCTTTCCAACGCTTCCCTGTGAATTAGAAACAATCAGATGCCAAACCTCAAATCAGAACTTCCGGTGCTGTTGTTCTGTAGGGCACAGTTAATTTTGAATTTCAGATTTTCATCAGCTTCAGTAAGATTTGTTTTGTTCAGACCCACAGAAAGCCATTAGCTCCATAAGAACGGGAATGCTGCTTCTCCTGCTTCACTGTCTGTGTGACCTTGAGTAAGTCATAGGCATTCCCTGGAACCAGGAGTTCAATGAGATGCAAGGAGGCCCTTCCAGATGTAATACTCCAGGATTCAAAGAACTACGATCATAAGTTGATATGCTTCTTAGAAGTAGCTGCCCATGTGTAGAATTGGACCCTGGCTCATTGTCTCAGGATGTCCAGCATGGGGCAGAGGGGACAGCCATGCAGACAGCATAACAGGCGACTTCCACAGGCCAGGCCAGTGGATCTTCCTAGAAGTAGAGGCTGAGGCGAGAGCAGCCTGCAGCATGAAAAGGTCACCTAAGAGTCATGACTCAGATTGCACCAGGCAATCTGAGGGAGGAGGGGGGTAGATGAGGCCTGGCACTAGAACTTCCTGGGTGACTTGAGGGCACTAGAGGCTTCTTGTCCAAGAGCAGCCATTATCCAGCAACCTTAGGCATCAGCCAGTGAACACCTTGAAGCCTGTGCTGAGGGAGCAGGTTCCAGGGGGTGAGTGGAGAACTGACAGATGCATATCACCACCTGTAGTTCAGTCCAGGTCCCTGGGTACCAGGCAGTGTTCAGAAACAGGGTTCCACTCCTATGAGGCCAGGACAGGGTGGGGAGTCAGCATCCCTTGAGCAGGGACAAGCACCTGCCCAGACCTGGCCTCTGGGAAGAGGTTTGTAGTACAAAGCCCTTATGAGCAGCAGACGGAGACTTTGCAGCATCCTGCTCCAGTTGGAGCTGACTTCTGAGCAGGACAGGCTAAGCACAGGAGACAGGGGCATCTGCACGCCCAGCCCACGGTTTCAAGAAGGCCGAGGTCAAGGAAAATACTCAAGGCCAGCTGGTGAGCAGCCAGGTCCCCTCCAGTGAGCATGGCCGCCCCTCAGAGTGGTGTGCAATGCTGGAACCCTGCCCACTCAAATCAAACCATGCCTTCCCCCTCCAGGGAGATTTCTCATCTTCCCACTTAGTCATCACACAGAAGTGCAGCCAAAGTGCATTGTTCTAAAGAAAGGATTCCCAAACTTTGGGTTTCTGTAGTTATTTTAAAGGACCCTGTAAATATTTTAAGTTGCTTCCTTTGAAAAATAAGTCAGTAAGTTCACTAGTCACACGAGGTTTGGACTCCTCTCCGCAGCTGTACCTGCAGCTGGAGCTGTGTGAGCGTGGCCTCCAGGCAGGTGGGGCCTCCCGTGGCCCGGCCCTCCTGCTGCTAATAAGGTCTTGAGCCCTGCGTGGCTCTCAGCAGTGCTTGGGCCTGTCCTTCTGTAGCCAGGGCTCTCGTCTGAGCGCTGACTGTATCTGCTTACCCCCTTTATTTAATTTCCATTCTCCCACAAGATTACAGTAGAAGTCTGTTTTCTTTAATAAGATTTTCCATAACTGCATAGTCATTTTCTTTCTGTAATCATGGCTCTGTTTTATATCCTTTTTTATTTTAGCTATTTTCTTGACTTATAAATTAGTCTGTTGAATTCTAGAAATACAAGGAGAACTTTAGTGAGGGACATTTCAAGTTAGAAGTCTGTAGAAGGGTGGAAATAGTAAGAGGGGAGAGGCC
>NW_004567124.1:25141679-25161394 GCF_000260355.1 Condylura cristata
TGGCGGCAGGCATCTGACAGTTCTCAGCTCACTGTTCCTGGGCCCAGATTTCCATGCATATCAATCCTCTACACAGGTCTCCAGTTTGTCCGTGAGGTTCCCAAGCACGGGCCTTGGTGAAACATTTGCTCTGGTCCTCTATGAATCACCAGAACTAAGATCTTCCCCTGACGGGTCCCCCTCATGCTGCTTGTTCCCCGCACAGACACAGGACAGCCACTCAGAGGCACAGCTCAGCAGACAGGGTCCCCAGTGTTCCTGCACACCTTGTCCCCAGCCAAGCATCACCAGCCCACCTGAAAAGCAGGGATCTCGTGGTATCATTGTTGCCCCTGTTCCCCGATATTATCAAGTTAGCAAAGACTCTAAATCCGCCACTGGCTCCTGGGCCCTCCGAACGCAGCCCCCCTGGAATGCATCTCCACCTTCCAAGCCTGGATACAGCCACATTTATGACCCTGCCCCCAGCACACCCCATAGCTTGTCACCCCTTTTCTCTGTCCGTGTCCTTTCTGCACCACCATCTCTGCCCTCTCCCACACAACCTACCTGCTCTTCAAAGCCCAATGCAGTTGTCACCGCTTCCCTGGCTCTGTCTTCCCACAGCCCTTCTCTGTCACATTTTACCTTGCAGCGTCTTTTTCTGGCTCCTCTGGCCCTGGATGGTGGGGCTCTTCTCCCTCTTCCCAAAGGTCTCTTCATCCTCTTCACCATCTCTACTCCAGCTCTCAAACCTTCCATCCAAGCAGCTCTCTGGGAGCTTGGGGCCCACATTGCAGTCACCCCCAAACAGCCTCATCCGGGGGTCCCTCATGTGCTGCACACTGTCCATACCTAGAATCCTGCTTGTAATGTCTCCCATCCTCTCCTGTCCTGAGGGCTGTGAGGCTGCGTGCATGCCTGTGACGTGTTAGGATGCGTATAAGGTGCCATCTTGTGTGTCCTCGGGTGTGTTCTAAATGCCATCTCCCCTTTCAGGTACATGCCTACATCATCAGCCACCTGAAGAAGGAGATGCCGAGTATGTTTGGAAAGGAGAACAAGAAGCGAGAGCTTATCAGCAGGTTGCCAGAAATCTACATTCAGCTGCAGCGAGAATACCAGATCTCTGCAGGGGACTTCCCTGAGGTCAAGGCAATGCAGGTACTGGGCGCCCACTGCTGTGTTGTGGGGGGCAGAGAGGCACACCACCCCTGTGTTGTGGGGGGCAGAGAGGCGCACCGCCCCTGTGTCGTGGGGGGCAGAGAGGCGCACCGCCCCTTGTCTGCCCGATTGCTGAGTACACAGGAGGGTTTCATGGCTTGGATGGGGGACGTTGCAATGTGTTCATCCTCTTGGTGGGATCTCTGATAGGCGCCTGTGAGTAAAGCAGAAAATAGCTTCCTACTAAAACGTTTAAACAAGAGGGGACACGTTTCCTGAAGTAAAATTAGCTCCCATGAAAAATCGGATAAGCTGTCCTCTTTTTTTCCCTTATTTCTAGAACTTTACTTCTCCCTTTTTTTGTTTGTTTTTTAAAGATTTATTTATTGATGCATACAGAACTGGGGTACAAGCCAGCGGTGCAGGGGTGGTAAGAGGATTCACCAGAGACTGAATAAGGAGCAGAACAGGCAGACTGATAAAGCACACTGCTGAGGGGAGCAGCGGGCCGTCAGGAGAGGTCTGCTGCGCCATCTGGGTCACCTCTGTGGTGGGGATCGAACTCACACTGAAGCGGCTTCTGCCCGCTTGCAGTGCTGCGTCTAGACCTTTATTTCTCTGTGAAAATGGGGGAAGGAAGGGATAAAATAAAAACAACACAGTTGACATACAAAAAAAAACCCACTGAGGCTGACGCCTAAGCTGCCCCGTAAAGCTATGTTCAAGGTTGTTTTGTTGTTGAGGCAACATCTATTTTTTGCAATCACAACCTTAAGGGAATTAGAGCTGTGAGTGACCTGGAGGTCTCACCTCAGCGGCCTGCCTGGCACTGTGGGATTATGAGTTCGGGGGGTGCTTCTGCCTTAGGGCTTGTGGGGGACAGGTGGAGGCTGCAGTCAGATGCCATGGGTCCCCATGGACATAGCAAACATGCTTACTGAGGATTTTGCTTGAGGGTCCATGGTGGACAGTCTTTGCCTAGCTTCAGGATCTCGGGGAGTAGTGTCTGGGCAGTCCTGGGGCACTTAAGTCAGTGCTGTGTTCAGCTGCCCTACCTGGCCAACACAAATGTCCCCTGCACACCTGCGGTGGCATTGGGGGAGCATACCATGGCTGACGTGGCCTCTCAAGCAAGGCCACGCCACTGGGCTTCTCATAGAGTCAGGTGGACCATCTTCTTGTCCAGTGCAAGAACCCACCTGCTCTGGCGGCCTCGGTCCTCCCAGGAAGGTGGCAACCCCAGCTCTGGTGCACGCAGCCCCCAGGCGATGACCCGAGCACAAGGCAGGCCAGGTGAGAGGGACCCGCCACCCTCGCTGACAACCTGATTTTCCCCACATTGGAGATATGTGGGTTCCTATAACTGTCTCTACCACAGGTATGTGAGAACTTTTGGGGGGCCCACAGTGGGGGCAGAGTAGGGAGCGTGTGCCTGCTCCAGTGGGGGGCCCTGTCCTGCCTGCTGGGCTCTACCCAGTGGAAAGCTGGGCCTGGGTGGTTCACGAGAGGCTGGAAAGAAGCAGGAGCCAGCAGTGCAGCTGCTAGCATCAATCTGGTCAACTATGATTTAACAGGCTTCAAAATAATACAGAAACATCTTTTTCCTTCCAGAAATGAAGTAGGTATTCCTGTACTCAAAGGATCAATTGGGTTTTTTCCTCTGGTCACAGGATGGCTAATTTGAGGGCTGCTGGGGCTTCTTAGAGCCATCTTCCTGAGCTGGTCCTCCTTTCACACCCTAGGGTTACTCTGTGCACCACATGACCAAGCCATAGGATGATTGTTTCCTTACACCTCTGGCCACCTTTGAGGGGAGATCGGTTTCTCGACTGACGTGAGAGCTGTGAGGAAACACACAGAGCGTGTGTTGGCCCAGTGGGGCTGCTGTGGCTCGTTAGCTTGGTGAGGTGACCACAGTGCCCACCCACTGGCATGCTGCTCCCCAGACCTAAAGGCACCACTCAGCCCATGAGGGAACCTTAGAGGTGTCCCCTGCCCATGCTCCATGGTCTCTGTTAAACAGAGGCCAGCGTTAGCCTGGCCAGGTCAGAGGATGCCAGACCTCTCACAGCTGAAGCAAAGGGGTAGTCCCCAGAAGAAAACAAATAGCCACAATATGGGACGGACCTCCAGCCTTCGTTAGATGGCCAGACCCCACACCAGGTGAACCTCAGTGGACACCTTAGTCCCTGCGCCAGAGAAAAAGAACCCCAGACCCCAACCAGTGCCCCATGCAGCTGTGTTAATGTAGTCATTTATCCAAGGAAATATTAATTTTTCCTATTATGGCCGATTACTGTTTAGGCCTCTGAAATAAATCAGTGAACAGGTAAAACTCTCGCCCCTCGGGGGCATCCATTCTGAGTTACAGTCTTTGCCATTTTGACGCTGTGTGGTACTGAAGTTTTTGGCACCAAAGTCCCTTGTTGGGGCTGTGCTCCTTGTTATGACAACTTCTGCTGCAGAGTAACTTACTTATTTGGTGTCTTGCTTGGCCCTGGGCCCATTGACAACCGTATCTCGGCATCTGGGATGAGGCCGGTGCCCAGTGGGTCAGTGCTGCTGAACAGCTTAGTGTTTAGTGGATGTTTGCATCAGCAGGCTCTGGGGTAGTGCGTTTCCCAGGGACGGCCCAGCCCTGACTTCTGCAGAACCGTTAGACCAGCCATTCCCAGAACCCCTGGAAAAGGGCAAAGATTCTTCCTTGGGAAGCCGGCCGGCCGGCCGGCCGGGATCACAGCTCCCCTGGGCCCCCACCCCCACCCCCCCGGGACTCCCAGGGACAAGGAACCTGTTGTGCATGCTCAGTGTCCTGAGACTTCAGCTAGTTTGCTGTCACGCAAGAAACTCTGGGGGTCAGGGTGTAGGTCAGGCCGCCTCCCTGAGCGCCCGGAATCTGTGGAGCATTTAACCTCCTCTCCCACTCTGGCCCCCAGCTCCTCACATTGGCGGCATCTGGGGCAGTAATGAGTAGGGACAGAGCTTGGAGATGGCTTTGTTATGAGCTTTGCTCACCTCAGGGTCGTGCTCTGCCAGCTTGGAGCCTGTTTTCCCTCGTGTCATGGACCACGCTAGTCAGGGTGACCCAGCTGTGGCCCGTATATTTTAAAGGCTTTTGCCCAGTTCCAGGAGAGGCCGGTGATGTGAAGCTGCCTGTGTCTGCTGTGCACCTCTTCCCATCTTCATGTGGCCACACTGCAGGGCGAGGAGCACACTAGCAAGGCCACTTCCACCCAAGACTCAGTTGTCCTGTGAGGATTCAGCCGCTGAGTTGGCAGTGTCCCGGCAGCAGGGGGCAGCAGAGCCAGCCCCATGCTCTCATACTCACCCCTAGGTCAGAAACAGCTTCTGGTGAAGGCTGGGAGTGAATGGGCTGGGTCCCAGAGCGGCCAGCTGGAGACCAGCGTGTGAGCTGACCTTTGTCTCTGGGCTTGGTGGCTTGAATGGCTACACCTGTTGAAGAATCTTTAAATTCCCCAGCATGTATCCATCCTAATAGACTTCTGTGTGAGAGCCAGCCCAGGGCAGGGCAGGGCTGCCATAGCCACCTCCCTACAGGTCTCTCACCCACATCTGCCTTAACCAGTCCAGGGTCAGGAAACAAGCCTGGTTTCTTCATCACATGCTTGCTGCTCCATGTGGCTTCCTTAGGTCTCCATCTTTTTCTCCATCTGGCCTCCTTCTCCTTCCTCTCTTCTCCTTTCTCCTTTTTCTCTGCTCAGCTCCACCCTCCTTCTGGGTGGGACAGGGAACCTGGAACTTCCCTTCTCCTAGGGACCACCCAGTTACACCTTTAGCAGAAGTTTATTTTATACATTGGGAGCAAGCAGTGGGATGACATAAGCAAATGAACTGGGCTGAGAGATTACAATCATCTTTTTTTTTTCTAAGAACAGTTGAGGGTCGTATTGCCCTTTAGCTGAGATACAACATTCATTATTCTTAAAATCAATCTATTAAAGTTAAGATAGGTACATAAATTCATAAAATTTAAGGCTAACATTGTTATATTTATTACAGTGTTGATTGGCTAAAATAAAGTCCCTTTAAACCTTAAATGCTATTTAATGATCTTCATTCTCATTGAGACATCTTAGAGGTTAAAGTAAAGTTGAGGACTAGGGTGGAGGCTGGATTGGAAATGTGGAAGAGGATAAGGTGAGGTCATGGGCCAAGGAGAAGTTGTGAAAGAGGGTAAAGTAAGGTCGAAAACTAGGGTGGAGGAGTTTTCTGGTAGATGAATCTCTAAGGGAGATAATAAGATTCCTCATTTAAAGACTGAGCAATAAAAGCTTAAGTAAGAGAGTAGAGTGATAAGATTTGGGTTCTTGTCCAGGCAGTAAAAGAACTTTATTTTTTAGCATGTTCTAGTATTGCCTTGTCTTACAATATTGATTGTGTTATAATTGTTTATATTAATCAGCCAGTTGTAATATTATTTTTTGCTTTCTGAAGGAATTTCCTGTCTTGGGGCAGTGCTTGCTCACCTGAGCCAGGCAGCGCTTTATGAGGCTAAGGCAATCTGTCTGTAAGCTGATGGTTGCTTAGACTATTTTGATATTACAAAAAAAGGGAGGTCATAACATGTTAGCATAGAGATTCTGGTTTTTCAGAGCACTTCCGTCTCTATCCAGAATATGTCAGTCGATAGAGATTGCATAGCTTGTGTCACTTCAGCATGAGTTCAATCCCTGCCGCAGAGGTGAACCACATGGCGCCAGACCTTTCCTGACCGCCCGCTGCTCCCCTCAGCAGTGTACTTCATCAGTCGGCCTGTTCTGCTCCCCACTCTGTCGCTGGTGAATCCTCTCACTGCCCCTGCACCTCTGGCCTGTACCCCAGTTCTGTATGCATAAATAAAAATAAATCTTAAAAAAAAAAAAAGGAATATCATGGAAAGATGACACAGTGTTTCTTTTAAAATGTGGGCTGATGAAGTATGTGTATGTGTTGACAAACCCAAAAATTAACATAGGTTACTGCTGGAAGATGGGATTATAAGTGATTTAATTTTTTTTTTTTTGCTTTTATAAAGTAAGTTTTTCTCAAATTTTTGCAGTATGATGCTTATGACAGCAAAAAGGCTTTTCCACCTGTCACTTCTGTCCAGAACAGCCAGGGCTGAGGGACCTGTGAATCCTCTCTTCCTGGATGAGCCCTTGTTAACCCTCTAGAGATGGCCAAACTGAATATTCCACATGGAGTTAACAGAAAACCTGACCTGCCAACCATGAAATTTCCTGCATTTATTTGGCAAAGCTGCTGTTGAATACATTTTTCA
The DNA here is from genome assembly GCF_000260355.1 of Condylura cristata. Lineage (NCBI taxonomy): Eukaryota > Metazoa > Chordata > Mammalia > Eulipotyphla > Talpidae > Condylura > Condylura cristata. The sequence goes on from NW_004567124.1 coordinate 25,148,104, forward strand.
TTAGCTCATCACAGCCCCTTCTAAAATGTTTCAAGTAACTTGAGTTCAGGACCAGAGAAAGTTTGCCCCTTGTGCTAGAGAGGTGGTTCTTCCCTGAGTCAGTGAGAGCGTGTAAGGCCTGAGCAGCTGGAAGCTGTTGGAGTGACCAAGTTACCTGACTCGATGATTCCCCTTCCTCTCCCTTTTAATTTGTTGATATTCCCCTTTCAAATGAAATTCTCCTATTTCATGTTAGCATTTTTTCACTGTAAGCTAAGTCAATCCCTTTTGAAAGTAAACAGGAACTAAGCAACTAGAGTGTCCTTCCTCTGTCAACAGAAGCGCACTGAGGCAGAGACTTTTTGTGTATAAGTCCCCTGGCCTCATAACAAGGTCTGGCATATAGCAAGTGACTAATGAATGTTGAGTGGATGGATGAAGGAAGGAGGGGAAAAGGGAGGGAGAATGATCAGGGGATAAAGCCAAGATAGATGGGTAGAGGGATAAAGATGAAGGATAGATGGTTGATGGTTAGATGGTGGACAGACAGATGGACGGCAGATGGGAAGCCAAGGAGACCAGGGTAGGATGAAATGTTTCTACAGAGCCATCCAGAGAGCCTCTATAACCTCCACAGCCACCTCCCACTGTGGCCAGGCAAGCCCCTCCCCAGGGACCTCTCTGAGCTGTGTTCCTGCTGCCTCCCTGTGGCCAGTTGTCCCTGCTGGTGGCCAGTTATCCCTGCCGATGGCCGGTTGTCCTGGGAGGTGGAGCAGAGACTGCGCTGACCTGACTAGGATGCTCGGCTCTCTGTCTCTGTCTGGGCTTGCACATACTCGGCTCTCTGTCTCTGTCTGGGCTTGCACATACTCACACCGTCTTTACACCCCTTTACCGGTTTAACATTCTGTACCCTGACCTACAGTTTTTAACTGTTGAAAAGCATCCTTAAATAATTGTTTACCAAATTCCTGTCACAGCTTTGTGCTCCAATGGAGGGTGCTGGACAAGGGGCAGGAGACGTGGGCTTTTAGCACATACGCTGCTGTAAAGTGGGGTTATTTATTGCACCTGCCCTTCCTTACTTCCCAGGTTGTGGTGAAGCATGTCACGAAATTACCTTCAAAGATCAGTCTCTAAGCACTAAACAAAAAAAAAAAAAAAATTTTGATTGGGCCCTCCCTGGTGGCACAGCAGGTTGAAGCACAGCACTAAGAAGCTAAAGCCACTTCCGCATGAGTTTGATCCCCGCCTGCCCTGGAGGTGACCCCATGGCGCGGCAGACCTCTCCTGACTCGCCCGCTGCTCCCCTCAGCAGTGTACTTAATCACTCAGCCTGTTCTGCTCCCCACTCTGTCTCTAGTGAATCCTCTCACCGCCCCTCACCTCTGGCCTGTACCCCAGTTTTGTATGCATAAATTAAAAAAAAATTTTTTTATTTTAAAGGCAAGGTGAAGGAAGACAGTCTGAGTCCTGAGGGCTACCTACTGTGGGGAGTCAGGCACCCCAGGCATCTTGTTTCCTGTTCTAAAAACCTCTCCTGTTTCTGGCGAGTTAAGATGCGGGCTCTCCAGCCACAGCTCTGGAACAGCCGGGGCCTGGGGCATCTGCTTCAGGGGCTTCCCTCCTTCCTCGCCCCACGCCTCCTCTCCCGATGCCTCTGAGGAGAGGCAGTGACCAAGTGTGTGCTCCCCCTTCCGCAGGAACAGCTTGAGAACTACGACTTCACCAAATTCCACTCGCTGAAGCCCAAGCTGATCGAGGCTGTGGACCACATGCTGACCAGCAAGATCTCGTCCCTGATGAACCTCATCAGCCAGGAGGAGATTAGCATGCCCACGCAGCTCGTGCAGGGCGGCGCCTTCGACGGCACCACCGAGGGCCCCTTCAACCAGGGCTACGGAGAGGGCGCCAAGGAGGGCGCCGACGAGGAGGAGTGGGTCGTGGCCAAAGACAAGCCCGTCTACGACGAGCTCTTCTACACCCTGTCTCCCATCAACGGCAAGATCTCGGGCGTCAACGCCAAGAAGGAGATGGTGACCTCCAAGCTGCCCAACAGCGTCCTGGGCAAGATCTGGAAGCTGGCCGACTGTGACTGCGACGGCATGCTGGACGAGGAGGAGTTCGCGCTGGCCAAGCACCTCATCAAGATCAAGCTCGACGGCTACGAGCTGCCCAACAGCCTGCCCCCCCACCTCGTGCCCCCCTCCCACAGGAAGTCCCTGCCCAAGGCCGACTGAGGGGCAGGCCACGCAGCAGGACGGGCGCTGTGGGTGGCCATGGGGCCCCGGGCCTGAGGCCGCTCTGCCGCAGACTCCGGAGTGGCCTTGGGCAATGCACTGCCGCTCTGTGCCACCTGCTCCCCGTCTGCAGACGGGCGGGGGCAGATGCTGTATCCTGGGCGAGGTCCTTTCACGGCTAAATTTCCCTGGGTTTCTATTAAAGTCTTGGTGGGAGGGCATGATAAGGAGATTGGTGTTGAGAAGGGAAACTGAGCAGGGAGCACTCAGAGCCCTGATGAGACCGAGACGTGGAGCCCCAGGGAGCAAGAGGACTCCGCTGCGGCATCTGCGTCCGCTTAGCATGGTGGACCGGTCTGTACCCCCTGTCTGTCTCTCAGGGCACTGGGAGCGAACCAGGGCGACCCTATGTGTCTCCTACTCTATTTGGAGTGGGGACAGACGGAGCAGAGCGGGCCCTGTTCTCTTCCAGCTGCCAAAGAAGAGTGTTGCCCCAGGCGTGGGGGACACAGCGTGCCTGTGTGTCCCCCACCGTGGCGCAGCAGGGCAGGTGCCCAGCCAGCAGAGCGTCTGCCCAGCTCCCACTGACCGGCCCTCTCAGGGCGCCCCCACCCCGGGGGCCTTCCCGGCAAAGTTGTGTTTGGTTAGGGATTTGGAATTCACAGCCTTATCAGCCCCGAACAAGGTTTCTAGTATTTACTTCACATCATGTTAAAATCTGAAGATTCGTTTTCTCACTGGTCTGTGTGATCATTTGTCACAAAGTCTATTTATCATACCTAAACTACAGTCAGGGAAAGAGGGGGTTTCAGCTCTCTGGTCCTCACATGCTCCCCAGGCTCCTTCATCTCCAGCAGGATTGGGAATTGACATGTTTTTACACGGAGCTTTCGGCGTCCAGGCCTGTGGAAAGAGAGGTCCGCTTACTGGCTGTCGGGTAGAAGAGACCAGTGTACTAGCATAAGACTCTATTTTTGTAAAAACAGGCATTTTTGTTCCTTCCAGGGTTTTTTTTTCTGTAGGATAAAAGCCTTTGTGCAGAAACAGGATGCAATCTGCCATCAAAAGCTTTTCTTTAAAAGGGAGCACGGTTTGTGGGTAAAGAATCATCATGAGGCAAGATCAAGGTCCCCTCTGTACACTGGCTGCTGATTTCCCACCCACACCCCGGTAACCCCCTGTGGACCATGCCCAGAGGCCCGCGACGGGGGCCGTGGCCAGTGCTCACTGCCACCCTCCTGCCGTGCCGGTTTCAGCCTGGGGACTCAGGTGCCTTCTCCACGTTGATGCAATAAGGGATGTTGGGCTTGATGAAGCCTGCATGGCGCGGGCCCTGCCGGCGCGAGAAGTAAATGCATTCAAATAGTCCCACCTGAGCCTTATAAAATCCACCTTTTTCCCCTGGTCTCACCTGTGAGATAAGGGTCAGAACTGCAGACTTAAGTAAAACTCTTATTTTAGAGAAGTATTTATCCAAATGCCAGCCCTCACACTTCCTAGCTTAGACTAACAAATTTAGTTTTCAGAACAGTAAATGCATAATATGGGTTTTAACCTTAATGAGCGCTTTTAAATGAGTCAGACACCTGGAAGAGGGGTATTTATTCTCGGACCGTGACCTGAGCCGGTGGTCCTGTGAAGGCCAGTGCGCCAGTGTCTAAGACAGGACTGAGAGGAGCTTAGATATATAGATATATTTGTCCAAGCTCTAGAGATGCCAGGTCTTGCTGATCTGCCTTTCAGACCTTTTAACTCTTGCTTTTTAACTCTGCTCAATTGTCATATATAAAGATAAATTTATGCAAATATGTGTTACCTAAGTACGGATTTTTCACCCTTGTCGGTGTGAATACATGCAGAGACAGCCTGCTTCTACCTGCATGAGAACAGAGGACCCCTCTCCTAGAGGGGCAGCTTACTGGGGCTTCCGGTTCTCCATGGAAACCTCACAGCACTGTGCCCTCAGGGAACATCTGGCCGCTGGATCCTTTCCGTGCTGGGACCTGGTGGCATTGTTTAAAAGATATCTCAAGTCTAGTTTTCATGATATCTTCTCTTAAGCTCATGAAGTCATTCATCATAAAAAGCTGGTTGAAGTCATTCATCATAAAAAGCTGGTTGAAAGAAAAACACTGACAACTACTTGGGATGGTGGCCAAGTGAGAGTCTACACAAAGCTTCTTGAGATTATGTCCCAAGCACCCTTACCTCCCCACAACTTGCACAGGCAGCAAGGCCTTCGACCAGCATCTGTTCTACTTGACCATCCTGCCTTGACACCACCCCAGCTTACCACCTCCCAGGCGCCTTGCAGTGGAAGTAGGTAAACTCTAGAAATACAAAACTATTGGTGGCCTCCATGATGCCACGCAAGAAAATCTTAAGAATCATGAATCTATTTTTTGCACAGCACATCGCATCTTATGGCACAAACTCCTGCCATTGAGTTTGGGGGTGAGGGGATAATGAAAACTCCAGCCACCCCCCTCCCAAAGCCAGATTCCAGGTGTTAGCCTGCTAGTGAGTCCCCCTGAACGCGCCACAGAAGAGGCACTGAGTGGCCAGCCCCTGGCGACTGGGATGAATGACCTTCAGCCCCTGCCCCAGCCCAGCATCCTACTTGGATCCTGGCTCACCCATACACTCAGGTGGCCCTGGGATCATGGCCACTCTGGCTTTTGCTTCTCCCAGGTTCTGGAACTTTAGCATTGTGGTCTCCCGGGTTCCCTGGAACTTTTGTGATTATGAAGCAACAGCCCTTAGGCCAGGGGGCTGTGGGTCCTCTCTCAGGACGGTGGGCCTTGAGCAGCTGAAGTCTCACTGTCCTGAGGACCAGATGTCGGTCAGGTGGGTCATAGCATGTGTGGCCACATGCAGGGTGGGGTGGATGACTACCTGGGCCTTCCCGCAGTACCTTAACCTCCTGCCTTCTACTCAGAGTGTCTCTAAGGGAGGCATTTAAGAGAGGCTGTGTTTCTTCTGTGGAAGGTATGGTCCAGAAATATTGTGGAAGATTAAGGTTTTTAGGGTAGACGGATAACCACTAAGTTTCATTTGTGTAAACCTGGGCCTAATTTAAGAGTATCATGGTTACATGTCACTTAGCCAATGCAGTTAATACACAATGCTATTTTTTGTAATCTTATTAGAGATGTCAAAAAAGACACCATCTACTGACCAATAAACTTCTGGGAAAAAAAATCACTGTCTCCCATTGGCTTTGGTTGTCCAGTGGCTGAGTGCCCGCTGTCTGAGTGAAGCCGGGGTCTCCTGGATCCATTCTGAAATAAGGGGAGCATTGCAGAGAGGGTGAGCTGCTTCTGCAAACCACCCCTCTCACCCCTGGCCTTTCCTTCTTCCTCTCTAGGTGAAAGACTCCCCAAATGGGGCTTCTTCAAAAGGAAATAGTCTGGATCTGCTGGGAACAGAGGCCAGGTCTGGGAGCAGGCCCCAAGGAGATGCTCAAGCCCCAAGTGAGAGTAACTGGGGAGCATGGGGGTGGGGCCTTCCTGGGAATGGGACGGCCTCATGGCCAGGCCTCTGCAGGCGAAGCAGTGCTATGTCAAGCCACACCTCAAGGTGTGCTCAGCCCAAAGCAGACAGCCCAATTCCCACTGCCACCCACCTGCCTTAGGGTGGTCCAAACCTGGAATTCCCTTTGCAGACCACTCCCCAACTTCCCCTACCCCTCACTCTGGGCCATGAACTTTGGGTAAAAGAGATCCCACCCCTCTCTCCCAGATAGGTCCTGATTGAGTTAAAATTAGAGTGTTTTAGTTTCCCTTGTCACAGAAATTGTTCAGGAATGGACACATGACCCAGTGCAAGCCTGTGTGAGCCAGGCCTCAGGCTTGACCTCAGCTCTTGGGAGAGAGGCTGTCACTTTGAACTACACATCTTAAAGATGGGAGCTTTCGGTGCAATGTGAGGAGGAATGCCCAGAGTTGGCTGGGGTCAGGGGAGCAAGATTAGGCTGGGAACTGCCATCCCAAGGAACATGGTGATGAAGAGACATCGAGAAAGGGGACCCAGCATCATTTGAGCTGCTAGTTCAACTACACCTCAAGTTCCCTCTGACCAGACTCCAGTCTGTGAGCCGATACTGTTTTAACCCATTTGACTTGAGATTTCAGTTACTGGCAATAAAAGTAATCCAGAAGTGTATTCTAGCCAATAGGGATGGTCAGTAAATTGGGAACCACCGTCACAGCCAAAGAGGAGCCAGCTGTGTGCAATGGCTTTAGCGGCATTTGAGCTATGAAGAAAGTCCCCAGACTCACTCAGTCACCTCAAATACCACAACCTCTGCTGAGATCTGTGTGCGAAGCATCCTGTGGCCCCAGCCCCTGCCCTCTTGTGGACACATCATACAAGACATTCTGGGCCAAGAGTCTTCTAGGAGGCGCCGGCTTGTGGGGTAGAAAGCTTGAAGAAGATGGTTGATAGAGTTGGGGAGAAAAAATTTCCTAAAAGAAGCAGTATATCACTGGGACTGGTGGGATAGGTGGGTGCAGACAGGACTAGAAGGGACATTTTAAGCTGAGAGAACAGCTTAAAATGCAGGCAGGGAAGCTCTGGTCCTACCCAAGCATCTTCAGAGGCCTGAGCAGAGCTGTGCTCTGGGGGAAAAAAAATGGGAGGAGGAGGCTCACGTAGGCTGATCACTTGCAAGCCTGGATCCAGAGCCCAGCTCCACGCTATTAGGGCTACGAGGTTCAACCTGCAGGGATACGCCTCAGGCTAGAGACCTACTCAGTCTAGCCAGACCACTTGTCAAACCTGAGTTAGAATTCACTCTGCCTCTGGCTTGCAGACAGGGAGGGAAAGAGAGATTTGGGGTCCTTCTGCAGCCCTTGCCTCCAGGCCGCTCTGTGGGCTCAGGTGCTGGGCTCTCACCGAGGAGCTCCAAAGAGTTAACACCGCATCAAGACAAAACATAAAAGACTTTAATGAAAAGGGACTTTAATACAGTGAATATACAATACGGAACACAAAGAATATAACTTCTAAATCAAACACCTGAAGTGACCCATCCCCTCGTGGGCAAAAGTCAACCCAAAAGGGGTTGGCCCAAAGCAAGGCCTGAAAGCTGCCACAAGGCTAAAGCACCTTCTGGCCAGGACCCATGGAAAAGGGTCAGAAATGGCCAGACAAATCTGGGAGAAAATGAGCAAAATCAAAATCAATATAAACACTGCCATAGCCAACCTCCCCATGGGTCTCTCACCCATATCGCTTTCAACCAGTGCAAGGCCAAGAAACAAACACGGTTTCTTCACATGCTCCCTGCCCCATGTGGCTTCCTCAGGTCTCCTGCTTCCTTCCTCCTCAGATTCTCTCTCTCTTCTTTTTTTCTCTTCTCAGCTCCACCCTTCCTCTGGGTGGGGCAGGGAACCTGGAACTTCCCCTTTTCCTGGGGACCACCCTACTGCATTTCCAGTCTTTGCTGCTCCAGATTACAACCCCTAACCCTAACCCAGCCCCTTCAAAAAGTAGCTGCTCCCACTGCGTGGATGGGTGTAGGAGTTCCTGCGCCCTAAGGTCCTGTTGATTGTGTTTCTGTCAGAGCCTGGAAAACCAAGCCCCGAGTCTGAGATCCCCTCCATCGTGGGGGTGTTCCCCATGAGAGAATGAGTGGGCCACAACCTAGGGTGTTCCCTCCATTCCTTGCTCATGGAGGTGCTCACAAAAAGGCCCTGGAGAGGTGAAGAAGGGCACTCCCAGACTAAGAAGTTGATCCAGAAGCTTCTGACCATTCTGTGCATTTTATCCAGATTATAGCCTCCCACAGCACCCCCCACTCATGCCAATCTGATACCATCCCATGGCTTCCGTCTTGGGAGACTGCTGGGGGTGGGAGGGGAGGTGGTTTGCTGAGAATTGGGGTGCGAAAGTGTTATAGGGCACCCCAAATCTGTTACATGACAGGGGAGAGAGGCACCCCTGAAGCCCCCAAACCTGCCTGCTCTAAGTGGGTTCTGCCATCCGCCGCGTCAAGACAAAACATATAAAACTTTAATGAAAAGGGACTTTAATACAGTGAATATACAATATGGAACACAAAGAATATAACTTCTAAATCAAACACCTGAAGTTACCCATCCCCTCGTGGGCAAAAGTCAACCCAAAAGGGGTTGGCCCAAAGCAAGACCTGAAAGCTGCCACAAGACTAAAGCACCTTCTGGCCGGGACCCATGGAAAAGGGTCAGAAATGGCCAGACAAATCTGGGAGGAAAAGGGCAAAATCAAAATCAACACTGCCATAGTCACCTCCCTGCAGGTTTCTCACCCACATCTGCCTTAACCAGTCCAGGGCAGGAAACAAGCACGGTTTCTTCATCACATGCTCGCTGCTCAATGTGGCTTCCTCAGGTCTCCTCCTCCTCCATCCTGCTTCATTCTCTTCTCTCCTCTCCTTTTTCTCTGCTCAGCTCCACCCTCCCTCTGGGTGGGGCAGGGAACCTGGAACTTCCCTTTTTCTTAGGGACCACCCTGTTACAGAAGGAGGAGACCCTGGAGCAATGGTCTGGAGCACTCTTGAGTGGCCCCCTCCCAGTGGGCCTCCCAGTTGGCCACAGTGCAGGCTGTGTGCAGAGACCCCCTCCCTGGCTCCAAGGGGGCTTGACCTAGTCCCAGCTCCAGCCTCAGCCTCTCCTGCTAGCTTGGTCTTTCCACACAGCCCCTGCAATCTGCCTCCCTCGTCTGTCTCCTCGGCCCAGACTTTGCCAAGGTGAGCAGTTTCCTGTTTACCTTCCACCTGCCCTATTCTGGGGCAGCAGCCAATCTGTGGCAGCAGGAGCTCTGGGAAGACTCTGGAGAGGGGGGGAGTAGGAGCGAGCAAAAGGGATCCTGAGCCACTGGAGCGCAGGGCACTGGCCGGAGCGCCCAGGCCTTACGTGGCCAGGCCCAAGCCACAACGGAGCAGAGTGGAGCGGACGGTCTGGCTGAACGAGCCCCCTAGTCGTTCTGGGGAGTCATCCATGTCTGTACTCCTCACCCACGGCCTGCCCCGACATCTCCAGCTTAGGAAAAGTTTCAGTGGCCCCTCGTCCCCCAAAGGGTGCAGGCCTGAAAGCCCAAGCCCTGTAACCCCCAGCATCCCCTTGGGGCTAGAGGGGACCTGAGGCTGGAGCAGCCTCAGACAGAGCCTGGGGCGCCCGCCCAGCCTGCCGCCCCGCCATGGACTCTGCCTAGGGGATGGGCCATGTTCACAAGCTGCAGGCGCAGCACACACAGATGCAGGGAAAGACCTTGCCAACTGGATCAGCTTCTTCCAGCACAACCAGGTGAGTGTAGTCCCACAGGCCCCCTGCAGCCCCTTGCACCCCAGCTCCCTGGCAGTGGACCCCAGCGCAGGCTTCAGAGCCCCCACCCCAAGCCCAGCTGAGGCCACTTCTCTAGACCCTTAAAGCACAGCTGAGGCTCATGTTCCTCCCTCTGGGCAACTCCGGGCCAGGCCAGCAGGTGAACCTGGCTATGCAGGGCTGACCACGCGCTCGGCCCGTGCCTTCCCCAGGTGGGCCTCAAGATCCACGATTTGTGCAAGGAGCTGGCCGAGGGCAAGCACTACTGCGGCTGCTGGAGCTCATCTCTGGGGAGGTTCTGCCACTCCCTAGCCAGGGTCACATGCTTGTGCGCTTTCTGGAAAGCAGCAGCCGGGCTCTGGCCTTCCTCGAGCCAAGGTGGGTACTGGGGAGCGGGCTTTTGGGGGTGGTGCTGGGCTGGCAGCTTCCTGAGCTGGCCAGAAGCTGGAGCGGAGGATTTGGGGCCCAGCTCCAGGGAAGCAGCTGGGACACCGCGGTCCAGGAAGCCACTCCTCTATGTGCACAGAGCCCCTAGCTTAGAGGCACCCAGCAGGCCGGAGTAGGACCCTCCATCATCCCCAGTGGGACCCACGTATGCCCTTGACTGTAAAGAAAGCCTCATGGGGCTCTAAGGTGAAAGAATCTTAGTGTGCATTTAACCTTTTTCATTTCAAAAATAAGGAAAATATGGACAGGCCAAGACCCACAGCCACGTGGCCCACAGAGCAGGGATGAGGATGTAGGATGTAGGCTAAGGCTGAAGCCCCTGCAGGGAGGAACCTTGAAACAGGCAAAAAAAAAAAAAAATAGGCACTAAAAGGACCCCCAGGGACAAGGAGGGGCCCTCGTGGCCCTTGTCAGGGACCACTTGTACTGAGAACCAAGAATTGGGGCTCTTCATGTGCTGAAGCCATGAGGTACCCATCCCTGGAGGTGGCGAGGTCGGCGAGCTGGAGCTGAGCCTGCCCGGAATGGAGCTCACAGCCAGCCCCAGGGAGCCCAGGAGGTAAGAAACCAAAGCCAGGGACCAGGGACTTCAGTTCCAAAAGAATGGAAAGCTGCCAGCTTCAGAAATGCCAGGTCTCACTTGGTCCCAAGGACAGTGGCCCTGAGACCCAGACACTCCCCTCTGGGCTCTGGGAAGGGTTAGTGCCCCAGGGCTGTGCCACAAGCTCTTGTGTTCCGAACCCTTGATACACAGCATGTCTGATATGTAGCTTGTGAGGCGCCATCCTTATCTCCATTACATGTATAAGGCAGCTGTGATCAAAAGCATGGTTAATAAGTAGTGGAGTGTGGGGGGCACTCCTCTCAGGAGGCTTTGCCCTGTGCTGGGCACCCCATCTGGAACTGCAGTAAGTGAAGTCCAGACCTGACCTGCATTTGTCGGGGGACAGTTGAATTGAATCCAGACCAGCAATGTGCTGGTACAAATTTCACAATGATTCCCTGGGAGGAGCTAGAAGCTGTTTTTTGGTAGCATTGCTGATTGCTGTGGCATGGAGCTCCCCACCGTGGCTGACATCAAGCCACTGGCACACTGTCACTAAGCACAAAGGAAGATTAGCCCTCACCAGCCAGTACCAAGAGACCCCACAACAACCCACCAGCAATCTGCTCCAACTCCAAACAGGTGGACCCAGATAAATAGGGCGTAGGATGGGTAGATTCTTCAGTGACCAGGTAGCAGCTGCAACTGGGGAAATACCTCAGAGGCAGCAGGGCGAGGGATCAAGTGTTCATGATTGGGAAAGTAATCTTAAGGGTTTGATTTTTTTTTTTAATGAATAATATAAGAGTTTATTTTTACATCATTTTGTGCCTTTTTCCATCTCAGTTGTAATCCCCGTGGGCTTCCCATCACCAAATGACCCTGTGACATCACCGTAGTCCAGTGCATTTCCCTCCCCCCCACTGTTTTTGATCAGGGTTTGATTTTTTTTTAAGATTTTTTTATTTATTTATGCATACTGGGGTACAGGCCAGAGGTGCAGGGGCAGTGACAGGATTCAACAAGAGACAGAGCAGGGAGTAGAACAGGCCGACTGATATGAAGTACACAGCTGAGGGGAGCAGCGGGTGGGTCAGGAGGAGGCTGCCACGCCATGTGGGTCACCCCCAGGGCCAGGGATCGAATTGGTACTGAGATGGCTGCATCTAGCTTGCAGTGCTGTGTCCTAACCTGTTGCACCACCAGGAAGGGCCCTGGGGTGCGATTTTTTTTTTTAAAGATTTATTCATACAGAACTGGGGTACAGGCCAGAGATGCAGAGGGTGAGAGGATTCACCAGGGACAGAGTGGGGAGCAGAACAGGCAGATCGCCAAAGTACACTGCTGAGGGGAGCAGCGGGCGGGTCAGGAGAGGTGTGCCACGCCATGTGGGTCTCCTCCGGGGCAGGCGGGGACCGAACTCATGCGGAAGTGGCTTTAGCTTCTTAGTGCTGTGCTTTAACCCACTGCGCCACCAGGGAGAGCCAGGGGTGCGATTTTTTAAAAGCAGCTGGAGTAGGTCACAAAGTGGCACCTGAGTAGACTCAGAAGAGAAAAAAAGTCATGTGGAAAGTTGGGGGTTCATAGCTCAAGGCTGCATGGGCCTTGGAGCCCTGCAATCCAGTAAGGAAGGTGGAGCCAGAGGGTGAGAGTCGTGTACAGCTTTGACATACATGCTGTTGTTTTCCCCCTTGATTCGTACCTCCTCTCTGTCCAGTGGCAAGATCCAGAGCAGCCAGTTCTCACCTGCACAGGGAGCCCAGCCCCAGTGTTCACTCTAAAGCATATATCGCTCGGCCCTGGCCCAGGATAGTCCAGTTGAGGATCTGAATTGTTTTCATGTAATTATAATCGACACACATTATGTTAGTGTCCAGCACAAGACATAATGGTGGACATTGGTATACATTGTGAAGTGATCTTCATGATAGACAATTCATAGTCTTAAGCAACTTTCTGATTTGCCCCACCTTAGTCCTGATTATAGGCCCCGTGCTGTGTGTCACAGCCTCGAGGCTTATTTGTTTTCTCACTGGAAGTTGGTCTCTCCCCTCCCCTTCACACACCTTGCCCAACCCTCTACCCTGCCCCTAACGCCTGTTTCCTGTCTATGATTTTGCTTCTGTGTTGTTTCTAGATTCCATAGATGAAATCATGTGGTATTTGCCTCCCTCTGACTTGTTCAGCTTAGTCTAATGCCTTCAAGGTCCAGGCATGTTGTCACGAATAGAAGAATCTTTTTCATGGCTGAGCGGTAGTCCTGTGTGTGTGTGTGTGTGTGTGTGTGTGTGTGTGTGTGTGTGTGTGTGTGTGAAGGCTGTAGTCATGTATGGATTTAAAACGTTTCCATCCGTGACAACTATACATAAAACAGTGGTCCCAAAGGCCACATTGTGGAGCCGAGGTGTGGAGTCTGCATCAGTTTGTGAAGTTCACCCTATGACATTTGCACAACAATGAAACCACCTAATAATACATTTCTGAGTCTACCCCTGCATTAAGCAACCCGTGACCACACACATCTTCCTTTATCCACCAGTGGACAGGTGGTTTCCACGTGTTGGCTATTGTGAATAATGCTGCAAGTGCATGAGGAGCATATTTTTTTTTAAAGATTTATTTATTTGTACATACAGAACTGGGGTACAGGCCAGAGGCTCAGGGGTGGCGAGAGGCTTCATTAGAGACAGAGTGGGGAGCAGAACAGGCAGATCTACGAAGTACACTGCTGAGGGGAGCAGCGGGTGGGTCAGGAGAGGTCTGCCACGCCATGTGGT
>NW_004567124.1:25162214-25164915 GCF_000260355.1 Condylura cristata
GGCAGATCGCCAAAGTACACTGCTGAGGGGAGCAGCGGGCGGGTCAGGAGAGGTCTGCCGCACCATGTGGTCACCTCCGGGGAGGGGATCGAACTCATGCGGAAGTGGCTTTAGCTTCTCTGTGCTGTGCATTAACCTGCTGCGCCACCAGGGAGGGCCCCCAGTTTCATTTTTTTGCATGTGACTGTCCAGTTTTCTCAATACCATTGATTGAAAAGATTATTTTCCCCATTGTATTTTCTCACCTCTTTTGGCGTAAATAATTGGCTCTTCATGCAGAGATTCCTTTCTGTGCTGTCTTCTGTTTTATTGATCTATGTGTCTTTTTTTTTAATGCAATACCATACGTTTTCAATTACTATATAACTGTGAAATCAGCCTCTTTGTTCTTCTTTCTCAAAATTACTTTGACTGTGGGGCTTTCTTGTGGTTCCATACAACTTTTAGGATTGTTTATCTCTGTGGAGAATGCAATTAGAATGTTGGTGTAGATGACATTGAATCTATAGATTGCTGTAATGTGGATGTTTTAACAATATTAACTTTAATAATGGAATTCTTTCCATTTTTTTTGGTCTGCAATATTTTATTCTCATACAAGTTTTCACTTACTTGATTACGCTTATTCCTAGGGATTTTTTTTTTTACAATAATAAATAGTGTGGTTTTCTTAATGTTTCTTTCTGATACTTCATTCCTGGTTATAGAAACAGCCATTTTTTTGTGCATTCGTTTTATTTCTACAACTCTGCTGAATTCACTTATTAGACATAGTTTTTTTTGTGGATTCTTCAGGGGTTTCTCTATATGAAATCAGGTAATATGCAAATAGTAACAGTTTTACCTCTTCCTTTCCAATTTGAATATTCTTATTATTTAATTTGTTTTTGCTTTTTTAAATTTTATATGGATTGTTTTTTAGTTTGCTTTGTTTTGTTTGTAATTACTCTGCAGGACTTCCAATACTATGTTGAATAAAAGTTGTTAGAGTAGGAATCATTGTATTATTCTCAATCTTAGAGGAAAGGTATTCAGCTTTTCATAACTGAGTAAAACACTAGCTGCGGGCTTGTCATATATGACTCTGCTTAATTGACTTTGTTATATCAAGCTATATATAGTCCCTCTATGCCCACTTTGTTGAGATTTTTATCGTACAAATGCCGTCAAAAACTTTTTCTGCATTTATTGCTATGATGTTTTCTCCTACATTTTGTTGCTGTGATATATCATGATTGTTTTGCAAATATTGTATCATTGGATCATGCTTTTGATCATGGCATATGATATATGATCCTCTTAAGTATGTTAATGATTTCAGTTTGCTAATATTTTGTTGAGAATTTTTGTTTCTGTGTTCATTGGGAATTTTGATCTTTGATTTACTTTCTTCTTTGTGGTTTTTTTTTTTTTTTGGTGGTGTCCCTGTCTGATTTTGGTATCAAGGTGATGCTGTGTTTATTGCCTTTTTGTTAATTGCTTTCTAGCTGATTTTGTTTTGCCTCCTCTTCCTCTTCCCCCTTTCCTTTTGGTTTGAAAGCTGTCTTTCAGGTTTATCAAATTCCTTTCTGTGTGTGTGTATTGTGTGCTTTGTGGTTGCCATAAGTTTCATACGTAACATCCTTTCTATGTAACATTCGATTTTAAGGTGATAGCAACTTAATTTTGAATGCATTCTAAAATTCTACATTCCTTCTTATGGATCTTATGTGTTTTATTTAACATTTTACATCTCTTTGTGTCCCTTTAACAATTTATTATAGTTTTGTTATAACAGTTTATTTTTACATCATTTTGTACATTTTTTTTCCATCTCAATTGTAATCCCCACGGGTTTCCCATCACCAACTCACCCGTGTGCCATCACCAAAATCCCGTGCAATTTATTATAGTTTTAATACTACCACTTCTGTATTTTTAATTTCGTGCTAGTTATTATTTTCTTTACTATATATTTTCCTTTACCAGTGAGATTTTATTCATTCTTATTTTCTTTTATGTTTTCTTATTTAAACTCAGTGCTATTTCTTTTCAGCTTAAAGAGGGCCCCTTAATAGTTCTTTTAAAGATGGGTTAGGGTTGATAAAACTCCTTCAGCTTTTGCTCATCTCTCCTTCAGACCTGAGTAATCATCTTGCCTTTATTCTCTCTTGGAGGATTTTCTTCTCCTGCACGTTGAATATCATGCCACTCCTTGCAAGCCTACCAAGCTATTGATGAAAAACCTGCTGGTAGTCTTAAGGAGCCACCCGTATAGGTAACATACTGGTTTGTGATGGTTGTTTCTTAGATTGTTTTGCTGCTTTTAAAATTCTCTCTCTTGGGCCCTCCCTGGTGGTACAACAGGTTAAAGCGCAGCACTGCAAGCTGGCAGCAGCTGCTTCAGTGCCGGTTGGATCCCTGCCATGGAGGTGACCCACCTGGTGTGGCAGATCTCTCCTGTCTCGCCCACTGCTCCCCTCAGCAGTGTATTTATTTATTAGTCAATCTGCCTGTTCTGCTCCCCCGTCTGTCTCTGGTGAATCCTCTCACTGCCCTGTTCCTCTGGCCTGTATCCCAGTTCTGTATGTTGCTAGTTGTTTGAAGATGTGCCATTCTCACTGGGGTGAGGTGGCATCTCATTGTAGTTTTAATTTGCATCTCCCTTATTACGAGTGATGTTGAACATTTTTTCATATGCTTGTTGGCCATCTGCATTTCC
>NW_004567124.1:25169110-25169872 GCF_000260355.1 Condylura cristata
CCCCTGTGGACTTGCTTGAATATTTGTTTGTCTTCTTTTCCCTCTTGTGTATTTTCTGATACTTCCTATTTGCTGAGATGACGGTGTTGCTGTTATTGGCCGGCTTTTTTTTTTTGGGATGTTCTTTGTGGAATAGCTGAGGGACTTCCAGACACTTCAGTTGTGGAAGTTTTTCCCAGCCCCCACTGTGTGTAATTGTGTCTGTTGTCTCAGCTGGTAAGAGTCAGGGGACTCTTGTGTTGTTCAGCCTTTTCTAGTAACATCTATTCGCTGAGATACGGTGTTGCTATTATTGACCGGCATTTTTTTTTTTTTTGGATGTTCTTTGTGGAATAGCTGAGGGACTTCCAGACACTTTAGTTGTGGAGGGTATTCTGAGTTGTGTTGGTTTTCCCAGCCCTCACTGTGTGTAATTGTGTCTGTTGTCTCAGCCTCTTGTGTTATTCAGCCTCTTCTAGTAACAGGTTTAGGCCATGTTTCTGGAAGGTGTCTGTTGGTCTTTGTAGCCTTTGGATGTCGCAGGTTCCCTCTATGCTTGGTGTGCCCGAGGTGGTTATGATGAATTAGAAGTGTTGTTGTAGGTCTCCCTGGAGCTGGGCCTTTGGCTGAGTTGGTGGCTGGCTTCGTTTACACTCTGTACTGTGAGCTTTTCTGGCTTCCCAGTCTCCAGGCCTCTGTTGTGGGGGTGGGATCTCCCCCTCCCCACAGGAGTGCAGGGGAGTGCCAGAGGGCTGAAATCCTCCCAGCTGAGCAGGCTGCCAG
>NW_004567124.1:25170200-25196447 GCF_000260355.1 Condylura cristata
TTATATCCAGGGCTTTGTCGGGGCTGCTGAGGCAAAAGTCAGCAACAGGTCTGTGGCGTATCCTCAGGTCTCTGGTTCTGAGCTGTAGCCTTTTCCCATGATTTGGTTTCCTCTCCCTAGCTGAATTCAAGCTGTCTTAATTTTTAAATTGTTTTTTCTTTTTGTTTTTATGTTTAGGTGAGCTCTATTGCCCTATCTTTGAACTCACTTACCCATTCTTCCACTTCATCAGCTCTGTTGTTGAACCCAGATTGCACATTTTCTATTTGTTACTGTATTAATCAACTCTGTGAATTCTATTTGGTAATGTGAATTTTCTCTCAATTGAAGTTTTTTCTTTATATGGTTATTCTGAGTTTGATACACATCTTTATAGCTGTCACTTTGAATACTTTGTCTGGCAGATTGCTCATCTCCATTTCAGAAAAGTCTTTTTCAAAGGTTGTATCTTAGTCTTTCATTTGGAACATAGTTCTCCATATTTTCATTCTGCCTGAGTCATTGTGCTTATTTCTATGTCTTAGGCAAAACAGTGACCTTTCACAGTCTTGATGGAGAACCTTATATAGTTGTTGAAACTTATTCAAACTTGGCCCTGTTTTTTGTTTGCCTCCTAGACAGTGGTGGCTCTCTATACAGCCTAGTTTATTCTTGATAATTCCTTTCTTTCTCTTGATAGGTGCCCTATTGTTGAGGGTGTGCCAAAACCTTGCAAAGCCCCTAAGGGAGCAGTCGCTTTTAGCACCTGGTTTCAGGTTAATGGAAAAAGCTATATCCTTAGGTATCAGCTTTTAAAATATGTATGATCCCGTGGGATTGCAAACATAAGTCTTGTTGACCTAACGTAAGTCTGGTGATAAGGAGGTATCCCATTGGGGAAACTGGAATAGTCAGGTTTTATATTATTATTATTTCTCCTATTGAAAACTCAGACTCCAGAGGTAGTTCAGGATGGTGATGTAGCAAGTTACTGGGCTCCACTCAATCACTTTTTTAAATGTTTATTTTTTTTAAGATTATTTATTTGTGCATACAGAACTGGGGTGTAGGCCAGAGGCCAGGGTGATGAGAGGATTCAATAGAGACAGAGTGGGGAGCAGAACAGGCAGATAGATGAAGTACACTGGTGAGGGGAGCAGCGGGCGAGTCAGGAGAGGTCTGCCAGGCCATGTGGGTCACCTCCCTGGCCAGGATCGAACTCATACTGCAGTGGCTGCAGACAGCTTCACAATGCTGAGACTTAACCCCCAGTGCCACAAGGGAGGCCCATGTCCTTTTGTTCCTTATGTTGGAGGAGCTGTTCAACTCGTAGATATTTTTCCAGAAGTATTGCTCCAAATATAGCTATATATTTGGTGTGTCCATGGGAATCAAGTCCAGTAACTAGCTACTCCATCTGGAACCACCTCTAGAGTCTGGGTTTTTAACAGGAGATGGAGCCTTGATGAAGATAACTGAGATTCAAATGTGCTCAGGGACCCAGGCACTCCCTGGAGATGTGGGGTGGAGACAAGCAGTTGCTATTGTCCCTTGAGCACACATCTTGCTGTTGTCCTTGTTTCCACATCCCATGACAGAACCACTGATCTTGGTCTGGTTCACCTGTAGCCTACCTGTGAGGAGTCATCCTATCCCAAGGGTTGAGCCCCTTTCACCAGATTAGAACTTGAGCCAGGTGGGCTTGGGGCCAATGCCCCAACCTCTTAGAAAGCCTTCACGTGATTGAAGCCCAGCCTGCCACTCTCTTGGGGGTTTCCTGGCTGGAGGAGGGATTCCAGGACCCTCCCATCTAACCATCAGCCCCTTGGACTTCTAGTTACTCTTAAGTCTGCCCTGCTATATGGCCCTCAGAGCTGAGCACAGCCAACTGCTCCCACAGGTGCCGATACCCCTCATTGGGCCAGAGAACATTGTGGATGGGGACCAGATGCTCATCCAGGGACTGATCTGGCCATCACTCTACATTTCCAGATTTCTCACATCTCCCTGGACAGGGTGTGTCAGTGCCCAGGGCCCAGTTCCCCAGCCCTGGCCTCACCTATTTCCCTAGGGACAGGGCTGTTGTACTTGCCTATTCCAATCCCTGCAGTAGGTGCTGGGCATCACGCAGTTAGTGCCCACTGTTCAGCCACAGCCAAGACGCCAGCCTGTCAGAGACTGTGATACACTGACAGATAAACTCCGGGGCTTTCAAGTGCGCTGGGCCAGCCATTCACCAGGGAAGGGCCAGGGTGTCTGCACAGCTCCTGCCTTTCACATCCAGTTCACTGTTCCCTGGTAGCTACTAAAACCCTGTAAGTCTCAGTGTACCTAACTGGGGAAATCAAACATATGAGGGAGGGCTTCCCACCATCCCCAGTATCCTGAAGACCAGAGAGACGCGCCCCCCCTATTCCTTCTAAAATATAACAGTCCTGACATTGATCAATGTTCACAGCATAATGGTCTCCAAAACACCACCTGAAGCCCAGTTGCAGTAGGTCAGGAAAGCCAACCTGGAGACAACCCACTGCAAAGAAGTCATAGATCTGGCTCCAGCCCAAGAGGGCCCTGGGCTCATGGCTGCTGTGTCCCAGAGCCTGCACCTACATGGTGAATGGGAGGATGGGTGGATTTCTGACAGCAAGCCCTCCCCCAGGGTGACCCCACCTCCTCAGCCCACGGCGGGCAGGCAGGCTGCCCCTCTCCTTGAGGGCAGCAGGTCCTCCTCACTCCCTGACCAGCCACTGTCTCCCCATGGGCTCTGCTTGTCTATAGCCATCTCGGGTTCTGCTCCTGCAAGACCCGGATGTGTCTGGGACCAAGGTGATCCTACTCACTACTTGCCTACCCTCAGACTTCCCCCATCAGCATCTGCCAGCCTCACCCAGCTGGGGCATCCAGGGATCCTCACTGTGCCAGAGGTTGGGACCCAGCTGGGGTGCCCCACACTCTACCTTACCCCAGCCCTCCCCACCCTGCTGCCCACAGGCCCCTTCCTACCTGAGGTCCAGGGCCAGAGGGCAGGGAGGAAATGCTGCCTGGGTGCTGGCACCTTTGTTTATAAACAGGAATGGAGGGAAAGGGAGAGAACATAGAGGAGACAAAAGAGAGGGGGAGAACTGAGACTTAGGGATGTGAGGAGTGAGAGAAGGAGTGGGGGGAAGGAGAGCACCACACTGAGGAGGACAGGGACGGAGCCTGGAAGGCAGGGAAGCAGGAAGGGCAGGATAGAGGATATATGTATTTTTTTAAGATTTATTTATTTGTGCACACAGAACTGGGGTACAGACCAGAGGTGCAGGGGCAGTGAGAGGCTTCACCAGTGACAGAGCGGGGAGCAGAACAGGTTCACTGACGAAGTACACCGCTGAGGGGAGCAGCGGGTGAGTCAGGAGAAGTCTGCCATGCCATGTGGGTCAACTCCAGGGCAGGGATCAAACTCACACCAAAGCAGCTGCGGCCAACTTGCAGTGCTGAGCTTTAACCCGCTGCGCCAACAGGGAGGGCCCAGGATAGAGGATATTACCAGGAGCAAGCAGGCACGGGAGGGATTGGAACTAGAGAGTCATTGCCCAACCCGAAGAAACAGCCATGGAGGTAGTGCGTGTGAGCTCAGTGCTCAGGTGGGGGCCCTTCCCCCATCAGCGGGGGAACCTGCACCTGGTCATGTCACCCTAGGGTACAAATATAAGAGTAGCCATGTGGCAGGGCTGTGATGGGTGGAGCACCATGGAGCAGGGGCTGGTGCCCGGAGGCAGAAAGCCTGTGCTGGGGCGCAGCAGGCTGGAGGTCCATTCTCGGTCTGGTGCAGCCCAGAGTGGCTTAGCGCAGCGCACAGCTAGAGAGACAGGAGCCGCTGCTATTGTCACAGGTGCAACTCAAAGCCAGTTGCTTGGAGATGACAGCTTTTAGCCACCCGATTGCTTTTGAGGACAATTTCGTTCATCCCAGTCTCTACCCACCATGAATAAAAGCCCAAAACCAGATGCTCTGAAAAGAGGGGAGTCAGCACCCACTTCCTGGTAGGGGAGCAGAATCAAAAGCATGCCTGGCCCACCCCTTGAGACTGGCAGGCTCTGTTGCCCCCACCGACCCCACCACCAGCCCTGTATGGTGACCCGCAGCCTCTCCTGCCAGGAGGAGTTTGGGGCCAGTGCAGTCCTGCTGTCTACCAAGGAAGCTCGGCTGGGCTGGTGCCAGCAGAAGACAGCCAGCTATGCCAGGGTCAACATCACCGACATCTCCACAGCTGGAGCGATGGTCTAGGCTTCGGGGCGCTCATTCACACCCACGGGTAAGTGTGAGGGAGCCACGCCCAGCGCCCCCAGCCCCAAACTAGCCTGTGCCAGGCCTCAGCCTTCCCAGAGGCCTCCACCCACTGAGTGCGGTGCTCCAGGGCTTGCTTCCCAACCTGCCCTTCTCCCACACCCCTCCAGCCCTTGCACCCTAAGGAGGGAAATGGGTGCCAGAATAGGGCTGCTCTGAGGCCCTGGTCTATGGCCATCCTCACCCCAACTTTCCTAGGAAATTGCATGAAATTGGTCTGCTTTGTCTTTGACCTGCCTTTCTCCACTTTCTATATCCCTCTTTTCTCAGTTTTTCCCCTGGCAAGTACCTGCATTTTTGGAACTTTCCCTGGAGCCTGGTCCTTGAGCCAAATTAGCTCTCTGCTCTCTCAGAGCCCTATTCTTTCAGCCAGGGTCTCAGAGGCTGGCAGTTATACAGTAAGTATAACTGACTGTTGGTGTAAATGACCAACAGTTGGAGCTCGGCATTTTTTTTTTTAAAACAGATTTTATTTTATTTTATTTTTAAAGATTTATTTGTACAGAACTGGGGTACAGGCCAGAGATATGGAGGGTGGGACGATTCACCAGAGACAGAGTGGGGAGCAGAACAGGCAGATCTACGAAGTACACTGCTGAGGGGAGCAGTGGGCGGGTCAGGAGAGGTCTGCCGCGCCATGTGGCCACCTCCAGGGCAGGCGGGGATCGAACTCATGCGGAAGTGGTTTAAGCTTCTTTGTGTTGTGCTTTAACCCGCTCCGCCACCAGGGAGGCCCAGCTCTGCATTTTTAGCAAGTTCACCTAAACCAAAGTGTTACAGGGAGGGCGAGGGGCACCTCAGAACCCCCAACCTGCCTGCTCTAAGTAGGTTCTACCATCTGCCGCATCAAGTTCCTTTCATGGAAAGGAACTTTAATACAATTAGTGTGCAATACAGAAAAGACAAAGAATATAGTTTCTAAATCAAGCCCCCACAGTTACCCTCTCATTGGTAAAAGTCCACCCAAAAGGGATTGGCCCAAAGCAAGGCCTGAAAACCCATCACAAGTCTAAAGCACCTTCCGGTGGGGACCCATAGAAGAGAGTCAGAAGTGGCCAGACAAATGTGGGAGGAAAAGAGCAAAATCAAATCAAGATAAAAGCTGCCATAGTGAACCTCCCCACGTTCTCTCACCCACATCGCTTACAACCAGCCCAGGGCCAAGAAGCAAATGCAGCTTCCTCACAGGTCTCTGCTCCATGTGGCTCCCTCAGGTCTCCTCCTGGCCTCCATCCTGCTTCCTCCCTTCCCCAGGTTTCTCTCCGGATTCTCCTCCCCGCTCAGCTCCACCCTGCCTTGGGTGGGGCACGGAACCTGGAACCTCCCCTTTTCCTTGGGCCCACCCTGTTACAGAAGCAGTGGACTGTTCTGGTGAAAGCTTGCTCTCTGTCCAGGCCAGACCTGCCTGCCTGGGACTCCCTGCGCCTGGCCATCCTCAGCGTAACCTCCACCTTGCTTTCCGGGTGGCTGAGCAGGACCTGGGCATTGCTCAGCTGCCGGATCCCAAGCAGGCGACGGCCTGCAGCCGGATGAGCCTCCATCATGACCTATGGGCTTCCACCTGCACAGGGGCCGACTTTGCAGACTTTGCAGAGGAGACTCGCTAAGGGAGGTGATGCAGGGAAAGCGCATCCAGGTGAGGGGCCGGTGGGTCTGGGCTCCAGGGTCAGACATGCCAGGCTCTGGCACCTGCCTCAGCCCCAGCGGTGTGACCTCGGCCTCATCACCTCCTCACTGTGCTCCAGCTGTGAAGCGGAGATGGCAGGACCAGGGCAGTCAGGGGCAGCGAGATGGCAGGACCAGGGCAGTCAGGGGCAGCGAGATGGCAGGACCAGGGCAGTCAGGGGCAGCGTGGGCACAGTGCCTGGCACACAGGGAAAGTCGGGTGGGCTGTGTCCTCTGCAGTCCCTTCTCTCCCCCTTCTTCTCCCAGGTGGCTAAACTCCTAATAGGATTAAAAGGTCTTGAGAGCTGAGTATCTGCAAGGCAGGCACAGAGCATCTCTGCAGGGCTGAGCCTGTGTTTGGGCTTCTCTGTACTCTGGGCGCGACGGTGAGGCTGAGACTGGGGAGCTGTTCTCAGGGTCGGTGTCTCAGCTGCTCATGGGAGGGGAATGATGAGACCAGGGGCTTGGAACTGCTTAGGGGAGTGGGGGCTCAGGGAAGGAAGACAAGGCTCGGAAAAAGAAGGCCTAAAGGGCCTCAACCCTTCAGGTGAGGTCACACTGAGTAAAATAAGACAGCAGAAGGCAAGAAGGTCTAGAGGGTGATACAGCAGACCCGCTCCTGGGGGGGGGCTAGGAGGGCCCCACTTCAGAACATCTCAGCTGAGGGAAGGAGTTACCGGGCAACCCTGGCTGGAAACTCGCGCTCGCTCCTTCCCTGTCCACAAGGAGAGTGTCCACTCAGGCCCCGACCCCTTCCCTGTCTTCCACCAGACCCTGCGGCAGCTCCAGGAGACAGAGGAGCTGCAGGCCCAGACCCTGCGACAGCTCCAGGAGACGGAGGAGCTGCAGGCCCAGCTGGGGCAGCTGGTGACCGGCCAGCTGCTGGGCTGTGGAGAAACAAGCCCAGCTAGAGGCAAAGGATTTCCCAGATGCCCGCTCGCCGCGGTGCGCCACCTCCTGGCAGCCCTGCCCGCTTCCGCACTCAGGAGAAGCCACCCCCGCTGCAGCAAGAGCAGCAGCAGAGGCCCTACTCTTGGGCTGCCTCGAGAAGGCGTGGGCCCTGAGGTGCTGCCCCAGCGCTGGGCAGACCTGGAGTGGGCAGAAGCCTTATGGAGCCAGGCCCTGCAGCAGAGGCTACTGCAGCTACCATGGCCGGAAAGTGGCCCAGGGCTTCCAGCACAAGGCGGCCCTCAGGGAGAACGTTCTGGCAAGCAGAGAGCTCTGCTGGCCAGTCCAGTCATGGAGGAAGCAGCAGCCCAGAGACTGGGCGTGCTGGAGGCAGGACAGGCACTTCCAGGCCCTGGCTGTGTGTGGATTCCTCGGGCAGGAGCCCTACCAAGGCTGGCTGGTATGGCACAGAGGTGAGCCCCGGGCACTTGAGCCACCCTCAAAAAAATAGGCTAAGATCACGGAGAAAAAGGGTGATTTGTGGGTACCCCTTTAAAAAGAGCCCACTCCCACTGATGCCTGAAACCCACCACCCATCCCTTACCCCTTTGTTACGGAAAGCACCATCCCTCTGGGTAGCTGGATCTTCATTCATTCATTAAACAAGCTTTGGAGAGTGGCTGCTATGTCCCAGGGACTGTTCTAGGTGCCAGAGCCTTAGCAGGGAGGAGGACAAACAGAAATCCCTGTGGAGCTTCACATTACTGAGGAAAATGAACACAAAAAAGTATCTAGCATGTGAGATCAAGATTAAAAAGAGAATAAGGCAGGGGAGGGGGGCCTGACAGGTAAAGTGGGGGGCAGGTTAGATGGGTGGCCAAAGGAGGGTTACTTTTGCGTAAAGACCAGTGAGAAGTGAGGGTGGTTGTCGGGGATCAGCCCCATCACCGCCTGCCAGAGGGCAGGGCCTTTAGGTGGGAGCAGCATCTAGCAGAGATTCCTAGAAAGGGGGAAGGGGAGCGGGCACAGGAAGACCCGGGAATTGGAGTTGGGTGTAAGTCTTCCTCCTCCTCTTTTTAGCAGGTCTATATTTATGCTGTTTAGCAAGAGTTAGTTACAATAATGCAGCAGGTAAGTTAATAAGAAATCAGCATAAAAGTTCTAAAGGAAGAGGGGAACAATGCATCCTCTTCCTGACACTTTATGGATGTTTAACTATGACTTCAAAGGATAAGGGGTCTGGGAAAAGATCAGCTGTTAGCAAAGGATTTAGGGGCCCTAGGGAAGGAATAAATTGTGTTAGCAGAGTCATCGGTGATAGTCTAAAGAAAAGCTAATGGCTAACTTAAGGCTAGCAGAGAGTAGCTAGTGCTTGTTTTAGGGAAAGGTTAATTAAGACTAGCAGAGAGTAGTTAGAGATTATTTAAGAAAAGGGCAATTTAAGAGGAAATCACATAGTTATGCATTCAGCAAAACCTGTGTCAATAGTGTTAGGAAATTTTCCACGGGTCCTTACGCCCTGGGAGTTTTATCAGAGGTTTGCTTTTTGTTTTAAAAGACCAAGGAAGGGTCCCATGAGTCTTGATGCTCTGGAGGGTCTTATCTCTTCTGGAATTTGCCTTTTGTCTCCAGACACGGAGGAATTTCCTGCCCTGGGGTGGCTCATACTTTGCCCCGGCCAAGTAGCCAATTTATGAAGCTAAGCAAGCCAGTTGCAAACTGAAGTCGTCTTTTGAGTTCGGGGTTCTTGGGTTCACTCTGGGAAAGGTTTCACCAGAGCTCCCCTTTCAGCTGTACACAGTGAGATTCTCCACGAGGCAGAGACTCAGTTATATTTAAGAGTGAGTTTATTAGAAAGAGACAGGCTGGGAAAAGACACTGGCATTGGAACAGCTGCCCTGTGCTGGTGGGGAGACTGCCCTGATATGGGCAGTTTCTCCTTGGGAGGGGCTCACTCCTTGTGAGACTACATAGACTTGAGAGGACCCGAGATTTCCTCATGAGCTTCATCTCCACGTCCTTATCTTTTACCCTTTGGGTCTGAGCTTCAGGCACAGCCCCCAACAGTCTATTATCTGCTGGGGCCTCTTGGAGACATCTGGGCATCCCGGACATTGGGCTTTGGTACCTGAGGATCTTGATGTTATGGCTGTGTCAGTCACTGCACTAGCCCCTTCTATCTGTCCCCTCTGTGTGACTTGATCTTGTGATGCCTCCCCTGCATTCCTTCCTCCATCGCTGATGTTGCTCAGAATATTTTTGATAATACGATTATACAAAAAAGGGAGGTCATGACATAAGTTAGCCATGGAAATTCTGATTTTTCAGAGCATTTCCTTTCCATCCGGAATTTGTCTTCTATAGAAGTTGAACGGCTTGTGTCAGGTGGTGGCCATGTGGACGTGGGGACCAACTGCAGGAGCAGAGGGAACAGCTGGTGCAGTGGCTCAGGCTGTTTGAAAATTACCCTGGAGCCAGTGTTGGCCAAAGTGAACAAGTCAGAGAGGTGTGTGCAAGGAATGGGGGCAGAGGTCACGCTAGAACCCCCAGGCACAGTAACGACTTGGGTTCTCTCAGAAAAAGTTGGGAAATCACTGGAGGGTCACAGTCTGGCTTCTGTTTTATGATGCTCACGCTGGGTGCCAGGCAGGGTATTGGTTGAAGAGGCAAAGGCAGAGTCCAGAGAGAGCAGTCACCCAGCTATGGCGATAGTCCAGGCCAGGCAAGCAATGCAGGTGATGAGGATGGTGAGGACGTGGGTGAATTCTGAATCCAAGAGGACTGGCGACAGGTGGAGGCAACTGATCAGTGCTGGGTGTGAGAATGTGACCTAACAAGATTTGAGTGTGAGCACCCAGAAGGAGGGAGTCGCCATCCACTGAGGAAGGGACTAAAGAGAGGGTGGGGGTGGTGGGGCGTGAAGGTCAAACCCTCCAGCCCCTTCTGCCAGGGTCACTGCCTGTATCTAAGCTAGGGACACCCTGGCCTATGCGCCCCGAGCTACGAAGCTCAGGTCCGTAGTCTGCCTACAGCCACTGGCTTGGATGGACTCCACCAGGGCCCCCAAGTCTCCCCACTAGCTGGAAACACCAAGGCAACATCCCTGCCACAGTCCAGTGGAGACCACCCTCATTGTCATGTCCTCCAGGCAGCTGGAGCACACCAGCGCTGGGAGTCTCTCCCTCAACGTCTCCGAGGGTGGAGGAGACGGATGACGGCTTGCAGGCTGCGCGGAACCTGTTGCAGGAGGTGCAGGTTGTCTCTGACCAGCTCAAGGAGCTGCAGGTGGGCCCTAGACCAGCAGAGCTTTGGGGAACACAGCGGAGAGCGCTGGCACTCAAGGACACCTGGCTGTCCGGGACCACAGTGGCCACTTGTCCCTTCCAGGGGCTGGCCAGTCCCCAGCCTGTGGACTGTAGCTGGCAGAGGAGCTGGAAGCCCAGGCCTCGGCCCACAGAGCCATCTTGCCCACCAGGCTGTGGAGCTGGACTTCTCTCAGGGTGCCGGCATGGTGGCACTCAGGCCAAGGCCTCAGAACTGACCTAGCTCCATGTGCACCTAAGGGCTCTTGTCAGGACCGGTAAGAGCCCACCCCAACTCCTCTGCCTTCTTCAGAACTTCTCTGGGATCCAATCACCTCCCGCCCAGGTTAAAAGATTGCTGGCTTGAATATATACCACGACTATAGACCAGAGAAAATAGTTTCACTCTAATTTAAAAGTTGCACATCACAGGGCCTGACAACTGCAAGGTTGCCTGTTGACAACACTGTCACTGTTAGGGTGACAAGGTCTGCTGTGTGGGATCCGGCTGAGTACATGTGTATCTCCCACATGTACTCGAAGGCTCTGTGAAAACAATGGCATTTCAGTAAAATAAGAGATGTATGCATTATATAGAAGTCAAATCCTTATGCTCAGAGGGGTTTCTCCTCATAAATCAAAAAATGAGTGTCAGTGAAATAATCACAGAACAAGAAAGAACTTTTTTTTAATGTAAAAGTACTTCATTTTTATTAGATTTATATAAATGAAAGGGTGGCCAAAACACCCGAGCCCTATATGCAAATCACTGTTGACACATGCATATTTTCTCAGAAATTTAAAAAATGCACTTGAACTTAAAAATATCAAAATATGGATTATGACTTAATTTTGTACCTTCATTTTTTGCTGAATAATACATGATCAGCAAACCACAGACAGCCACGGTATTATTATTTTTTTATAAGCTTATTTTTACATCATTTTGTACATTTTTTTTCCATCTCAATTGTAATCCCTGTGAGTTTCCCATCACCAAGTCACCCATGTGCCATCACCATAATCCTGTGCATTTCCCTCCACACCCCCCACCCCCGTTTTTGATCCCATTCCCCACTCCTCCCCCGCAAAATGTCTCTGGTATATGGCTGTTCATTATACAAGAAAGAACTTTTAAAATAAACTTAAATTTAAAAAAAAAATGGTAGATGTTGAGAATAACCAAAGGTTAAAAAAAAAATTTCGAGAATTGTAAAATAAAAAAAAAAAATTGCTGGCTTGGCAACTTCCGTTTCACTGACCCTCACTGCTAAGGCCCCTGTCTCCTATGTGGAGTCATCCAGGGAAAACTCAGTGGGAGTGTGTGGCCAGCCCCTCAGCGAGGCTTGCTTGTCCTCAGGAGGGCCCAGCTGGAGCAGACCCTGAAGAGGGCAGAAACCCTGCACAGCTGCGCGGAGGAAGCAGTGTGGCTGAGGAAGCTCAGAGCTGGTGGAGAATGTGGCCTGGGCCAGAGGGTCAGTGATATGCCAGCGGCCCTGCAGGAACACAAGGTGCCTCGATGCGCCCTCAGCCCCCACCTCCCTCCCCACCTGATCTGTCCCCTGACCGAGCCCTCTGCACTGTGCTCCCCCAGGTTCTGGAAGCCGAGTGACATCGCCGCCAGACTGTGTCAGTTCACCTAACGCAGACAGCCTCCCACCTGGTGACCCCTGGGCCTCCGATAGAGCCAGACGCCCGTGAGCGAGCCAAGGTGGCACAGAGCGCGTGGCAGCAGCTCCGGCTTCGTGCAGCCCTGCTCGTTCAGCAGGAAGCAGGGCCTGGCAGCTGTGGCTGGACCTGCAGGGCCCCACCCCTCCGGGCCCCCACAAACTCCCAGCCCGCTCTCCTTCTGCAGTACTTGGCTGAGGCAGCAGAAGCGGCGGCCTGGATGTGTGAGCAGAGGTCCAGCTGGAGAGGGCACCCCACAGGCAGGACCTGTTGGCAGCCCAGGAGCTGCTGCAAAGTCAGGGTGTCTGGAGAGCTTGGTCTGCGCCTTTGCTGAGGAGCTGGGTCGGCTGGACCAGCAGGCTCGGGCAGCCACCAGGGCGGCGCTCACCTTGAGGGTAAGTGCTGGGTACTGGACGGTGACCCGGAGTCACCGGCCTCTGTATCCAAACATGTACACGGTCGTAGGCGCTCATAACCACACAGGGTAGGCACAGGAGGGTTCGTGGACCCTGTTCCTGGAATCGTAATCAAACTTGACCTGGTGGGGGGGGACCTCACTACCCACCCCCACCCAGCATGAGTGGCATCCTGTCTGCCCACAGGTATAGTCTGTGTGGTGGACTAATAGCAGGGTGAAGGCCAAAAGTGCAGGCGTGGCTTCAGTCTCTTGGCTCAGCAGTGTCAGGTGATAGTTTCTTCCAGGAATGTCTCTGATTTCACACCCAGGCCCAACGTGGCCTTTCACCCTTAATTAAGCTCGTTTGGCTCTCTCCTGACTGGGTCTTTGTAGTTTGGGGTGACCTAGGTACTACTTCAGACTGCTTTCTGAATCCACCCATCAATTCATTCACCAGCCATATTTTAAAAAAAAAACATGCAAGATTTGCAGCCCCCTTTCCAGAAACTGTAAGAGCTCAACATGTTTGACTCAGGGAAATCACTAATTCCCCCACCCTCATCCAGAGGACACGCCATGGCCCAGGCCCCTTGCTGTGCCCGGCCACTTCCCATGCAGTCTCTGAGCTGTCACTCAGGTCCTCGGGTCCGGGGAGGTGGCCTGGCTAAGCAGTCAATGACCGTGGAGATGGGACCTCTGGGTTCTGTCTCTGCCCGTCCGGACCCTTTCTGTGGCACCTGACTTAACCAGGTGACCCTAGCTCAGCCGGGCCATTCTCCTCCTTCACCTTTGTATTCCCTGGACCACAAAACCAGCAGGGCCAGTGTGCTAGGGGCTGTCTGGCCTGGCGCCCTCCCTTGACAGTGAGGTAACAAAGGCGCACAGAGGCCAGGTGATGCCCAGGGACCCGCCCTGTGGGGGTGGACCCTCTTGGGCCCTCCCCACTGTTTTCCCCACCCTTCACCGTGTGAGGGCAGCTAACGCTAGCCCTGGTATTACCTTAACAGGCCATCTGACTTCCGCCTTCCTCCTGTTTTGTGTGGCCAGCCCTCCCGTCTGAGTTCGTTATTTAAACAAGTGAATTGGAGTGGCTTCCCCCTTATTCTGGGTCCTCCATGGCCCACCAACTGGCATTGATGGAGGGATTGTGCCTGCTCCCAGGTACTTTCAGATCCTTGCTTTGCCAGTAATGCTGGATGGGGGGGTGCAGAAGAGCCCCTTATTCTAGGTGGGAGGAGCCTCACTGGCCGTTAAGCACAGACCTCCTCCACAGAGGGGGTCCCCAGAAGGCTGGCACAGGGCTGGTGAGGACATCTCTGGGAGACTGCCGCTGGGCCCCAACTCTTAACAGCTCCGGGCAGCCGGCACCCCCACCCCCAGGACCAGATGTGCCACATCTGCAGAGGTGCAGCCCAGGCCCGTGTGAGCCCATGTGCTGTCGTGAGAAAAGGGCTTAGGTTTTTCTATGTGGCTCCCTGAGGCATCCAAGGTCTAAAGCGGAGGGTTACGGGAAGGCCATGTGGGCTCAGAAAAAGAGGGACTTGGAGCTGCCTGGAACTCTGAGTCTTCCTCCTCCTGCTCCCCACTTCCTTGCTATCTCCCCCTGCAGTCTGTACCTGTTTCTTTTCTCCAGCCCCCTCAGCCCAGGCTGACTGTCACTGCTGTCTGACCCTCGCCTGGGGCCAGATACCCAGATGGGCAGAGACAAGGTGCTCATCTATCCCCCAAGAGCAGCACCCCAGCTCTGGAGCCACTGAGCCTCCCCTTTGCAAATGCTACTCCCCTGGTGAAGCCCACAGAGCAGCCCCATCCTTGAAACCTTTCCTAGCAGACTGGCTGTTTCCCGATAGCGGTAGTGGGCACAACTAATCAGCCTATGTCCTGCTTGTGTTGAGAAGATCACAAGCCCCCTGAATGGGGGTCCAGCCTTTGTCCCTCTTGCCTAGTCCCCAAGGCTAGGAGTGAAGCACCAAGTCACAAATAACACTCCCACCTGCCCCATCTGGTCAGCTTCTGGGTGGAGTAGAGGAGCAGGGCCTGGGCGGTCCAAAATTGCCCCAAGGACACGCTGGTTGCCAGGAGAGACCCCGGAGCCAGTGCGGGACGGGCCCTGAAGCCCTGGAGCTGAAGACTGGGGGACTCCCTGGCTCTGCCAAGGAGCGGGAGCCCATGTCCAGCCTCTGGCCCCACCCCATTGAGGCCTTTGCTGCTGGGGGAGACCCCTGGCTACACAGCTCTCTGTCAGCAGAGGTGCCATCTGCCCTGAGCTCTCCAAGGGAAGGCCAGAGGAACCCAGGGGCCTGGCGGGAGGCTTCCTGCCGCTCTGGCTCCTGGGGCAGCTGGAAGATGACCTCCTCAGCTGAGCCTACCCTGACTTTGACCTTGATACCTTTCTTCAGACACGGCTTGAGCCGGGACTACGAGGGCCTATGGGCCCTGGCAGAGGTGATGCTCCTTGTTAAAGGCATGTTCAGAGAGCACTTGTCCTATGCAAGACCCGAGCCTCAACCCAGGGACAGAGCAGTGACTGGGTGTGCCCCTGGCCAGCTGGGCTGGGGGTCAGGGGAGGCATCTCTGAGGAGAGGACACACAGGCTGAGGCAAACGACAAGTAGCAGAGCGCCGGGAAAGCCCGGGGCCCTGGCAGGGAGGCAGGAATGGACCCATGCAAAGGAAGGCTGGATACCCAGGGCTAGAGGGAAGGTCTGGAGCACAGAGGCAGCTGGGGCAGGTGAGAAGCTAGAGGGAGCCCGGGAGGAGGCTGCCAGGCCGGAGGAGTCAGGCCCCATGGCAGAGAGTGCACCGCTGGTCAGACCCCTCACCCCACCACGCCCCTAAGTGCTTGCCAGCATCTCCCCTGGACCTCTGATAGTGGGCGCTGGGCCCAGAAATGGAACCACTACTTGGGGGCCTCTGCTGGTATGAGTTAAGGGGTGCAGGGGTAGTGGGGACCTGCTCTGAGCGCCCTGTGGAACGCTGATCCCCACCTCTAGGCTGACTTCTCAGCTCCACAGGGCCCAGCTGGAAGAGGCTGTGGCCTTGTTTTAGTTCCACGGCGGGAGTGAGGAACTCCGGTCCTGGCCAGAGAACCAGGCTTTGCTGTTCCAGACCCTGCAGCCCCAGCCTGACAACTAAGAGGCTGTGCAGCTCAAGTAGGAGGTACTAGCCCCTTAGAGCTCAGGGGTCCTGCCTGAGGACCTGGGGTCTGGTCTTGGATGTTTCAAGAGCCCTTCCGGCCCTGTAAGGATGTCGACCCTGTCCTTCCAGAGGGATGCAGTGTGCAGAGGCTGCCAGAGGTCATCTGTAGTCTCAAGGGCACTGTGGGAAGAGAAAAAATGGCCCCTCGAGGCCTGGGTCCTCTCTCCCCAGAATTTCCTTACTCCCCTTGCTGTGGGAATGTGCCTCTGGGCAGTGGTCAGAAGCTCTGCTGAGCAGCCAAAGCAGAGAGATTCTGGGGACTCCACAAAAATCCATCAGTGGCAGGAGGAACTGAACTGGGTTGAGAAAGAGGGGGCTTGCGGGTGCTGGGGACAGGCCTGAACCTATACACCTGCCTCCTGAGATGCCGAGGGAAGGGCTGGCCATGTCAGAGACAGGGAGGCGAGGCCATGGGGGTGGCCAGCTGGCAGCTTCGGTGGTGGGAGGCTTGGCCAAGGCCCCAGGGTGGACAGGGAAGCAGCATGTGCTAGAACCATCCCTGCAACCTCTGACCAGCTGGGGGCAGCCAGAAGCCCTGAAGAAAGAAAAGGAGATGTAGCTGGCACGCGCAGAAGACATGTGCGGTTTTCTGGACAGCTGCAAGATTTGCTACCTCGGCTGGATGCCCTGGAGCCAGGGTGCTCGGGACACAGCCATGTCCTGCAGCTGGCCCAGCACAAGATGCCAGCTCTGGAGAGGAGCATCCACTCCCGGGAAGTGAGGCCATGAAGCATGACCCCAACCCAGCATGATGGTAACCTGGGAGGAAAGGCCTGAGCAGTGCTATAGAAGGAAGAAGAGACAGAAATGGGGGGTGGGAGGGGATGGGCAGGAGCCTGAGGGGCAGGGGGAGGGGAGGATGGGAGCCATGAGCAAAGGCTTGTGGGGGAAGGGGAAGCCGCATATGCTTGTCCCAGGTCAAGACATGTGGGAGTTGAGAGTCACCATCTTGGGCGCCCTGCCCGGGGGCCAACTGGATGGTGGGTCCCATCTCCCAGAGCAAGCCCTGCAGGCCCTGCAGACAGCCCATCCCTGAGAGAACCCCACCCTCCAGTCCTCACCCTTGGCCCATCCCCTCTCCGGGAAAGCCACAGGTCTCCCCAGTGACATGGCACGTGGCTATGTGGGCTGGCAGCCAGCCAGGGAGCAGGAGTGGCTGGAGCGTGAACTCACCGGCACTGAGCTGCAGGTGAGGTCTGGCATCTCCCACTCAGGCCTGCCCGTCTGCTTGAGATTTCCCACACTTCCTTGGGACCTCTACTGGGCTAACTGCGCGGCAGGGTATGACCGAGGATGGATGAGCCTTCAGCCTCTAGGAGGGAATGACCCCCCCGCCCCCTCCTGGACCCCAGCTACTGGACACTGCTGGACACTGGAGGCATGGTGCAGAGGCTGGGCCCAGGGCCTCAGACCCACTGGTGCAGCAGGAGCAGCAGGCTCTGGCACAAGCCTGGGAGGCCCTGAAGCCACAAACAGAGCAGTGCAAGGCCCAGCAGGAATGCACAGGCCTCCTCGCCCGCTTCCACACAGGTGAGGCCCTCTTCCCTGGAACAGGGAGAGAGACAGAGAGTGTGTTGTGTTCCCGTACATGTGCTTGCATGAACAAGGGCCTCCAGTCCTGGAGGGGAAACCAAGCGTGGACACAAGGGGGCAGAGTGTGGTTGTGTCTAAATGGCTGGCTGCAGGCCCAAGGGCTGAGCTCCTGGGGCATAGTAGTGACTGTTTGGTGCCAGTCTAGGTGAGCTACCAGCCCCCTCACTGGCGACCTCCCATGAGACACTGCACACCGCCCAGGGAATTCGTTTGGAAATTAAAACAAGTTCTATAAATGCAAGGGGCTTTTACTAAGGACAGGCAGCCTATGCTCCCACCCAGCGCGGGATAAGGGACAAAAACCCACAACCACCATTTCACTCCACACACTCACTTTGTTCGTCTTATCCTGACAAGTTGCATTTTTAACTTTTTTTTTTAACATCATTTTGTACATTTTTTTCCCCATCTCAATTGTAATCCCCGTGGGTTTCCCATCACCAAGTCACCCGTGTGCCATCACCATAGTCCCGTGCACTTCCCTCCCCACCCCACCCCCCGTTTTTGATCCCATTCCCCACTCCACCCCCGCAAAATGTCTCTGGTATATGGTTGTTCATTATTTTTATTATTTTCTCTCCTGGTCCATTATACTCCTGCTATGAGTGAAACCATCCAGTATTTTTCTTTCTCTTTCTGGCTTATCTCGCTAAGCATCAAGAGCATCAATGACTTAGTGCTGCTCTAAGAACCGGGACCCACAGACCTCTGCCAGCAGCAACACCCACGCAACAACAGGCCAGTCCCGGGGCGGGGAAGCAGGGGGTGTGGGAGAGGGGCCTGGGGCCACCTCACTCAAACACAGCCTGACACCCTCTCTGCCAGATGAACGGTTTCCATGGTAACTTGCTCCAGTACCAGCGGCAGCTTGCAAGCGCCCTGGAGCTGCACATTGTCCCAGGAGCTGCTTGATGCAAAGGAGGGCGGTGGAGCAGGGGAGTGGGAGCCGCCTGGGTCTCCCCAGGGCCTCACCCCTTGCTGCCCCTCTCCTTCAGCTGGGCTGCTTGGAGGGAGCTGGAAGCTGCCAGGGGTCCACCAGGGGATATGAGGATCAATGCCAGACCGTAGCAGCTTCCACTCAGGCTCAGGGGCCAGCTCGCCTGGTCTTAGTCTCCCCTAGCCGTTTCCTCCATAGTCCCTGAACAAGTTAAGAACCACAGAAAGTTTGCCCCAGGATTACGTCAGTCGCTGCAAATTAAAAAAAAAAGAGGGGGGTTGTTATACTGGCAGGGGTGGAAGTAAAGAAGTTGGGCACAGCCTGAGAGGCCCATGTGAAACAGAGTGTACCCTGCTCTGACCACATGGAGGGCTCTGCCCAGCTGCCCTTCTCTGCTTCCGGCCTCAGCCGGGCCTGGCTGGCTATGCTCAGTCCCCCTAAAAGGAAGGAGCGTCACATGAGACCATGAGGAAACTGCAGACCCAAGAGAGTCCTGGGCCGGACCCTGTGGGGATCTTGTTTTCCACACAGAAGCCCTGTAGCCGGAGCGCCCTCTATAGGGAAGGAGCTGATGGAACAAAAGCCAAGTCCTCACAGCCCCACTTCTCCCCAGGCCACTCCCCTCCAGGGCCTGGACTGTGGCACTGGTCTGGAGAAGGTGCAGTGGCTGAGGTGGAGACATGCGGAGTGGGTACGGGACATGGGCCTCAGCCAGGCCCAGGAGGTGCGCAGCAGGGTGTGGAGGGAAAGCAGGCTGACACTCCAGGCTGGACACGGGCGTGCACCTCAGGCCCTGTGGGGCCTGGCTGCGGGACCAGGGATGGCCTTGCAGGTTGGACACAGGCCGCCCTGGCAGCCAGCTCTGAACACGGCTGCAGGCGTGTCCTCCAGTGCTCTCTGTAAGCGCCGAGCTAAGCACTAAGAGGGGTCGCAGGAGTCTCCCTGGGGCAGCCTCTCCAAGATCAGTGCCTTTTCAAGAACTGTAAGATAGTGTTTTGACTGCTAGTTTGTAAGATCTATCTCAAAAAGACACTAGAGGGTTGACAGACAGCCATCCTGGGTGTAACGGAGTCAAAGTACAGCAGCTTTTAATGTCCCCTCTTCCACCTACCAAGGCGAGGCCTGTCTCCTGGTGGGTGTGCACTGATGTGAGTGCCCTGCTAATAGTTTTGAATGTCCTCTCATTATCTCTACTGTATGGATAAGGAAAATGAGCTCAGCGAGGCTAAGGAGCCTACCCTAGAATACACAGCTAGCACAGACTGCAGCACAGGGCTGCCCGGGCACCAGTAGCCTCAAGTCTCTGCGGTGGGTGCCATATTGTGGCTGTGGGAGGGTCAGAGGCTGCTGCAGCGGGTCAGCCCCCTAGGAGATTATCCAAGAGCAGCTGCAGGTTCTGACAGAGCGCTGGGACTGGCTGCAAGCTAACTGCCAGAGGAAGGCAGCCAGGCTTCAGGAGGCCTGTGAGGTGAGGTTATGTAGGCCACGAGCAGACTGTATGGGGCTCTGGGCCTCCCCCTCGGAACCCACACACTGTTCCCCAGGTCCTGCATGTGCAACAGAGTGTGAAAGAGCTGGAGAGCTAGCTGGGGCCCTGGAAGCAGAACTAGCAGCCCCTGTGGGGAGCCAGGACCAGGCTGGGCCAGAAGATCTCCTCTGGGCACAGGGAGAGCTGGAGGCAACGCTGGACAGGCAGGACAGGCACTGCTCGGCCAGGCCCAGGCCTTTATGCAGAAAGGCCACAGTCTTGCCCAGGACGTGCAAGAGCACCCAGCAGCTGCTTCAAAGGTAGACCCACCTATATGCACCCTCCTCACCCTCCTCCATGCCCTGGCTTGTCTGTGCACAGAGGGTCCCCCTGCCCCTGGTGAGGGACACAGGCAGGGAGCTCGGGGGCACCATCTGACCCTACTGAAGGATCCCTGTTAGGCAGCTAGGGCAGGGAGGAAATGCCCAAAGAAAGCTAACAGTCAACCAATCCAGGACCCAGAAACAGGTGCCAGAGCCAGTAAAGCCTGAGGAGAGCCAGGAAATGCCCAGAGGGAGGGCAGTCCCCATGCCAACCTATGGGAAGGGCTGATAGAGCCCCAGGAGTGTAAGGAACACCTGGGGGAGGCAGCCCCCGCCCCAGCCTGCTGAGAGGTGCAGGAGAAGGTGGGGCGTACAATCTCCTGGTGGGACTGATAGACCACAGAGCCTGGGAGCACCTGCACACAAACCCACAAAGGGGGGAGGGAGCTGCCCCTGCACCCACTTAAGTCAGGAACACCCCTTTCTGGGCGATTGATCCATGGCCACTGCCCCTGACTAAACTTAGCTTTGCTGGCCTGATCATGGCTTTGATTCGGTGATAACCCCCACCTGTTCTGGTCCCCCCTTTCCTTGCTGCAGGTTTAAGAGATTGGGGGAGGCTCTGCAGGAGCCCAGAGCTACTCTGGAGGCTGGAGCTGCACCTGCAACTGGCCTGGGTGCAGGAGAAGCTGGGCGGGCAGCCTGGCAGGACCACTGCCGGGGTCTGGGCTCCCTGCAGTCCTGCATAAGCACCAGGTGTGTGAGCACCCCGAGGTGGGGACGGCCCTCGGCCTCCAGTGGGCTCATTCTGTCTAGGAAGCCTCCTGGCTGATAGGGAGCTCTTCCTTGGGGGGCTTTGGGAAGCACCCTGGATTCTTTGTTGGTCGCAAGGAAAGGGAACTCCTTGGGGGGAAGTCTGCAGGACCCCACAGCGCAAAGCTGGCATCTCCGGGAAGACTCCAGTACCATCCCAGGCCCTTTGCTCCTCTGACCCCACAGAACCTGGAGAGTGAGGTCCGCAGCCACGGGGCTCTGACCCAGGCAGTGCTGAGCAGGGGGCCCAGGCTGGTGCAGGCCCAGCACTCTGCTGCCCACGAGGTGGCTGCCCAGTGCAGCAGCTGGAGAAGGCTCTAGGAACCTGCAGGCCAATGTCTTGCAAAATCTGCCCCTGCTACAACCAGCCCAGGAGGACCAGTGGTTTCTAATGGAGGTGAGGGGGAGGTGGGTGGGTGTTCTGAGCTCAGAGGCTGGGTAAGAGAACACCCAGAGCCTGCACAGGTTTGGAAGAAAACCCATTCTTGGGGCTCCCAGGCCTCTGGGCATTTTCTATCACCCCCACTATGTGGTCTCCTGCTCCTGCTCTCAAACTCTTTCCCCGGCACACTTCCCAGAAAACCAGCCAGTGGATTTCGTTTGGATTCGCTATTTCTACTAAGCCAATGGCTCTCCATCAGAATCATCCAGACCCTTTCAGAAATCCGGTCCTCAAGCTCCATCCACACTAATGGTGGTGCCCCAGGCAGAGAGGTCAGAATCTTGAGGCCATTCCCTACGTACAGAGAGCCCTGCAGGGCTTCCCCCAAAAAACAGACCTGTGCTATGTCACCCCAGCGCTGGAGGCGGAATCCTGGCTGGCAGAACGGGGCTGTGTCCTGGATGCCCAGGACGTGGGCCAGAGGGCTGAGGCCACGCAGGCCTTCCTGGCAACTGGAGGCCACGGGAAGAGAGCTGGAGGGGTGCAGCACACGCGTGGGGAGGCTGCAGGAGACAGCAGCCCTGCTTGAGAACCTGCAGAATCCAGGTAGGTGGGTGAGCCAGGCCTGTCTCAGGGTGACGGGGAGGAGTCCAACAGAAGCATGTGGGGCCTGTGCTCCAGAATGGCGGGTGAGCTCCCAGCGGGCTGTCCTTCCTGCTGCAGCCCCAAGGTGCAGGCCGTGAGGGAGGCCCACTCGGGGCTGCCGCAGGGGCCAGGCCTAAGGGAGCAGCTGCAGCTACCCCCACTGGAGCGGGAGGCCCTGCTCCTCGATGCCTGCCTGGCCTGCCAGGTGGCCACTGCTGAGCCCCAGGATCACGGGCAGGACCTGGAGGGCATCGTGGTGAGTCACTCCCTCACCTGCCTGGGGGAGGGTGGGTTGAGGCTGAGCAGGGGACATGTGTGTTTGGGGGGTCAGGCGGGGGGAGTGAGGGAGTCTGCAGAAGGGAAGTGGGGCGTGTCTCTGGGAGAATCCCTGAGTTCTCCAGGGCCGAGGAAGGTCTGAAAGCTCAGGCCCGGCCAAGTCCTGTGTGCTGCTGGTGCCACTCCAGAGTGTCCACCCCGGCCTTCCTCCCTTTCAGGTGCTGGAAGAGAAGCTCGAACTTTCAGAAAGGCAGTCCAGACCCGGGGCAGGCCAGGGTCCAGGCCCTGAGGGAGCTGGCGGCTCCCCAGCGCCGGCAGCCCCCAGGTGCTCGCCCAGATTCAAGCCCAGTGGGACTGTGTCCAGGCCACTTGGGAGAACCTGCACGGGGCGAAGATGTTCCCCCAGAGTAGGGAGTGTGCAGTCCAGCTGGCAGGGGGCCAGCTGCTGGAGTCACTGTCCAGGGGCTGTGGCCAGCTCACAGAGCTCCTGGGGCAGTCCAGAGGGCTGAAGGCAGCAGCCTATTATGGGGATGGGGAGGGGCCCCTGCAAGGTGGTGGTCTCTGAGCTGCAGTGCTGGTCTCTTGAGCACTCTGGTGCGCGCGGTGGGCACTGGGCTGGGCAGCTGAGGCGCAGGGACGTCTGTGCTTCCCGCCCAGGGCCGGGGCCCAGCGGACCCACCAGGAGAGTGTGTGAGAGAGAGAATATAAGTGTGTGCGGATGAGAGTAAGGACAGGGACAGCGTGAGGGTGGGTGCAAGTGTGGAAGGCGGCACTGACTGTCCCAACGCCCATCGCCAGCAGGAGGGGCCTCAGCGCCCCTCCCGGCCTCCCCAGCAGGCTTCGTCCTCACGCAGCTCACACCTCCCAGGGAAACGTGTCCAGCAGCTTCTGCAGCACCCCTGCCCCCCCCCCAAATGCAGGCTGGGTTTTACTGAGACAAGTACCTTGCTGATTTCTCATCAACCACCACTTAACGGGCTCGATCGCGTGTCGAGGCTCCTTTGCCCACTCACCCAGCTAAGCAGAATGTCGAGCGGACGTGCCGTCACGTAAACCTTGTGTCCCTATCAAAGCAGCCCAGTTCCCCGAGCCCCTGGCAGCCCCAACACTGGGAGCTGCTACCTCTGAGGGTCCCCAGGAGGAGCAGCCCCGCTGGCCGCCTGTTTCAGAGCCCCCTCTCTGCCTTTCTCATGGGTTGTACACCCCAGACCTTGTCCTCTCAGAATGTCCCCTGGGGTATAAGCACCTCACAGTGCACTGGCGGCTGCCACGGCAGGACGTTTACTGTACCTGGTGGCTGTGAACAAAGCCCTGTGGCCTTCTGGGTGTAGAAGGAAGTGGCCTGTGGTGGCCATGACTCCAGAGAGATCTGCCTCCTCTTCCAGAAACCAGCTGCAGCCCATAAGGTCCATGGTTTTGAGCAGGCAGTGGCTGACTTCTGAGGCCGGATACAGGAGCAGGCCAGCTCGGTGGTGGTGAGACACACTGGTGCAGGCCTTACAGCAACAGCACAGGTGCCTGGAGGGGAGGACTCGCCCGTGGCCTGCCTCTCCCTGAGGGCGGTGCAGGAAAGCCAGTACTTTCAGAAAGGCCTGAGCCCCTGAGGGGTGGGGCGAGAGGCCTGACAGCATATCCTGGTGGCAGAGGGAACTGGCACTTATGGAGAAGGAAGTGGCACTGTTGAGGACGGAGGCCTGCCACTGGGCCAGCTACAACCTACAGTTCGGGAGGGCCTGGCCACGCTGCTGACCACAGCTCAGGGCCATTCTGCATGCGAAAGCCCAACAGTGGGACAGTGAGCTGCAGCGACGGTCCAGGGCCACACCTTCCTGGGACACTGTCAGGAACTGCGGTAGGCGACATCCTGCCCTGGCTGTTAGCTCGGCTGTGCCCTGGGGGGTGGGCATCGCCCTTGTTCTTCCTGGAACTGGACTCTTCCCCCACTCCAGTGGAGCTCACACCCCAACCCCACCGCCAGGCAGCCCACCTAGCCCTGACACAGCTTCCTCTCCCTACCTGGCAGGAGACCAGGTGCTGTGTCCTCAGAGAAGCTGGCCAGAGATGTGCAGGGGCTGAGCCTGGGAACCCACAAGCTGCTGGGCAAGAAATCAAGGCAGCCCAGGTGGTACAGCAGGAAGGGCAGCAGCTGGTGGACAGTGGTCACTTCATGTCTCTGGAGGTACGAGCACAGGGGAGTCAGGGTTGAGCTGGGGAGGAAGCCCAGTCACTCAAGGCCTTCAAGCCCCTAAAGGGCATGAAGACCAGCAGCCAGGACAGGTGGCAGTGGGTGGAGGGAGGCGGAGAGGGGAAGGCCCAGGCCGTGAAGCCTTTCCTCATCTCCTCTGCAGGGCATCCCTGGCCCTGACCTACCTGCCCGCTCCACCTGACCCCCCAGGTAACAAAGTGTCTGCACAAGCTGGCAGGGCAGTGCAGGCACTCAAGGAGCCCTGGGCCCTGCAGAAGCTGCATAGGAGCTGGACCATGCCGAGGCCTGGCTGGCCGCCCAGGAAGGTTCCTGCTGACCCCAACTGTGGGCTGAGGTGAGGCCCTAACCTGTACCAGCTGCACTAACCTGTACCAGGCTGCTCCGGCCAGGGGCGGAGCCTGCCGCTCCTCCGCTGTGCAGCCTTCCGGGCAGGTTGCAAGGGGAGAGAAGAGGCTCTCAGCATCCCCAGGGACAGCGGCTCACCTGGCTTGCTTCGCTCCAGCACTCGCTGTCGGACATGGAGTTGCTACTGGGAAGATACCTGCAGCTAGAAATGCTGCTGGTGACCCTGGCAGATGCTTGCACACCTGCAGCAGAAGATGGGGTGAGCGGACACTGGGCAAGAGCTCACCGGGAACTGGGGGCCCGAGGGCTTCTAGGGGGAGCAGCCCACCATACACAATCCTCCTCTGATCCTTCAGAAACCCCTGTTCTTTCCTCTGTCAGCCTCAGTATCATCCCAAGGCTGGTAGAACAGGGTGGTTGGAGGAGAGGGCAGTTTGAGTTAAGGCAGCAAGAGCTGGAGAACAGGCAGGCAGGCTCCCTGGGCAGGCTCTGGGGCGGGGAAGACCGGCACGCAGCCTGCAAGCCCACACCTGGCTGGCTCCCTCGCTTCTCTTCAAGATGGACCAGAAGCTGCAGGTGAAGGAGCTGCAACCTGGGAGAGTTGGTAGTGGCCGACCTGCTGGCAGAGGCTCTCGGGAAGCTGGTGGCCGAAAGCACACGTGGCTGAGACCAGGGACTGCAACCTGGTGCCCAGCTGCTTGTACCCTTCACCTCTTGACTCCGTGGAGCAGACCACAGGGAAGCAGTGGGAGTTCCGGGCGTGGGGGGGGGGGGCTGGGGAAGGAGGACGTGGGGTGGCGGGCACCTAGCCCTCTTTCCAGAGGCTCCATCCTGTGTGCTGGCCCTGCCATTTCCTGGGCCCCATCTTGTACTTTCAGGATGCAAAGGTGCCCCTGCCATGGAGGGTTTGAAGTTTAAGAAGCAGTTGTTGCATGGGGTGGGGAGGAAGGGGGTTGAGCCTCTCTGCTCAGGTACATTCCAGGAGACTCCTTCCGCAGGGCCCCCCTCCACAGAACCACTGGGGGGGCTCAGAGGGCCATCTGGCACTCTGATGAGGTAGAGTCCCCCAGACCCCTGCCCTAGTGGCATTTTGGGTTATTGGGGCTACATCAGTGTCTGCCTCACCCTGTTGCAGCTGGGGAGACCTGAGCACATATTGTGCACAGCCCAGCTCTCTGCCCTGGGGCAGTTGCTGTGCCCCTTAGGGGGCAGGTTCTGGAGCCTGTTTTGGGACAAGTGGAGATAATATTGAAAGAGGGAGGGGAGGGGAGCGGGGAAGACAGGGTGTGGGGAGGAGTGGAATTCTGTGTCTGCACACACACTGATTAAGCCTGTCTGCTCTGAGTTAATTTTCCAGGCCAAGCAAGGACACGTCTGCGGGAGTGTGGACACGTCTCAAGACCAGCCTCAGGACACCGGGAGGCGGTGAGGCCAGGCACCCAGGAGGCCGATAAGGAGCTCGGGCTGGGCATCACAATCTCCTGGCAGCAGTGAAGGCTGCTCAGTACCGAAATGTTTTGTTCAACTCACTGTAAAAAGGCAGCTGAATGGAATGTTAAGGTGTTTCCAGATTGCCAACTCTAATTAAAATGCACCTAAAACAAATTCCAGTCTCATTTCGCATTCAGTGATGATGGGCCCGAGTGCTGGTGGATCTTCAGGTTGCACTAGTAGGAGAAAGGTGAAATGGCCACGGCGACACCTGCCCTTTCACTCTCCTCCCTGGGAACTGTTTACCTCGAAGAAGGCCAGTGTGAGGCAGAGGGACCACCCTGGGAAGGAGAGTTTGTGACAGTGGCCTTGACTCAAACTGTGGGAATAGGAGGCCCCCCCA
>NW_004567124.1:25197713-25240159 GCF_000260355.1 Condylura cristata
CCCCCGCCACACCCCCCTACCAAAACGGGCATACACTGCCACATCCCCTCCAAAATAGATGTACACTGACACACCCCGAGAACTATAAGGGGAGACTATGACTCAGAATACAGCAGTGGGTGTTTTAACACCCAATTTAAAATAACCTGAGCATTCAAGCCATGAGTAATAATGTTATAATGTTCTTGAGATAATTATGTGTTTAATCTTTATATTCTTAAAAAGGAAGGCCAAAGACAGATTTTTCTGTGTGGAAAGTTTATTTGGGCTACTTTAATACCTATTCTGGAAAATA
This sequence comes from Condylura cristata, assembly GCF_000260355.1. Lineage (NCBI taxonomy): Eukaryota > Metazoa > Chordata > Mammalia > Eulipotyphla > Talpidae > Condylura > Condylura cristata. Next base: position 25,198,009 of record NW_004567124.1, read on the forward strand.
ATTCATCACAAAGAGAAATGAAATCCATGCCTCACCAAGAATGAAAACAGAACTAAGCAGCACAGAGAAATAACTTAATTGCAAAATGAAGATAAGTGCATAGCATTTGGCAGAACATTATTTTGGTTTTCTTTACGGAAATTCATCAACAGTCCTAGAGTTTTCAGCAGTAATAAGATGCATAAAGAAAATGACATGCTTATTCACAGAAATATTTTGATGCAAATATCCACAACATTTGCAAAGCCTGTCTCTAACCCACTCCAGAGCTAAATTTCATACCCTGCAAGCATAATAAAAGACAAGTACATCTTAATAACAAAGACATCATAGTCTCTGGGTAGAACAGCTCTCTAGTTTCCAATCATCAATACGTTTCATTACCTATTACAATTACCCTTCACTGCCTTTGTTCTTCCAGAAAGCTGACGGAATCGGCCAGCTTATATCTATAAAGATCTTCTGTCTGGGGTTCCCCAGCAATGCCCAGGGCGTCTCCCACGCACCCCACAGAGGTCCCGCTCACAGCTGCCTGTGCGCAGCCTTTAGCCACATGCCCTGTGCCTGTAGGGAGGGAGAGGATTCCAAGTGAGGCCTGGGGCACCAGGGACCAAAATCAGCTAGCTACACCTCCCAGATCTCCCAACAAGCCCTGAGGCGGCACAGAACCTCAGGGCTACCAGCAGGCCATGCTCTAGAAGACCAGAACGAGACTCTGCCGCCAGGTCTCTCAGGACCACGCAAAGCCACATCGTGCTGAAGTGATGGCACCAGTGCTACTCTCCTCAGCTCATCTGGCCCCACGCGGGACACCCTACTGTGACAGTAAGCGCCCCTCCGGTCTCAGAGGTGCAGAGGATGGGGGGTGGGCAAAGTCTGCTCACCTGGGCAGGGCTAGGGCTGCAGCAGGGAGACTCCAGACACCTCGCTGTGCACCCAAGAGCCTGGACAGCCCCTTTCTGGGCAGCAACGACAGGACACCTCAGATAACGCGTTTAGCTTGCCCGAGCCCCTGATCCATGCGGTGCTCTCCTTCACGCTACGCAATGACTCGTGGGGGTCGGGAGGCAAGAAGGGGACGGCGACACGGGGTTTGGAGTGCTCGCAGAAATGTGGCCCCACGCTGGGCTCCAGCCACCATCTTCCCTCTGGACCCGAGGCTGGCGGGCCTGACAGCCCACACCCCACTTTAAAACCCGACCGACCCCAGGGTGTCCACAGCAGGGCTGCCGGCAACTTCAGTGCCAGGTTGGGGTCCAGGGCCCACGTGTCGGTGAGCCTCCACAGGCTCCGAGCCACCTGCGGAGGACGGCCTTTGCCCAACTCTGACGCAGCAGCCCGGAAGTGAAAGCGGGGTGGGGGGTCGGGCAGGCACCCCTCTGCCACCGTCCTAGGGCTGGTGACGCCTGCGCTGCCGCCGCCGCCGCACAGCGCCCGCCAGGGCCTCCAGCAGCTGTGCCCGGCTGTTGCAGATGTTGTAGTGTGTCAGGCGGAGCAGCTTGTCCACGTCCTCCTGGCTGTAGGTGACCTTCGAGTAGTGGTAAGGGGAGCCGGATGGAGACAGGTCCACGTCCCCAGCGGCCTTCTCCTCAGGTGTCCGCCGAACCCCTGTAGGCAGAGGACAGTCGGCACGGCACGGAAGGTGACCCCGGGCCCAGCCCTGCGGATGCTCGGGTGGATGCTCGGAGGCGGCAGCCAGCGGGTCGGCGAGGTCGGGGGGTGGGGGGGGCTCACCCGGGGCCGAGTGCTCCTGGAAGGAGTCGTTGACCAGAGGGAAGTGCAGCACGGCCGGGGCCTGGGGCTGCTGGGGGTCCGCGAACAAGCGGCACTCCGCGGGCCGGAGCTCCTCCTCCACGCTGGGCGAGACGGGCGGGAACGGGATCCCCTGCTCCTGGCAGAAGCGGCCCAGGAGCTGCAGCTGCTGCAGGGCACAGACAGGCAGCAGAGGAATGAGCCCCCCGACTCCCAGGGGCCCCGACGCCAGGCAGACTGAACGTGGAGGTCCACCCAATCAGCGCCCCAATCAGCCTGCACCACGGGACGGGGCCAGGCCAGGCCAGACCGGAGAGCGCGCAGAACCCGCCACTCCTCTGTGCAGCTCCTGCAACTGAAGTCAGAAACCTTCACGGGAGCAACCCCGACTGCTCCCCAAGCACAGTGGGCCCCTCCCCTGCGCGCCCCCAGGCCTGACCGCGAGGCCAGGCTTCCATTCACGCGGCGTCCGGCCACGGCCTCTAGGTGCTCAACCACCTCCCCGGGCGCCACACGCAAGGCCAGGCCCGGCTGTCCCCCGCCTCCCACGCCTGCTCCAACAGCCAGGCCGCTGTCCAGCCCACCTGGAAGGCTCCGTGGAGGTTGTAATCGAGCGACAGGATGAGGTCCACATCCCGCGTAGGCCGCAGGAGGGGCGGGCAGCTGGTGTTGATGAGGTAGCCCACATCCAGCAGGCAGAGGCAGGGCTCCGCGGGCGTCAGCTGGTTGGGGAGCCCGTCCAGCTTGGTGGCTGGGAAGGAGAGGGGGGAGGGAGGCAGCGACCCGCTCAACGGTGCTGAGGACACCAGCCCCCCGGCCCTGCTCTCTGGCATCAGCAGCACATAGATGAGCAGACTGAAGTGGGCACGCGGAGGGGCGGGGTCCCCCGACCCAACTCAGCGCACCCGGGGCTGTGGAGGTATCCGAGCCAGGGACCACGGGGAGACGCTAGAGAGCTGGGCGTAGGGGAGAAAAGCAGGTACCTTTCCAGGCAGAGAAATGAGGGTGCTCAAAATAGTTCTTGTGGAAATGGAGGCCACGCAGGAAATTGTGGGTGGCCTGGGCAAGTGGGCGCCGCGTCAGAAGGTCAGTAAAATACTCAGCTATCCTGCCGGCCAAAGTGGGAGGCTCTTGTATCTTCAGAAGAGCGACCTGCTCCTTGTCTGCACAGGAGGAAGGGGTCTTTCAGGTAATGGAGACCCCTGGAACTACACCCCCCAGCCTCTGCTGACGGCCAACAACCTGACAGCCACCCCCACCGTGCACCCCGCCCCCCCAACGCCCGCCATATGCCCCTCTGCTCCTCACCCAGGGTGGCCTGACTGTGTACCCAGCGGTCCCAGAACTGGCAAGGTTCCGAGGCCCAGTACAAGCTGTCCTGGAGGTTGGCTGCGTACAGGTTGCTCCAGATACCTGAGCGACGGGACAGCCCCTGCCCAGTCACAACCTGACCCTTTCCATAGCCCACCCTGGACCAGCAAACAAGCCAGTGGCTGGGCGAGGAAGGCTCACGCTGCCCCCACCCAGCCGGGCTTCTCCAGCCCTCCTCACCTTCCAGAAAGCAGATGCGGGACTCCGGGAGCTGCTTCATCAGGCGCCCCATGAAGAACTCAGAGCCGAAGAGCTCGGAGGGGATGAAGGCCCCGTACTTGGGGAAACCAACCTCGTATGGGGAGAACTCGCACCACTCTGTCAGAAGGCCACACACTCTCATTTTGGGGCCTAGACCCAGGCCCTTGGGTCCCGACACGCCCACCTTGGGTTTCACTGCTGTGCAGCCTGGTGACCATGGGACTCAGGTCTTGGTGCTGGGGCCTCTGGCCACTGCTCCCATCCCACAGCTGAGTGACTGTGGCAGGATGAGAGGTCCCGCACGCCACGGGACCTGGCCCCGACACACGGGCACTGAGCACGAAAGCGCTGCTCTCCTGGCTACTCACCCCCAAACTCAAAGGTGGTTAGGCTCTGCCCCTTGGTGTTGAGGGCACAGTAGATGGGTAGAGGATTCTGGCCGCGACTCAAGGCCTCCCGCTGGTCTGAGAGTTTGTGGTCATGTGGCTGAGGGGGAAAGTGACTTAAACCTGGTGCCTGGGCCCTTTCTCACTCCGCTGCCCAGGGCTGCTCCTGGTCTCTGGACTTTGCCCCTGTTTTGGCTTCTCCCCAGGCCGAGGCCCTTCCCATACCTCATCATGTAGCAGCGCCTCATTGATGAGGGCCCACAGGTTAGTGAAGCAGGAAGGATGGCCCAGGCGGACACGTTCGGCCAGCTCCTGCCGGTACCGCTGCAGCTGGGTGGGTGCCAGCGCACCCAGCTTGCTCTTGGTCACCTGGGTCTTCAGCAACTCAATGGGTCCTGCTAGGTCCTTCTGAGACCACTCTGGGTCCTCGTAGAGACTGGCCATAGCCCTGGGAAAGCCAAACCCGGGGCGTGTGGGGGGGCGAGGGGGCTGGTGGTCACCGCTCAGTGTCATCACACACCTTGGATTTGTTTTAGGTCAGAGCTTGGGGGAGCCACCTGCTAGGGTATCCTTGAGCACACTGCTCCGGCCCAGTGCATTCTCCCAGTTCTTCCAATCTGGCCAATGAGGCCTATGGGGCCTAGGAGAGCCTTACACCAGCACCACTCCCCACAATCCTGTCAGCCACCCCCACACTCCTTCACTTAACCTGCCGCCAGCTCACCAAGTGGAGCCAGAGGCCCCTGTGATGTAGGAGATGCAATCTAGGAGGCCCAGCTCCTTCAGGCCCGCCAGCTGCCCGTAAAGGGATGTCATTGCCCGGATGCCACCACCAGTGGCCATAATGGCTATCACAGGGACCTGAAAGAGAGGACGGCAAGATTCGTGAGGCCTTGGGGAAGGGGATGCCCAAGTCGCTGTGAGCAGCGGCAGTAAGATGAGTGGCCACTCCAGTCACCCCTCAGCTAACGCTTGCCAAAACTGATGGGGATTCCCGGGGCCACTTCCAGTCAGGCCTGCAGAGGGTCTAATCAGAGTAGCCTCTGGAGTGTCAGGCTTCTGACTTTATGGACCAGACACATTCTAGGCCTCACCTCTAGCTCCCTAAGAGTCTAGTGATCCTCTGCTGGAAGCCCATCTTGAAAACCTCCCACATAGCCACCCTCCCCTCTTGTGAGGTTACTTCCCTAGGACAGAACCCAGGCTGGTCTGGACCTCCAGGACTACCCTGGACAGCAGCACTGATCAGTGAGACCAGACCCATCTCAAAAGTTGAACCAAGCAGAGGATCAATAGGCCCGGAGGGGCGCAGACCTGTCTCACCTGCTGCTCCCCTTGGCAGTGTATTTCAACATACCCACCTGTTCTGCTCCCCACCCTGTCTCTGAATTGTTTCAACCCTCCCGCCTCTGGCCTACTCCCAGTCTTCCCAGCAACATGGAAGTCATCCAGTCCAAAGGGATGATCTAAAAAAAAAAAACAAAACTGGAAGGAAAGCTAGTCCAGCGGGGCACTTCCATCCGCAAATCCCAGGTGCCTGTGGAAAGCTCTGCACTTGACGTGACCACCTGAGAGGGAAGCAGCGGCAGATACAAGCCCCGCTTGGCAACAGCCCTCATCTGGCGAGGGAACAACCGGTTCCAGCTACTGGGCTCTGGGCTCCAGAAGCCCGAGGACCCCACACAATCCTGCCCAGCCCGAACCTCATCCTCCTGCAGGTCTCCGTCCAGCTGCAGGGCCTGCTTCAGGGCCCGGGCCACCACCTGCTTCCTCCTGCTCAGGAAGGCCTGCTCCTCGGCGCAGGGCTCACAGCCTAACCGCACGGCCGGCTCCCTGGGGCTGAGCAGGAAAAGAGCGTGAGTTAGCCCTGGCCTTGTCAGAGAAAGGGAGCATGGTGGGCCTCCCACCAAGAATCAGCTGCCATCACCTTGCTCCTCTCCCCGCCCCCATCCTGCTCCAGCGACCTGGCTCTGAAGTGACTAATGTGGAGCGTGATGCGGAAAAGGCAAACTCAGACCCATGTGGGGCTGGAGCACCTGGTGAATGCAGCATGGTGGAATCACTGGCTAGGGGAATAAAGGGGCCTGCTGGGGCCCAGGGTGGGACTCTGCAGCCCACTCACCATCCTCGGCTTCTCCCCCTTACCCACCCAGACGTGATCTCAGAGGGGAGGGGAAACGACGTTCCCACTTCCACAGTGAGCTCGCCTCCCGGGCATGTGGAGGGCCGGAGTGAGCCCTCTCGTCTCCCAAGCTTAGCTAAGGTCCACTCACACAGGTGCTGTGCACAGGGGTGCGATTTCTCTCCCCTCTTGGCTTCCCTGCCCTCTCAACGAATGCCACTCTCATTTTCCATCTGTTTCCCAGTCAAACATTTATCAAGTATCCCCCAAGTGCCAGGCACTGAGCTACAAGCCCCCACACCCAAAGAAGAAATGCAAGTAAAAGGTGAATCTAGAGAGCCTTTTCCTGCTCAGATTCCTCCCTTCGTGTTCCACAGGGGCACAAACCCCTGAGCATCTAGGAGGCGCCTCCCTCGGGGCCAGGCAGTGCCCCGCCCCCACAGGTTAGTCCAGTGCCCAGTCGGGCACTCACCCTTCTTCTTTTTTCAGCTCCACCTGTATCAGGGGCTCCTGAAAACCATGAATGCTCTAGTCACAAAGTTTGGCCACCCTGTTCCTCCCAGCCTAGTCCAAGCCATACCCTATGATATCCTCACATTCGCTGAAGCCCTCCCCCCACCCCCCAGCCGTCTCCACAGGGGCCAGGCCTGAGGCATGACGACAATGCAGGGAAGCTCAGAGGACCCAGAGGCCAGAGGCTGGCCTTGCCTGGCACCTGTCCCAGCTGTAGTCAGAGCGAAGCTGCAACGGAAGCAGCTCACCCCTCATCCAAGCATCTGGCTTTCTTCTTCCAGGTGACCCATACCTGAGATGTAGGAAAGACGAACCTCACCAGTTGGCTGGAGGGCAGGGTACTCAGGGGCACCTTCAGTTGCTCTTGAGGGGCACCCTGCAGAGAGGGTGGAAGGGTTAAGACTTTCTACCCTTCTGTTCCTAGCAAGCATCCCACCGTCTGCCCCCGAGCGTGGCGGAAGCAATGGGAAGGAGGACAGGAGGCACACACTAATCCTTCCTCTTCCAGAGTGTGTGACTGCCAGGGAGTGATGGGGCTGGGTGGGGGTCTGCAGTGCCCAGAGGGACAGAGAGTGCTGAGGGAAGGACAGGCAGACGCCGCAGTCCCAGCTCACAAAAGGGACCAGCACTCTACCGACAGGTGGATGTTCAATTCCTGCTCCCAGCAGGCCGGGTAGTGGAAGTGGAAGGAGCCGGTGCCCACAGAGGTCTCCTGCAGACCCTCATACGACCCAGGAACCGCAAGCTGAACTCTGCCCTTTGACCCTGCAAACGGAACCCAAGCAGCGTGTTGGAAATGGGGTGTCAGTCCACACTGACCTGTGTATTGCCTAAGGGGCACCCATACCCCAAGGTGAAGGTCTGGTGGTAGAGGCGGGGAGATGTAGCCCCCACCACAGTCCCTGGGACCAGAGAGAAAACCCCACTGTGCATTTGCCCCCAGGCCACGCCTCTGTCTGAGAGAGCTGAGGGAAACCAATGTAAGGCCCGGACCACCCCAGGGGCGGGGGACTCACACTTCTGGTCCCCTGCCTCCTCCAGCCGAACATGCAAGCAGGACAGCTCCCGGGCCTGTTGGGAACACAGCCCTTCAGAGGCCAAGGCGGGCCCCGCCTCCTCGCACCCCACTCTTGCACGGCAGCGTTTTATCTTGGCCCTGAACCACCAAACATCAGCCCAAGGCTGTGTCCTCCTCTTGATGCACTGAAATCTCAGGGCCCCCCAAGTCAGCTCTACCCCAAACCCGTGAGGGCAAGCAGACAGCAGGAGGGACCCAGACTCACCACCAGGATGCCGTTACTGACGAGCCGCTCAGCACAGTCTGACCTGGAAAGAGCCCCAGGCCCTTAGGAGGATGCAGGCCCCGGGCCTCGGCCCCCAAGGAGACCCGCCGTCCTCCTCCACTGTTCCCAGGGAAGGGTGTGAGCTGTGGGTGCTCTGGCCTCTGTCCTTCCCAAGAGGAAGCACTCCCTCCCGGGCAGCACCCTGTGGCCCCAACTCACAGACTCCGCAGCCGAAATTCAACATCTAGTTGGCCCTCGCCCTGGAGAGAGAGGCAAGTCAGTGGGCGAGAGCAGAAGCAGGCGTGTGCACGCGCAGCACTGCCCCGCTGCCCCAGGAGCCGGCGGGGGGTACAGAGGAGGCCGGGGAGTGGGGTGGGAGCAGCCTCTGGCCCGGCCCCTCCAGGCTGCTCTGTTCACCTGCTGGGGCAGCCCCACAAAGGGGCAGCTCCTGGGTGCCAGCAGCTCCTAACAGAGGGCCCTGGGACTCCCGCTCACTGGCGGGGGGCCATGCGCCGGCCTCCCCCCAGGGCTGAGCCCCCGCTGCCCGGCCTGGCCTGCAGCCTTGCCTGAGCACTCAGCGAGAAGCTCTCACGCCGGGACTCTCCGGCCCGCAATGTCCCCACATCAAACAGGACTGACAACACCGGATCGTCTTTGGTCAAAAGGTCCTGATCAAAGACTTCGAGTTGCACCATGTTCTGGAAGGGGAGCAGAGTGAGGAAGGATTGAGACAGGGAACGGAGCGCTGGGAAGGGTCAGTGGCAGTGGCTGGGGGGCAATGGGGGACAGGGGCCCACCTTGAGCTGGCTGTGGATTTGGAAGTGAAAGCTCTGATTCCAGACGGGGTCTCTGCTGTTCTTCACGGTGCGGGTCTGGAGGATGTGGGTGGAGGCCGTGGGCAGCCAGAGGGTCACATAGCAATCAGAGGGCGTCACTGTGGGAAGGAGGCGAGTACCCAGTGCTGACCCAGCGCCCTTCCCAGTCCAGCCACCAGTCCAGATCTTTCCAGGAGGCCCAGCAGACCTGGAGACCGACCCATGGGAGGGGCCTGGGAGGGTTGCGCAGGAGCACAGGCTATGTATGTCCCAACCATGGAAGTCCACCCAGGCCCTCTTGGCACTCTCCCCAGGACCCCTGCAGACCTAGCCCTGCCCTGTCTCCCCCTGCCATGCCCAGTCTGAATCCAGCTGCAGAGTCGAATCGTTGCCCTCCCTAGCGCAGCACTCACCCAAGTCCTTGGAGGGCAGGCCATGGGCCTGCAGGACACGAATGGTGAGCAGGCAGGGCCCGGGCACCTGTGACTAGAAGCGGGAGGGGGGACAGCTTGTTAGTAGGCTGACAGGCCCAAAGGCCAAGGTGGCCAAGCCGGTGCCACGATGACCCCTCACGGCCTAAGCGAAATGGCCAGCTCTGCCTGGCCACGGGGCTGCCCTCCGCCCATCAGAGCCCTGACGTGAAAGGCAGTGAGGGCATTTTGTCAGGACACCTGCCAGTGCTGGAGGGACCCCAGGCCAGCTCAGGCGGTATGTCTTAGCTCGCTTGATCACCAACACCCTTCTGTGGGAGGACTACTCATTACGACCAGCCTCACGAGGAAGCAAGCAGAGGGCTTAGCAGTCACTTGCCTGAGGGCCAGGGCCAGGACTGGGCCAAACTAGCCTGACTCGTGTTCTCAAGCCCACACTTACCTGCTTCCAGTCCCGGTAGTGTCTTCTAGTCTCCCTACTCAGCACCCTGGCTCACACCCTTGAGACTAGCATTGAGGCTACTCACCCCAGTGACTGGGGATAGGCAGCTACAGAGGGGAAGGGGCCTGGCCTTGGGCCCTCCCATTGAGTTGTTCCCCATATCCTCCACCCTGGCCAGGAAAAAATTCTGGAAATGGGGTCTTTTAGGGTTGAGACAGCAGTCACCAGCTGGGACCACCACAGGTTGCCAAGATCGCCAGGTCCTACAAGTTCAAACCCATCCCCCTGACAAGGAGACTGTGCAAACCGATCCCTCCATCTGCCCTCCAGTTCTGCTTCAGGAAGGGTCCCCATGGATAGAGTCCAGGGAGCTCCCTGGGTCAAGGACAGAGCTGGGGATGCTCATCCACTGGTGTCAGCCCTGGGGCCCCCACACCCCAAACAACTGAGTCAGAGGAGTATCTGATCAGACGCTTCCTTTTACGGCCCTGGGACAAGAGCTAGGAGGCTAAATTCACCGATCCCAAATCCAAGTCCAGGGAACTTGGCCCAGAGCCCACTTCCAGGGCAGGAGAATCCAGGACAATCCTTCATCCCAAGACCCTTCTCCGGCCCCACTCCCACCCAGCTTCAAGGTTGGCCAACCCCATCCTCCACCTGGAGAAGCCTACAGCCCCCGTAAGAACCAATTTTGAGCAGGCCCCCAAAAGACGAAGGGTCAGAGTTGGGGTGCGGTGCCCTCCCGGGTCTTACCAGAGCCATGAGGCTGTATCCTCAGGAGCCAGGAGTGACAGGCACAGGACCAAGGGCTTCAGCCTTTTAACCTGGAGTCAGGGGTGTCCCAGCCGGCCCCAAGCTCCTCCCTGGTCCCTCCCAACCGCCTCCACGCTACCCAAGCCCCACACCCACTCCTGGACAGCCAGGAAATGAGACACCTTCAGCCTGCAGGGAGCCACTGACAAGCCAGTGGTAGGGTGCAACTGCCCTAAAGACCATTCTCTCCAGCTGTGCCTGCCCAGTCCCACCTTCCTTCTTGGCCCTAGAGGACAGGCCCCCATGAGAGTTCATCATGGTGGACAAGAAGGAAGGAGACTGGGGCCTGAAGGGCCACTGAGGTCGGGAGAGCAGGGAGAGGTCTCTGACCAGCAGCAAGTGAAGAGATACGGCCCCCTCCTTCAGCAGCCTCCTGGTGCCAGTAGGACAGGAATGCCCAGTTTCGTTGAAGGGTTTGGTTGACCTGAGGGAGTGCCCGGGGCCCCACCACAGCCCAGCAGGGTGTGGCTTGTTTTGAGAAACAGCCTTCAAAGCTACTGGGCTATGCCCATCCTTGGAGCTGGGTGCTGGGTGGCCAAGGATGGGGCCTCTGACAGGCACCAGGGAAGGGGGTTTCTCTACCTCTAGACATGGTTTGTGGGGGCAGAATGGAGTCTGAGTGAGGAAAACAAACTCCGTCCTCAGGGGAACAGCTTCAGGAGGGACAGGGGTTTCTGACCTTCAGAATACCAGAGCCCCCAGCTGCCTTGGAGCCAAAAGAGAATAAACACAGCCAGAAGCTGTAAGAGTCCTGAGCCAATGAGGCCGGTGCCAGAGTCACAAGGTCGACCTGCCTGCTCTCAGGAGGGTTTGAGGGTTGCTGGTGATAGGAGTTGACAGCAGAGCCTGGACCCAGACCTCACCCCTGAAATCTGTACCTGAGCCTCCCAGACCTCCACAGACGACGGAAGGCAGCCACCAGGCTGTCTCAGAACGCACGAATCACAGCCATGTTTATTGAACACTTCCTGTATGCCAGTCCTTACAGATACCACAGGTGCAGCTATCATCTCTAAGCCCTGTGCAGCAAGAGCCACAATTTCCACCTTTTACACCCAGGGCACCAATGCTCCTGGGCAGCACTCAGCGCAGGTCATGTGCTGGTGAGCAGCAGCATTGCACCCGAAGCCCTAACTGCTCCCCCAGGTGCTGCCGCCCTTGTGTGACAACTTCCTGGGAGACTGAGTCCAACCTGCCTGGCACCTCGTGGGTTAAGATCCTCCAAACCGACCCCAACCGGAGCTGGGCCAGCAGCCACTCCGATTCCAGGCTGCCTCAAGGACTGGCCTGGCCAGGAAGGGATGTGACCTTTCCCGTGACTTGCACTTGGCAATGTTCACCAGGGTTCCATCTCAAGGCCTGAGGCCCTGGTGAGGGAGTCCAGCAGCTGGAAGTAACTGTACTTGAGGTCATACTCCATGTCGTACCAGAAATTCACTGCCGAGAGAACAGGGACCTGAGTGTGAATGTTCCTATCCTAAAGTTCAGCCTCCCCAACCCATGCCGGGTGACCTGGGCAGCCCCTCACCAGCAATGCAGCCGTGGGACTGCTGGACATGGTGGAACCACAGGGCTGGCAGGTAGAGAATCTCACCAGCCCGAACCGTGCAGCGAAGGGCCTGGGCCTCACTGTAACTGGGGTACCGGGCCAGATCTGGAGCCAAAGGGTCCAGCGGAATCCAGGGCACCTGAGGACACAGCAGATGCCAGGGAGCAGGCCTGAAGCTCCAGGCCCTCCAGCCCTGTTCCTTCCAAAGGTAAACAGCACTGGCCCTGCCCAGGTCAGTACTGGAGGCTTTCTGAGCCTGCCCAGCTCTTTCAGACAGTGCCTCTTCGCCCAGGCTCCCACCCCTCCTCTGCCCCAGGCCTCAGAACAATGAAGACACCTTCTCCATGGCCTCTTCATCCACCACCTTAAAGGAGCCCTCATCAGTTAGCTGGTAAGTTGCTGGTGTATACAGCTCTGAAGATAGAAAGAAAGTGTGGGTACCCTCAAATGGCCCGGAGCTTGCCACTCCCTTCCATCTGTGCCCTGGGTGCAGGATCAAGAGGGTCAGAGGTCACAGCACAGTGGAGACACCGAGTCCACACCTCGGCCTAGGGTTCTAGGCTGCCCTCCCTCTACCTCGGACCACCAGTCCCCAGCCACTTAGGCCACAGCCCCTACCATAGGGGATGAAAGGCCGGTCACTGGGGGGATGTAACAGGAAGTGCTTCTCTCCCGACACCACACAGTAGAGGTTCTCGTAGTGGTCTTTATGCACTGCCAACACAAACGCCCAGCAGGCAGGGTCGAGAGGGGCAGGGCGGAGGGGGCTCGCCCCTCAAGACACTTGTAACTAACAGAAGAGGACAGGAGTCAGAGCAGGCTGGAGGGGTGGCAAGGAGTCTGGCACCAATTCAGAGCTCTGCCCGTCAGACCTGACACTCTCAGCCACACGCTCACCTCTACTAAGCGAAGTCATGCAAACAGGTTCTCCTGGGTTCATCCCCCTGACCTAGCTGTCGACTTCTTTGGAGAGCTTTCTAAAGACATAGGAGAAAGAGTGCCTCCCCACCCCCCAATATCATGGGTGTCCCTCCCACCCCCACCTGAGCTGTCCAGGAAGCCCTCTGTTGTGGCTGAGCCCTAGAAGCCCAGAAGAAATCTCAGTGAACAGTCAGTCCAAATTCCAGGCCCTACCTTCCACTCTGGGTTTCCTCTCCTCCCCCACCTCACATTCCCTGTGACACTTACGAGATGTCACTGCAGCTGCCTCCCCCAGCCAGAAGTTGACAGCATCCGGCATCTTTCCTGCAAATCAGAGGGAAGCAGGAAATCAGGAGGGGGTGTCCCCAAAGGCCAGGCTGGGAATAACCACCTTGTAGCAATGCTGAGTCAGAACCCAGACAAGAGCAAAGCACCCCAGGAAGAGAGCAGGAAGAGGCAGAGGTGGGTGAGCTTGGGGAGGAGTCGAGGGACAGGACAGCCGCATCTGACGGCTGATCTGCATGTCCATAGGCCTGCAGTGCAGGGCAGAAGGAGTGGCAGGCCAGCACCGAAGGGGGGAAGCGAAGCGGCAGGGCTGACTCCCTCCTTCCCACTTATCCTCTGCTGGGCCCCACGCCACCTCCACTTACCCAGCGCCTCAGAGGCCCACGGCACATGGGGCTCCAGGTCAGGCAGCAGCTGGGGCAGCTCAGTGGGCAGATTAGAACACTGCTTCTGTACGTACAAGACTCCCGGGTGCTGGGTGTGCCCCTCCAGGACGTCCAGCACGCAGCTCAGGGGCAGGCGGCGCTCAGCAGGCATCACGAAGCGGTCCCCTCGCACTGCATCCGCGTAACCATCTGGGGTCACAGCCACGCTAACCTCCGTAGAGCCCACTGTGGCCCTGGAGAAATGGACTTCAGCCCACGCTCAGAGTTACAAAGCACTGCCCACACCCCCCAGGGCAGCCCCCACCTGAGGTAAGGGAGAGACCACTTCTCCAGGGCCGGCCAGTGCTGCAGGGCGTTGCGGATGATGCAGGGCCTGTTGGGGCAGACCCAGTCCCGGTAGAAGTGAAGAGGAGTTGGGGGCTCATCCAGGTAGGGCACAGCAAGGGGCACGCTGAGCTCTGAGAGAAGAGAGGGGCAGGGGCTGAAGCCCACAGCACCCAACCCCTGCCCCACTGCCTTCAAGAGAACACCCTCCCCTAAGCAAGTCAGTCACTGAGTGATGCCCACTGGCAACCACAGACTCTGGATAGCCAGGAATGGGAAAATGAGGGAAACTGAAGAGAGTGGTAGGGGCTAGGGAGGGGAAGGGGAAGGGGTGAGACACTAAGCTGGTATAGCAGGAAGCCTGTCTGCTCTGAGTTAATTTTCCAGCCCAAGGACACAGCTGGGGATGTATGGGGAGCCACCCTGTCTGAAGATCAGCCTCAGCACACCAGGAGGCGGTGAGGCCAGGTGCCCAGGAGGCCGGTAAGGAGCTCGGGCTGGGCATCACAATCTCCTGGCAGCAGTGAAGGCTGCTCAGTGCTTAACTGTGTTTAACTCACTATAAAAAGGCAGCTGGAAAAGGAATGTTAAGGTGGTTATTTTAGGGTGTTAAGCCCCCCACCTTCCAGACTGCCTGCTGTCTGATTACAGCACACTTTAAAGATTCAATTCCTGATTCTGTTTTATTGGCATTCCTAAGACCCCAGCTCCGGTCTTCCAGTTCCACACCACGGCTGAGCCATGAGCGTGCACAGGGCGGGGAGCTGCTGCTCAGCCATGACCCAATCCCTCCATGGGGCCAAGTCAGAGCTCACACTGTGGCCCCTGGGCTTTCTCACGCGGCGGCGGTCAGCCTCCTGGCCTCCATCAGAAGAGGCTGCCGCTGAGGCCACAAGGCCACAGGCCAGCAGTGGTGTGGGGGTGGGTGGGGGCGGAGGGAGGGTGGGCAAGGGTCTGGAAAGCACGCTCCGGCCAGATTATTTCCTTCGTCCGCGTGGAGGCATCGGGGAATGATCTAGCCATGTCTCAACACTGAAGAAGGAAAAGCAAAGGCTAGCCTTGCTCAGACACCCAGGGGTGCCGAGGGCACTGAGGCAGCTGCACAGTGTCTCTCCTGTGTGGACGACAGCGGTGTCCTGTCTTACCCTAGTAAAAATCTCCTTCCTCACTCCTGTTACCCTGTTGATAGTCTATGTCCTGTTGATTCTATCTGCAGTGTGGCTCAAACTACCTTCGCCTCCTTTCCTCTGTTGGTATCCACATTCAAACTATCCCCTTTAGATCCTCTGATACTATTTTAATGAATCTTCCTCCCCTGGCCATCCTTTTAGAAGTTACAACCTGCCCCAACAATCAGAAGCTCCTTCTCATTTTTCTCTATCATGTATCACTATCCAACACACTACCTATTTCACTTATCAAAATTGTTTATTGGGTCCCTCCCACTGGCCCTAGGCACTTCCACACCCCAAACAGCCAAGCCCACTGCTCGCCTGGACTGGCGCCAGGAAAGGTCCCAGCTACTGGACCCACTATTAGGTAAGCACCCAGGAAAGTGGGAGAGGGAGACCCACACCCAACAGAAGCCCTATCTATAGCAGAGCAAACCTAAATACAAACAGGAGAAAGAAAAGCACAATGGTCAAGCAAGTCCTCAGAGGAACAATACACCACAAAAAAATCAACCTCCAGAAGCCACAACACTGTCACAGAACAATTCTTTTTCTTGTCTGATGAAGAATTTAGAATTGCCTTAAGTAAGTAAGTCAAGGAATCTGAGTAACACAAACAAAACTCAGAATAGATCAGAGATATATAAGAAGAGTCAGAAAAGGAAAAGAATTCTATGAGGAATTTAATCAATGAACAGGAAATTGAGATTTAACAAAACAAAGCAAGCAAATAAAGAAGGTAAAAGGATCAATGGAGAACAGAAAATATTCTGGAAAAAGCCCAGGAGATAGACTAGACACTATGGAAGAACAAATCAATGAACTTCAAAATGCAGATACAAAAACAGCCAAGATTAAAAAAAAAAAAAAAACCCTCCCTGGTGGTGCAATGGGTTTAAGCACAGCACTGTGAAGCTATCCATAGCCCCTGCAGCATGAGTTCTATCCCTGGTCAGGGAGGTGACCCACATGGTGCAGTAGACTACTCCTTTCTCACCCGCTGCTCCGCTCAGCAGTGTACTTTGATCTGCCTGTTCTGCTCCCCACTCTGTCTCTGGTGAATCTTCTCTCAACCCCTGCACCGCTGGCCTGTACCCCAGTTCTATATGCATAAATAAATCTTTAAAAAAAAAATCCGTGCTCACTTTTGGGGTATGACTCCAAAAAAATAAATAAAATGATGAAACACTTCAAGAACTATCTGACACAGGGGCCGTCCCAGGTGGCGCAATGGGTTAAAGCACAGCACTATGCAGCTAGTCACAGCTACTGCAGTGTGAGATTGATCCTCAGCCAGGGAGCTGACCTACAAGGCACAGGCAGACCTCTCCTGACCAACCTGCTGCTCCCCTCAGCAGTGTATTTCAGTCAGTCCCACACCCCTCTCTGTCTCTGGTGAATCATCTCAACCTCCACACCGCTGGCTTATACCCAGTTTTTGTACAGCTAGAATTATCTGACATCCTGGGGAAAGGAAAGAATCACAGGAGTTCCAGAAGGAGAAGAAAGAAAAAAGGAAGCTACTCAAGGAACTACCTGAAGAAAAGTTCCCAAAATTGAAGGACGACATGAAAATAGGCATATGGGAAACTAAACGCACATGACTAAAGAAATCTACAACAAGACATAGTATTAAAGCTTCCAAGAGTCGAAGACAAAGAAAAAATAATGAAGCTGACAAGAGAGAAGAAATAGGAAATTTATAAAGGAAAACCAATGAGGCTAACATCAGACTTCCCAGGAAGACATATTACAGGCCCGAAACATAAGAAATAACACATTCAAAATACTCCAAAACAAAAAATGCCAGCCAAGAATACTTTATTCTGCAAAACTCTCCTTCCCACATGAGGGAAAAACAAGGACCTTTTCAGGCAACCAAAACCTTTGGAAATTCACTAAACACCCACTCCAATATTAAAATAAGGTTTAGGATTAACCCAATAGAGGAGTGAAAATAAAGAACTGACCAACAAATTAAGCTGAACCGCAAAACAATAAACATAGTGGCAGCAACAGACTTGCAAAGATCAATAGTCTTTTTTTTTTTAAAATTTATTTTATTTATTTAATATAGAACTGGGGTACAGGCCAGAGATGCGGAGGATGAGAGGATTCACCAGAGACAGAACGGGGAGCAGTGGGCAGGTCAGGAGAGGTCTGCCATGCCATGTGGTCACCTCCGGGGCAGGCGGGAATCGAACTCATGCAGAAGTGGCTTAAGCTTCTTAATGCTGTGCTTTAACCCGCTCTGCCACCAGGAAGGGCCCAATAATCATTTTTAATGTTAATAGAGTAAACTCGCCAATAAAAAGACACAGAATAGCACGTTGGATTAAAGAACAGAATCCAACCTTCTGATGTTTCCAGGAAACACACCTGAGTTTCAGCGATAAACATAGACTGGGAAAAAACAATTCTACAAGTAAATGGCACCATAAAGAAAGCAGAAGTAGCTATACTTACATCAGATAAAATAGATTTCCAGGTAAAAAAGATGACAACAGACATGAGGAAACTATATTATGATCAAGGGGGGCAATACACCAGGAACATAACACTTGTCAATATGTACTCACCAATGAGGGAACAACAAAATACATCACACAATTATTATCACCTCTAAAAACAAACATTGGGGGCCCTCCCTGGTGGTGCAGCGGGTTAAAGCACAACACTTAAGAAGCTAAGCCACTTCTACATGAGTTCGATCCCCACCTGCCCCGGAGGATTGGCGTGGTAGACCTCTCCTGACCCGCCCACTGCTCCCCTCAGCAGTGTACTTTGAAGATCTGCCTGTTCTGCTACCCACTCTGTCTCTGGTGAATTCTCTCACCATCCCTGCACCTCTTGCCTGTACCACAGTTCTGTATGCACAAATAAATAAATCTTTAAACAGAACTAATAAACATTGGAGAAAATACATATGCAGTAGGAGACTTCAACACTCTACTCTCACCAATGGACAGATCAACAAGACAGAAAATAAACAAGGACACAATGGCACTAAACAAAGATCTAGATTACACGAGCTAACCAACATCTACAGGACAATGCACCCCCCAAAATACTGAATACATATTTTTCTCAAATGCACACAGATCATTTTCATTATGTAAATCACATACTGGGTCGCAAGATAAACATCAACGAGAACATGATGACTGAAATGATACCAATGATTCTCAGATCATAAAGGAATCAAACTAGAAATCAGCTATATGAACAAAGAAAGGAGACCCTCCTGCTCCATTATATGGAGACTGGATACTGAAAAACCACTGGATAAATGAGAGAATCAAAGATGAAAAAAATATCTTGAGATAAGTGACAATAAAGACACAACCTTTCAGAACATATGGGATGCAGAAAACGCAGTATTAAGATGAAAATTATATAGCAATACAGGCCCACATCAAGAAACAAGAAAGAACCAAAAGAAACAACCTAACCTTCCATCTTGAGGGACAAGAAAAAGGGGGGAAAAAATAAGAAGCTAGTCAAAGAAAGAAGATACTAAAAACTATAGCAGGAATAATGGACATAGAAATAAAAAGTCCAAAAGATCAATGACCAAAAGCTGGTCCTTTGAAAAAAAGACTTCTAGCCAAGCACACAAAGAAAAAGGGGGAAAACTCAAATAGGCTCATAAGTAAAAGAAAAATTACGACAGAGCAAAAATAGAGGGTCATCAGAGATTACTATGACCAATTATATGCAAACAAGTTCAACAACCTAGATGATATGGACAAATTCTTAGACTTACACAATCACCAAAGGCTGAACAAAAAAATAGAAAGCATGAATAAGCCAGTAATAAGGAAATGGAAACAGTAATGAAAACCCTCCCCCCAAAATCAAAAGCCCAAATGAATGTTCTACCAAACATTTAAAGATAAACTAATGCCTATCATCCTAAATGCCTATCCTCTTTCAAAAATTTAAGAAAGAAGGAATACTACCAAAAACATTTTATGAGGTCAACATCACACTAACACCAATACCAAACAAAGACAACAAACATAAAAAGAAAACTACAGGGCCTTCCTGGTGGTACAATGGGTTAAAGTGCAGCACTATGAAGCTGTTCATAGCCACTACAGCATGAGCTTGATCCCCAGCCAGGGAGGTGACCCACCCACATGGCATGGCAGACCTCTCCTGACCCACCCACTGCTCCCCTCAGCAGTCTATTTGTCAATCTGCCTGTTCTGCTCCCCACTCTTTCCGGTGAATCCTCTCACCCCTGCACCTCTGGCCTGTACCCTAGTTCTTGGATGCATAAATACATAAAATTAAAAAAGAAAACTACACACAAATCTCCCTACTGAACGCACAGATACAACTATCCTCAATAAAATATTAGCAAAATGAATAGAACAATGCACCAAAAAGATTACACAACATAACCAAATGGGATTTATTACAGGGACACACGGATTGTTCAATATCTGAAAATGATAAACACTTGCCCAATAAATTATTACTTACATCAACAAAAAGAAAATAAAAACCATATGATCATATCAGTACATGCTGAGAAAGCATTTGATAAAATTCAACATCCAATGATGTTGGCCTTTGAAAAGCTTGGGATTAAAAGGAGATTATCTTAACATAGTAAAAGCCATATATGACAAACCCACAGCTAACCTCATTCTCAGTGATAGAAAAGAAGAAAGATTTTTCCATTAAAGACTGGAGTAAAGGGCCCTCCCCGGTGGTGTAAAGGGTTAAAGTGCAGCACTGTGAAGCTAGCCACAGCTGCTTCAATACAAGCTTGGTTACTGGCCAGGAAGCTGACCCACATGGCACAGCAGGTCTGTCTCCCCCACTGCTCCCCTCGGCAATGTACTTCATCAATCTGCCTGTTCTGCTTCCCACTGTCTTTGGTGAGTCCTCTCACTGTCCCTGCACCTCTGGTCTGTACCCCAACTCTGTACACAAAAATAAATAAAATCTTTTTAAAAATTTGGGATAAGGATGTTTACTCTCACCACTGACTTTCAAAATAATGCTGAAAATCCTAGCTAGAGCAATTAGGCAAAAGAAAGACATAAAAGGAATCCAAACTGGAGAAAAAAGGTAAATAAGTAATTTTTTTTGCAGATGATATAAGATGTGTGTGTGTATGTTAAACCCTAAAAAATTCTATCAAAAACTTAAAACAATAAACCAGTTCAGTAAAGTAGCAGGCTACAAAAATCAATATAAAAAAAACTAGTCTTCCTATATGCAACCAGCCTGAAGAGCAAGAAATTAACAAATGTAGCCCCCCAAATTAAACCTGTTAGGTTTATTCCCTAAAGAAGTATACAAGAGAAATTATAAAATGTTGGTTAAAAAAAAAAAAAGACAAGAAATGGAGACATTCCCTGCTCTTGGACCAGAAGAATCAATATTATCAAAATAGTCATCTACCCAAGCAATTTACAGATTCAATCCAATAAAAGTCTCAATGACATTTACAAAAAAAAAAAAAATGAACACTGCTGAAATTCATATGGAATTAAAAAATAATAATAACCTGGGCCCTCCCTGGTGATGCAACAGGTTAGGACGCAGCACTGCAAGCGAGCCTCAGCCTTTTTATTATGAGTTTGATCCACACCCTGGAGGTGATCCACAATGCACAGCAGACCTCTCCTGCCCGCTGCTCCCCTCAGCACTGTACTTTGTCAGGTGTTCTGCTCCCCACTCTGTCTCTGATGAAGCCTCTCACCGTCCCTGCACTTCTGGCTTGTATCCCAGTTCCGTATGCATAAATACAAAAAACCTTGAAAAAAAATTAGAAGAGAATGCTATTAAACTTTTTTTAAATAAAAAAAATAGCCCAAATAGCTAAAGCCTTCCTAACTAAAAATGAAAGGACAGCAATATTCCACTCCCACACTTCAAACTGAACTATGAAGCCATAATAATAAAAACAGCATGGTACTGGACCAAAAACAGACACAAAGACCAATGGAATCAAATAGAAAACCCTGGAATAAAACCACACAGATATGGTTAACTAATCTATGACAACGGAGTAAGGAATATACACTGGAACAAGGAAAATCTCTTCAATAAATGATGCTGGGAAAACTGGACCAACTTATGCAAAAGAATTGGATGACTATCTTATACACAAACCAGGTCAAAACGTATAAAAGACTTGGATATAAGACTGGAAACCATTATACAGATATAAGAAAATAAGGGCAAACACTCCATAACATAAACTTCAGGATTATCATTAAGGACTCATCTCCAGAAGCAAGGAAAACACAGGGGAATATAAACAGCTGGGACTACATCAAACTAAAAAGCTTCTGTACAGCAAAAGAGACAGTAACCGAAACAAAGAGACAGCCCACTGAGTGGGAGAAAACATTAGCACACTATGTACTGGATAAGGGACTGATCTACAAAGAGCACACAGAAAGGCAAGCAACCCAATCAAAAAATGGACACACAAGAGCTAAACAGACTTTTCAAAGAAGAAATGCAAATGGCCAACAGGCATGTTCAATATTACTTATTATCAGAGAAATGCAAATCAAAAACAACAGTGAGATCTACCATATAACTCAGCAATTCCACTCTTAAGAATCTACCCAAAGGACTCAAATGTACTAACAAGCTTCCAAGAGGAAAATCCATGTTAACTGCAGGACTATTTATAAGAGTCAAGACATGGAAACAACCTAGTGCCTCTATAAACAGGTGAATGGATAAAGATGTGGTATACACACACACACACACACATATATACTCTCTCTCCCTCTCTCTATACACGTACACATACTGGAATATTACCCAGCAATTAAAAAAGACAAACTCATACCATTTGCTGCAAAATGTATGGGGCTGGAGGTGATTAGAGTAGCTGAAATAAGTCAGAAAGAAAAAGAAGTATCAGGCGGTGTCACTTACATGCAGTATAATACAGAGAAATCAAACAAAGGATCAAGAAGGCAAAACTTAGAACGTTGACCACAGAGCTCAGGCATACATACAGCAGGGGAGGGGGGTGAAAAGGGTTAGAACAGGGCAGGGAAGAGCCCAAGGGACTGGAGTGATGGATTTTGGGTGCGATGGTGGTGGGAAAACTACCAAGACTACACCTGAGAGGAGAAATCAAGCTGCGCAAAAATTCACAAAAATGTAAGGGGAAATAAAGCATTTCTTCTCCTATACAGTTAACTCGTTGCGTATGCCCTTGGCAGTCTCCTCATAAAGTCAGCTTTTCAATGAGAGCAGAGGTTCGGTTTGCTTTGCTTAGTGATGTAGGCTAATCACCCTTACGAGAGGCTGGTGCTCAGCTGGTATTTATTAAATGAATCCTCAAAAACAGTCACCGCGGCGTTACTGAAAATAATAGGTTGGAAATACTATAAATGCCTATCGACAGCGGGCTACTGAAATGGGCAGCACTAGTCACAGGTGTGAAGACGACCCAGGTGCAGCAACATGGGGCGACCTCCAGGGCAGTGCGGAAGCGTGGGTTCGGGGGGCTGAGGCTGGGAAAGGGGTACAGCGCCCTGCGTGCCCGCAGGTACAGAAAGAGCACTTGTGGAAGGGTGCACACGCGGAGTGGAAGGGTGGCGATTTTAAATGTAAACCTGTTGTTTAAGTCGCACACCTGCGTTGTTACTCAGCAGGAACAGATCAAGGCAGGCAACGCAGGGGACGCGGAGGATCGGTGCCCGGCCGCGAAGGGCTGGGAGGGCTGCACCGCCACCCGCAATCCTGCCCGCGCGCCAGCCCTCCCGCAGGGTCGGCTCCGGGACCAAGTTCCAGCTGGGGGCGCTAGCCCCCTTCAAACTAAGGCGGCACCCCAGGACCGCCCCGAGGGGCGTTCTGCCCCTTCGCTCCGTGCCGCGTGGGTCTGGGGTATAGGCAGTGCGAAGGCCGGAGGGCTGAGGGCCGGCACCCGGCAGGGGAAGGGCTGCCACAGGGGTCGGCGGGGGCGCGTCAGCCGGCCACGTGCAGGGGGGTTCTGAGCCCCTGCGGCCCAGAACTGGGGTGCGACCTGCTTTCAGCAGCCCGCGAGCCGGACCCGACTCTGGGGCCTGTTCCCCCCGCACGCCCAGCGTGCTTCCAGCGTCTTACGTCGTTCGTCAGCCGCCTCCAGGCCGCCGCGGTCGCGGTGCGCATCCACTCACCCCTCGCAGCGGCCGGGAACCCTCGTAACTCCCTCCGCACCGCGTCCAAAGCCGCCGCCGCCTCCGCCATGACGCCGCCGCGGGCCCACGCCCCGCCTCCCGCGCTGCAGCCCCGCCTTTACCCAGGGAGGCCCCGCCCCCGCGCCGCCCGGCCCCGCCCACACGCCCACGCGGCCTCCCCACGCAGCGCGCGAGGAGCGGCGCCCACCCACTCGCGGACATCCCGAAGTTAACAAATGATTGTGTTTATTGACAAGTTCATACATCAATACAAACGGACATGTTAAAAACAGCCTCTGACCCGTGAGAACGGGGCAGGAGGGAAGCGCCAGGGCCAGACACAGTATAAAAGTTATAAATAAGGGGCTTTTAAACAGGATTAGGGCAAATCTGGACGGAGTTGGGGGGTGGTGGGGGGTCCGGGGGGAAAGGGGGCCAGCAGCTGCCGGTGGCCTCAGACATGCAGAAGGGAAAGGGGCACCAGCCCAGCCCGAGACCCCACCCCACCCCACTAGGCTGGGGGTAAGGAATGAGCGACCACCTTCTCTTGAACCTTAACTGGAGTGTAATATCTCCCTTCTCGAGGGACTGGCTGGCTGAGGACCCCAAGGAATCCAGCCCAGGGCAGACTGGCTGGCACATCAGTAGAGGGGGAAGTGGGAGTGGATTTCCACCCCTCACAGGGGCCACTGCAGCCCTGCCAGGGGACCCACCCCCCACCCTCCATTGGTGACAGTTCTCCAGACCAGGGTCTCTCTGTGTCTTGGTCACGCAGGTGATAGTAGTAGAGTAGGGGTGAAACAACTTCACCTGCTAAAGTGCCTGTAAGCTGAATGTGGACAGCTGGGTACGCTTAAGATACCAACTTCTTAAGTCCCTGCGAGCGAGCAGGGCCCAGGCCTGTCCAGTAGATGGGAGGGCTGTTGTGACCTGATGCAGTACAGCTGCCCTGACTTACCTGCGGCAGAGGCAAACAGTGGGGCCCAGAGACACATTTCCTCACCCCAACTCAACTGCCTCATGACTTGCTCCTACTCTACCACTTTGCCTACCTCCTGCCTCTCACCCCTAACAACTGCCTTTCTAATTCTAACCTACCCTTTCCCTCCACCACTTACCTGTCCCACCTACCACCTTTACATATCTCATGGCCCCTGTGAAGTCCCACGTCTCCCTCCTCTCAACTGCTTGAGCACACCTGGGTGCCCAGCACCGCCTTTGAAGAGGCCATTTCTAGCTGAACCATGGACTCCAGGGAACATCTCTATCAGCCAGGCTAGACACCAAGAATGAAGAATATGTTCCATTCCTTTCTGCGCTCCTTGAGCAGAGTTCACATGAACCAAGATGGCAAAGCAGGGCATGAGAGAACACCAGGCACACACCAGCCAGCCAAGCAAGAAATCTAGCTATGAACACAAGTGTGTGTGTGTGTGTGTGTGAGAGAGAGAGAGAGAGAGAGAGAGAGAGAGAGAGAGAGAGAGAGAGATTTCATCTGTGGCCAAGGTTCTTAGAAGGTGGGACAGTGCCCTGTAAACCATGAGGGAAGTTCCAACACAGGCTTCTGACCGAGCATCACTCAAGGATCCAGGGAGAAGGTTGCCTCAGGATTCCAACAATCTGCTGGGGACCAGAGTTGGCAGTTAGGGAAGTCAGAGGGTAAATGGCCAGGTCTCCTTGTTTGCCCAACAGAGAGCTCTACTGTCCTGCAGCAACATCCCAGAGCTGGCTCCAAGAGTCCTGGCCAGGAGAAAAAGGAAGCAGGCAATGCAAGGGCCCTGCTGGAGGGGGAAAGGGGTGGGAGTGGAATGTGGGGGCTCGGGACTTGATAACAATTCAAGCCTCTTTATAGCTGGGAAACGCCCTGGAGGGCCAGAGGGCTCTGCCTTTCTGGCCTGCCAGGAAGGGGGTGAAACCCGATAACCCCTTCTCTGGCAGCCAGGGCAGTGCAGCTGGTGTGGGAGAAGTGGAGGTAGAGGTGAAACTCAGTTGTTGGCTGAAGGGCACTGAATGCACCCTCGCCTCTCGCCTACACCCCACTGAATACCCTGTGTGTGCTCCACCCCAGGGAGCTGATCCCTGCAGTAAATTCAAATGGCTTCTAAGAAGAGGGCCAGCCCTTCCCGATTACCCCCAGATGGAGCAGGCTGCCTCCCTACTCCTCACAGCACCAAGATGACAGACTCATACCCCTGCATGAGCCACTGGAGGGGCTGTGGAGGCAGGAGTCCAAGAACATGAGGCAACAGTCAGGGAAATAAATTAATAAATACAGGGACACAGTGGGGAAAGCTGTTCCCCCTCTGAGCACTGATCCCTGCAATCCACTCCAAGCATCCCCACAGGTTTTGGTGAGTGGAGAAATGGGTAGAGTCTGGAATAAGGGGACTTTTCACTTGGGACGGGCTTCTGGAACTCAGAGTCTGCGTTCCATACGCCGCTCCACAGCCCGAAGCAGCAGCTCCGAGTATTGCTCTAGCAGGGCCTGTGTTTGCTCGGCCCCCACAGACCCAGGGCTTCCACCTGGGCTGGTCAACACTGGCCCGGTCAGTGTCTCTAGCTCCTGCCGCACTGAAGAGAAGGTGTTTCTGAGGAGGTGAGCGACGCGACTTTGCTCCGCTGTGGGCGTCTTACAGCCGGTCACCTGCAAGAGGACCCCAGGAGTGAGTTGGAGAAAACAGTGGAAAAAGGAGCACAGACTCCATGGTGCTGACACTCCAAGATCAGCAAGTGTGAGCAGACTTGGGGGGACATGGAGGAGTCCGTGGATAGTGGCACCATCTACGTCTGGTTAGCAGCTCCTCTTCTGAGGCTTGGCCCTGAGGGCCCTCTGTTAAGGGAGCCAAATGGCTTTTGAATCCAGAAGGGCATACTACTAACAATGACGCCCGAACAGGCACAAAGAGGGACAGTCCCGAGGGAAGGCAATTGTGTGCCCTCTCTGCCTCCTCACTTCTCGACTGTCTCAGGAAGTCTCCAGCTCTCAGCCAGAGATGCTCAGTTTGAGAGGGCCTGGACTGGCCTCTAATCAGCTCGCCCACTACGCCAAGATGTCCTTGACCCCTCCACCCACCACCTGCAGAACAGCCTCGTTATAACTGTCCTGGACACTCAGCCACTTTTATGCCTAGAGCTCCTGGCTGCTGTCTTCCCACCAGTGGTACCCAACACTCACCAAGTGGTAGAGCCGCACCGCCTGGCGCACGCTGCCTTGCAGCTCTGCCACAAGGTGTTGGCACTGCTCCAGGCTTACCGCTGGTTCTGAAAGGGACACAGATGGTTCAGTAAGGCCCAGCAAGGCTGCCCTCTCTCAGGCCTTCTCTCCAGGGGCTACTCAGATCAAGAGGCCTACCCAGCATCACACCCGCTGTACTCACATACAGCTCCTTTCTGCCTCCCTCCCCTGCTGACACCACACAGAAAACAAGGCACAGGGCCTGCCCCTGCCCACCTGGCCCAGGCCCCAGGAGCCAGGAAGGACAGAGGGAGCATGTGGCTTGCAGGGGATCACAAAGACTGCCGGCAGGAGAGTGTCTCACCATGGGGGTGGGGGGGAGGCGGGGTGACTTATGGACCAAGGCACAGACCAGACAGGACGAAAAATGCCAGAGGCTGGGCGCACAGAAATGGGACGGAGCCAGAGAGCAGCCAGCAGAGACAGGAGAGAGGATGGGGCAGGAGAGGAGAGCTGGAAGCAGTGCACACCTGAGTCCTGGCTCAGGGCTGCCCCTGGCCTGGCACATTCCACAGGGCTGGGATTCTTCTCAGGGGCTGGGGGCTGCAAGTTGTCAGGGCCTCGGAGGAGGCCGCCAAGTGGCAGTTGCTGAGCACAGGGGCTGCCGGGCCCAGGCTGAGCCTGACAGTCTGTCCGAGGCTTGGGAGCGGTACCGTCCCCGAGACAGGCCCGCCTCTCAGGCGCACTGTGAGCCTTTCCTGGGCCTGCTAGGGAGCCAGGCTGCTCTGCCTCACCAGGGGGCCGGCCCTTGGTTACAGGAGAGAACGTGGCCAGAGTAGGACGATCGGGCAGTGGCTTTGGGATGTCCAGGACCAGATGAGCCCGGCTGGGCAGGCCCAGCTTGCTGAGCGGTGAGACGCGGACGGAAGCAGGAGAGTGAGGTTCTGTCGCCAGGCCCACGTTCTCCCCAACAGAGACGCTGCGGGACATCTTGGCCGTGGAACTGGTGATGGAGTTCTGGTAGGACTGGGGCCTCGACAGGTGGCCATCAGTGTGCGGCGGGGAGCGCAGGCCCTCCTGGGCCCCCGTCTCCTGTGAGGACAATGGGCCTGGTAGAGGGGCCGCATCTGCAGAGAAGACAGAGAGAAAGGCAGGTCATCTGGTGAGGAAGGTGTCCTCAGTGCTGAGCTTGATCCCTATTTGCTGCTGGGCCCCCACACACACCCACTAAGGAACACACGAGGCCAACAGTGACTCCCATCCAGTCCTCCTCCAGCATGCTCACACGTCCCGCACCCCAGGCCCTGACGCTGAGCCCGGCAGGCTCCTCACCCTGTGGTACCAGGCTGTGCACAGACTGAGCCTTCTGGAGTCCACCTGAGGCGCCAGGTGGGGGCCCAGCTCTCTTGGGGGCCCAGCTCCTGTCCGGGCTGAGTCGGCGTCGCGGCAGTAGCACAGGGGCTGCCCGCTGGGAGGTGGGGTTCCCAGGGGAGGGCTCCACCTCCGGGGGTGCTCCCGGAGGACTGACGTCACTGCCTCTCAGCGGCTCGCCGGAAGCAGCGTGGGGTACCTGCATTGGTCCTGCCTTCAGTGCTGGCCTTGAGGAGGACGGGGACGGTTCCCTGCAAGGAGGATATGTGGAAGGCGGTGCAGAGAAGGCTCAAGGATCCTCCCTGCCACCATGAGATGTTTTCGTGGCGCCAGAGGGGTGCTAGAGGAGAGCAGCAGGCACAAAGCCAGAGAGGGTTGGGGCAGGCCGGCTCTCCCAAAACCTCAAGTGGAAAATACTACTAACACTTCAAAATTCTTTTGACCGTCCAAGGACAGAAGCCTTGGGGGGACAGCAGCACTGCTACCCCAGGGCAAGACGGGCCCACGTGGAAGAACTGTGAGAGCTCCTGGCAGGACAGCAGGGAAGCTGTGGGAGAGCTACCTGAGCGGGGGGGTCTGCGCTTGCAACAGAAATCGTGACGAGATGCTCCGAGACTCGGCCCTCTCCAAGACCCGGACTGGGCCCCCTGCCAGGGTGACAGAAAGCGCACACTGAGGCAAGCCCAGGCCCTGGGAACCTCCTCCCCTAGAAGGCCACCCTAGGGCATGGCCTGCTCTCAGACACTCCCTCTCGGCCAGGTAAGGAGGAGCAGATGGCGGTGGCCTAGGCCCTCTGGCCACACCTGGAGCAGTCCCATTGGCCAGGGTCTCAAAGTGCTGTTTGAGAAACTGCTCCTGATCCGGCGTCCGGGGACTGCCTTCCTGAAGGCCATAGGGGCCAGTGCCGCCCTCCTCTTCCTCCTCTTCCTCATCACCCTCAGCTGGCTCTTCAAGGTCTGAGGAAATGCCATCCACACTCAGGGGCTCCGTGCTCTCAGAGTCTGGATGTGGGGGAGGGGAGAAGCATCACGCTGCACCCATCGGCCGCCACAGCCTCCACTCCCGCCCCGGCCCACTGACCTGCGTGGGGCCCGGCCCTCCCTCTGTGCTGCGGCCTCACCTTCATTGGGGTGCTCAGGGCTGGAAAGGCGGCTGCTGCTGTAGTCCACAGAGCAGGCACTGTCAGGGCTATGCTTCTCTGAGGCCCGGCCCCCGGGGTACACTCTTCCCAGGGCGCCTCGGGCTGGAGCCTGCACCTGGAACTCACTGCTGGGGAGGTCAGCATGGGAAATGAGCAGCAGTGAGCAGAGGGGAGCAACGGCCCCACTGGACTCCCGCCTTCCTCCCCCCGACCTGTGAGAAGGATTAAGGATGAGCAGGATGAAATAGCAGGCAAGCCCTGAGGCCCCGGGCCCAAACCTCCCCAACTGGAAACCCCTCAGGAGGAAGGGACGCCTGGAGACCACATGGCTCCCGAGGGCCACTGGGGCGGGACTCTCGCCTGGTGTCCAGGGTGGGGCTGTCGCTCGGCTCTGGGTACACAATGCCATCTTCAGTGGGGGCAGGCTCCAGGTCTTGGGCAAAGACCCCTTCCTCTTGAGACAACAATCGGATAATGTGAGGGCAGGAACAGGGGTGAGAAGCATGAGGTTGAGGGGGCTTTTCATTCTGGGGACGAACAAAGGGGTGTTACTGAGGTGGCCGATGTGAGAGAGAGGATCTGGGCAAAGAGGCGGGGGGTGGGCAAGGATTTGTGTGCACCGATTCTAGGCTAAGCCTGGAGCTGGAATACGCCAACCCTGAGGACATAAACCAGGCCAGGCTGGTCTGCAGTTCTTGAGCGTCTAGAAGAATGACATCAGCACTCTGGCCGCATGGCTTCCAGACCAGACCAATGTACTGGGAGCGTGAGCCCTTCAAGGAACCCGGCCCGGGGAAAAAGGCCTCTCTTAGCTTCCCCACCATTCCTTGCCCACCCCGAGTACCACGCCTTGCAATCCAGCAGCGTGTGAATCCTGCAACTCAGGTGACCCCTGTGCTACAGGGCGTGCTGGGGCTCACCTGGCCAGCAGGTGAGGTCTCAGAGGCCTTCTGAGCATGTTTCCCAAGACCAGCGGGGTTCAAAGACAGTGAGTCCTGGCTAGGGCCCCGAGGGTTAGGGGCCAGTGCTTCCAGCTGCCTCAGGTCCAGCATAGAGCGAACACTCAGCTCCACACCCGGCTGAGCCCAGCGCCCCCTTTTTCTGGGTCCTTGGTTGGCTGCTGGAGCCGAATTCAGGAACTCCATTGTCTGCTGTGCCTGGTGTGGGGTGCGGTAGGAGAGCAGCAACAGTAAGAGTCAGGCGACAGTCTTAGTAGATGCGTGTACCCCTTATGCATGCCCAGCCCTGTGCACCTATTAGCTCACAAAATCGCCAGGACTGCCTAAGGAAGCAGGTCCTGTTATTCCCATTCTTAGAGAACAAAACTGATGCTCAGAGGGCTCAGGGAACAATTAGTGGTCTGTCCACCCGCCAGTTTGGACTCAAGAGTTTAAGCTCGCGGCTTTTCTCCGCCTCCGTCTTAGAGGACCTTCTCATCTCAGACTTCACCTGGTGTCACAGATGCCTCAGAGCTTCAAATTTCTGAAAGCCCCCCTTCTACAGACAGCCCCGAGAGGGCCCCAACCCGTTCACAGTACCAAGGACAAACCAACAGGGTCTGGTCACTGAAACTGCTGCTGCTGCTCAAGTGTGCTAGCACTTGAAAGCCTGACCCAGGACTGGTGAGAGCCAGGCCCCAAAGGAGCTGCTCTGAAAGCCTTTGTCCTCACGCGGGCTCCCCAGAAAACAACCGCTCAATGACGGGTCTTCTTAGGGCCTTCACCCTCCAACGCTCATGCAAGTTCTGAGCTCACCTCCTCTCCTGGAGGCGCTAGGGCAGGTTCCTCTAGATTTCTGCTGTCTGGACCTTTGCTTTTCTCAAACTTTATTTTGCCTCACACACCCCTTTTCTATTCCTTCATATGCATTCATATTCACTCCTGACAGCTTAACAAGTGGAGCATTTCCCCTAGTGGTGTTGGCTCCAGAGCCCGCCTCACCTGACCCACAGCAAGGAAATCCTGGGCTCTTTCATTCCCATGCTGGGACCAGCTCTGCTGCCCACACAAACTCCTGACACAGGTATTTCCAGACACCAGAAATGGAGCACGGGGGCAGGCCCCACACCCAAATCCTCACCAGAGCCAGAGAAGCCTACTCTCACCTTCCTTCACCTCATAACCTCGGAAGGGCATTGTAACGACAGCAACTCACCCGACTCATCTCCCAGTGGGACAGGCTTCGGGGCAGGGCTGCGCTGGGCACGGTGGCTAGACAGAGACCAGAAGTCAGAGAGAGGGGCCCTGCCCACCCCCTGGAGCCCTGATCCCAACCAGCCCATAACCGGGCAGGCCACCACGATGCTCTGGTTTCCTCTGCGCCCTCTGCTGTCACCCACTGTCCCAGGCAGGGCCTATCTAGCCATTACACCGACCGGCACCAACTGGCTCCAGACCAGACTTCCACAGACCTGGCTCTTTCTTGGTACCCTTGGCAAGGACGGGGAGGGCTGGAAGTTCTTCCTCTTCTGTACCCTCATCTTCTCCCTCCTTGTCACTGTCTGATGAGAGAGCTGGTCCAGGACAGAGCACCGATGGGGCCTCATGCCTGAGTCCAAAACAAGGAAGGTGAGGGGGAGAGGCTGGTCAGTGGGGAAGAGGCCACTGTCGCGGGTCTCTGTGTGAGAAGCGGGTGCCGGGAGTAGAGCGGCTGCTGGTAGGCGCCGAGCACGGAGCAGCAGTGAGAGCCAGCGAGCTGCGTGGATACCCGCTACCTGCCCATTCTCTGTGCTTACCGGCTGGGTCCGGTAGCTTTTTGGGGAGAGGACGGTCCTTGCTGCTTGCCCCCTCTCTGACGCTGGCGCAGCTCAGCCAGACGCTGCCTCATGCTGATGGTCATCTCAGAGCTCAGGCGCCACACAAAAATGCAGCTGGGGAGAGTCCGAGTTGGGTGAGGGAGGGGTGCAGAGGCACTCTGGGGGGTGGGGGTGGGAGGTGCTCTGGACGGCCAGGCCAGGCCCCGCCAAGAAATCTCCCTGTCAGTCCGACTGCCCGGAGACACCACTCAAGGGAAGAGAGGGAGGGGGCAGGGAGCCTGGGGCTCAGAGCAGGAATCTGCATTTCAGGAAGCTAGACCCGGCTCACCTGTCCCCTGACACAGAGATGAGGTGTTTGCAGTCATTGCTAAACTTCATGCCGGTGACAATCTCTGTGCAGAACAAACAGGACAACCCATAAGCCACCCTGAGCCCCCAGTTTCTGTTTCAACAGTGGCGATCGCAGTTGGTTGGGGAGCAGGAGAGGGCAGCTCTGCTGAATCCCAAGAAACTGAAGGAATGAAAAGTGAGGTTCTGGGGGTAGAATTCTGGGGTGACACTCACCTGAGTGGCCAAACATGGTGGCCACACATTCGCCTGAGGAGAAGTCAAAAATGGAGAGGTTCTTGTCAGAACAGCTGGTGGCAATGTAGATCCCGGAGGGGTCTGTCTGCACCTGAGGAGCGGGACACACAGCCGCGGAGGGTGGGAGCGCCCGTGCCTCCCCCGGCCAGTGCCCCTCGCACTCCTCCCTCTGGCCAGTGCCCGTCCCATTGGGCCCTTACCTTAATGAGCGTGCCATCCTCACCCTGCGACCCTTTGAACAGCTTCTTCTGCTTCCCGCTGCTGATGTTAAAGATCCTGTGAAGAAACACACCCACGCGAGGAGGAGTTCATGCTCAAGAATAACCAGGGCGGCAGGAAGGGCAGCGTTCGCCACTGGGGGCCACTCCCCAGCACCAAAGGGGCTGCTACCTCTTGGGCGGTACTTGGTCTGTGTGTTCCAGGGGACCCCAAAGTCCCGGCCAGCCAGGTTGGCGTGGGGACTGCGCAGCCTACACAGGGACCCCCCTGGGCATGAAGATCGTGGCCAGACGGCCTGCGGCGAGAAAGGGGTGCCTACCGGATATTTCGGTCCTGGCAGCCGATGGCCGTGTACTTCCAGCTGGGCTCCACGTCCATGTCATAGAGGGTCGTCTTCCTCACCACGTGGTGTGTCCGTGTGAACTGCACTCCATCTCCAGTCTGCGGGCGGGAGCATGTGGACAGACCTCACGCCAAGAGATTCACCGGGGCGAGAGCACCCTGCTTTCACACCCGCCTCACCTCTTGTAGCTCAAGGTAGGAGAATGGCAGAGACCCCACCCCACGTCCCCTTCAGGGAGTCCCGGTCCCCTCACCTTCTGCGCGGTGCGGAAGTAGATGCTCTTGTCTGCACCACAGCTGATCATGCGGACTTGCCCGTCGCTGGCTATGGAGGATGGGGCCTTGCTGTTCCCACTGCTCTCGCCACAATGGGGCCTGCCTCTCCTCTGCCTTCCCTTCATACTTTCCCCCGGGAGCCACTCCCCATGACCACGACAACCCATAGGAGCTGGAAGCTTCCCTCTAAGCCTGAGCTTTTCCTCCTCCCCAGTCTCTGTCTGCCACTGGGGTTGGCGCGGGGCTCCCTGGACTGCAAGCCTGCATCCCACCTATCTCCCCCCAGCTTCAGGTCTCCCAGCCGCTGTCCAGCAACCCCCACGTTGGCAGAGCCTTCTCATGGAGAAGTGTGGCCAGGGCTGGGGGTTCGGTGGTAGGTGACAGGATGCGTCTCAACTACCCTGCCCTCACCCCCACCTGCAAACTTGACAGCAGTGATGGAGGATGAGTGCTCGTCCAGCGTCTGCTGCAGGCTGTATTCTCGTCCAGCGTCCAGCACGTGGATCAGCCGGTCCCGGCTCGCTGACGCCAGCAGCTTCAGACCTGTAGTTGAAAGAACTCCATCAGCCCACCTGTGCCCAGAGCCGGCCTCTGTCTGGGCTCGGTCAAGAGCTCTCAAGGAACTGATTTCCGTAGCCCTAAGCCAAGTGGACAAGGAGCTGTCCTCTAACCTACAAGATACTGATAATTCCAAGGATTTTGAGCCCCACATCCAAGAGGCAGGATAGACTCAGCGGCATACGGAGGGCCGGGTGAGCTCTGCCTTTCTGGGCTGTGTACCGGGCATCGCCTTACCTGTGTCTGGCTTGGAGTACTCCAGGCACAGAATTTCCGAGTCATGGGCCTCCACCTTCAGCATCTCACTTAAGGACTGCAGCTCGTGTACCCTGCAAGGAGGAGGAGGAGGCAAGAAGTCACTGCCAAGCTACAAGACCAGAGACTCACACTCCTTCCTCTGCTCTAGCTCCCCACCTAAATTTTTTACTTAGTTTCTTTTTGAACCTTTAGGCCTAGAGAAAAGTTGCAATAAATACAGAGTTTCCAGAATAAATACAGAGTTTCCAGATTCACTCACTCGGCTTTCCCCAGTGTTACCATCTTACATAACAATAGTTCAATGACCAGAACCAGGATGTTTACATTAGGATGACACCACTGATCAAAGACTATTTTAATTTCATCAGTTCTTCCAGCATCCTTTTTCGGGATCCAGGATCCTAACTAAGTAGTGTGGGCCTCGTGATGTCGCTATCAGAAAGTTAAGCCGGATCACTTTGGTTAAGATGATTTCAGCATTACAAGTTTATTACACGGTCACTTTTATATAATGAACACCTTGTTCCCAGACTTTTTGAGACAGACCTTCCTAAAGCTCTGTCCTTGGGACCTAAATCCGCCAGCGGCACCATGGAAGGTGGTGAGCATCCTCTCAGGCCTGGCATTACCTTAGTGTGCCCATGCGGTCTCCTGAAGCTAGATGTTGTCCATTGGGGCTGATACACATGGAGCGGATACCCACGCGGGGATCCATCAGGGACGCGTCAGCTTTGTCTCCTCCGGGCAGCTCGGTATCCAGCAGGGCCTGAGTGTTCCCATCCACGTAGATGATTTTAATGAGGTCCTAGAGGAGACCAGGGGAAGAGGTGGGTAACGCAGGCCCGACCCAGGAGAGCTGCAGGGGCGGAGGAATGCTGGACAAGAAAAAGTCTGGCTCACAGAGCCCAGCCCAGTCGAAGACCAAGGTCTGGGAACCCAGTGCCTGTGAAAGCTAAGGGGGTAGGGGCCCTACGTGTGCAATGGGGTCCCTAAGGCTTCAGGGCTCACATTGCTGAGTATGTTTCGGTGCAGGGTGGAGCCATGTACCCCGGAGCTCTCTGTGTTCCACAGGCGGATGGTGTTATCCGAGGAGCAGGTGATAAAGGAACTGGGGGGCAGGCAGGCCTGGTTACTGTCCTTCACTTCAGGGTAGACCTGCAGGACAGAGGAAACAAAGTCAGACTTCTAATCAGGGGCAGTCCCCTGCCTGCCCAAGGAGAAGGAAGAGGATGTGATTACGCCGACTTCGATGCAGTCCAGTGTCTGTCCCAGAGAAAACAAGCCATAGCCATCAGATTCCCTTCATAGTTACTACCAGGGAGCCCATTAACCAAGCACCCAAGACGTACCAGACACAGCTCTATGTCCCCCATTTAGAGTATTTAATCTAATCCTTAGGACACCTGAATGAATCGGCACATCACTTTACGGTTGAGGAAACTGAGGCTCCGTCAAGTGCAGTAACTCATCCAAGATCACCCAGTCCAGGATGAGGCAGGGCTAGGAACAGATAGGGTGCAGTGGAAGAAACCTGAGGTATATTCTCAGTAACATTCAAGCTCAACCCTTAGGAGCCGTTTGAGGACAGGCAGATACATGGGGCTGTTGCTGGAGAAACAGAGAGGGAGCAGGAACAGAATATTCTACTTGGAGATCCGCACTCACTATCCACACCTGCAATGGCATCCCAGAAACCTCGGTCAGCTGCAAGCCAGCCCCACCCACATACCTCCACACTCCAGACGCAGGAGGAATGATACAGAGCCGAGTACACCTTGCCCACTTTCTTGGGGTCCCTCACATCCCAAACATAAATGCTGTGGTCATTGTATACACAAGACAGCCACTGATTCGTCGGATCAAAAGTCAAGGCGATGGTGTCTGGGTACCTAGCGTTGGCCACTCCAGAGAAGAGGCGACTGTGGGGAAGAGAACAGGGCACACTGGTCAGGGACTGATGAAGTAATGGACTGGAAGGGCTAAAAAACAGAAGCCAACCCACAAAGGATGAGGAAGGGGTATAGGGCGTGGGGAGTCCTCTCCAGACCAGTGGATTTAGAGCCAGTTGCTTGGGAAAAACCCAAAAAACAAGCAGACCCTGGCAGCTGGCCTGGCACTAGCTGCTGACACTGGGCAATGACATGTGGCTGACACTGGGCAATGAAGGCCGACACTGCCACGGAACAACGCCAGGCGAGGCAGCTCTGTGGAGCCACGGCAGAGCGAAACGAAATAAGACAACTCTGTGATCGTGTCTGAGCACGAAGATGACCGACACCCTCTCCCAGCTCTCGTGGCTGACTGCAGCTGCTTTACCAGGTATAGCTCCAGCCCTGTACATTTCTTTCCACACGTCAGATGAAAATTAAGGTGTCTAGTTGTAGAATTGCTCCCACTGCCTGACAGCATCCAACCAGAGCAACACTGCGATCTCTGGGCCCATTCCTAAATTCATCCAATGCTAGTCCAAATCTAAAATAAGCCCCTCCTCATACCACTTAGTGAGATGCTCCCTGGTTCCTCACAGTTCAGGGTCTTCTTAGTTGTAACAACTGCCCAGAGACACGCACCTGTTGTCCATGGAGCACCAACATACACACTTTGCCTCCTTTCCCGAAGCAGAGCCAGGGAAGGCTCTGGAAGGAAGCTCAGGCCATCAAGCTCACCTGGCCTCAGTGACGCTGGCAATGTCTGTCCCCAGGGCATGGGGTCGGGGCAGAGTGCTGAGGAAGTGCAGGTTAGAGGGGTTGAAGAGGCGCACAGTGCCATCAGCACAGCCACAGAAGATGTAGTCTTGGCTCACAGAAATGCAGTGGGCCACGGTGGTCTGCAAGGAGAGAGGCCCCGGTCAGCAGGGGCCACCCGCCCCACCCTTCCTCACCAGTCACCTGCCAAGAAGAAAGACCAGCCAAGGCAGGAGCGAGAGAAAAGCAGCCCTGCTGCTCCGGCCTGAGCCCCGCAGCTGTTACCTGGAGGGTGCCCCTCCCTCCAGCAGCTGGTGGCCAGAGGGCCCAAGCCACATGCAGTTGGCAGAGGGGAGTCGGGGGCCCCTCCAAGGCATCAGAGGTCTTGGCAAGGCAGACAAAGTAGGAAAAGGCGAGCAAAGGTAAAGAAACAGCATGAGAACGAGAGGACTCTAGGCAGCACTTACTGTGAAGCTGTCTGTATTCTGAGCAGAAGAGGAAAGCAAGGGAAAGAAAGGCAGAAAATGAGAGCGGAGAGGAGGCAGTTGTATCGCTCTACATGGGCTGGACATGGCCACGCTTGGCTCCCCCAAGCCTCTCCCCTGGGGTCCCTCATGCACAGAGGCCCTGGCCCTGGTGTGGCGCCACAGGCATCAGTCCTCCCCTAAACTCAGATCGACAGCTCCTCCCTGCAAGGTAGAAGCCCTTACCCGCAGCTCCACCCACTTGTCCAACAGCCTCCGGTCGCTGAACTCGCACAGGAGCCCCGACGATGTGATACAGAAGGTGCTGTCCGCCTTCTTCCCCCGGCCACAGGCCACGTCAGTGAAAAGGTTGTTCCGCAGCTCCCCCAGCAGCCCTGAACGGCCCAGCAGGGGCACAGTGGCATTCACCTGTGCAGACACACCCTCAGTTGTCCACCCATGCCCCCCAGAGCTTGCCTGGGGAGAGGGGATGTACGCAGCAAGCCCACCCGCCCTGTGAGACCACTCCTCAGCCCAGACAGCACCTGGCCCACCAGCTCCCCCAGAACTGTTGTGTGGCTGCTGAGCCAGCTAAGAGTGACCCACAGAAGCAGGCTCTCCTGGGGCAGGCTGAGCCTCAGCACCTCACCTTTGAGGTCTTGCTGTCATCCAGGTACCAGAACTTGATGTGCCGGTTGCCTGCCGTGACAAAATAGCTGCAGTCTTCGGAGAAGGACACCGCTGTCACTCGACTGGACACCTTATTGGAGGCCACCACGATGTTTTTCTAGAGGGAAAGACACAAGAAGAATGAAGGGTCTGCCTCTCCGAGGCAGAAGAAAAGGCCCAGAGGGCAGAGGAGGGTTAGACAGGATTTGCACCAGACAAAACTTTTCTTTCTAGGATTGATTAGCCAACAAAGGGGCGGGGGGATGCTAAAGAAGGTGGAGAGACTTGTTTCCTCTGGAGGTCCTTGAAGGCATAAATCTAGTCTCTGTCTGCCAACACGTTTGGCCACACAGTTGCTCCCCTCTGCTCCAGACCATTTTCTAGAAAGAAGCTATGATTGGCAGGGTAGAATAAAAGGGTTCAGACCAGTGGCTTCCTGCAGCCCCGCCCCCACCCCCCTCCGCAGGCCCAGGGGCGCACTGGGCTGCCCGCCCCGCTGGCTGTCAGGCCGGCGGCTCAGCCCACTCACCTTCCAGGCCCAGACGTTGACGATCATGTCATGCTGGTAGCCCACGGAAACAATGTACTTGGCGCTGGGCGAGAAGGCCACGCAGGCCACGCCGTACTTGTGCTCCTGCAGCTCCGCCACCTGGCTGTGCTCGGCCACGTCCCACACCCGCACGGCAGGCATGTGCCCGCTCTGCAGGGAAACAAGAACTGGGAGTGAGGGCGAGAGCGCCGGCCGGGGCCGGAACCATCAGTCCCCAAGACCGGATACAGGCTCTCCAACGAGCCCTGGCCAAGAGTACCAGGGCAGAGTGCCGTGCAGGGCAAACATACAAGAGAAACACGACAAAGATCATCAGGATGAGGCTCACTGTCTCAGGGTGAAAGTCTGCACCTCTATATGCTCTTTCAAAGCTCCCCGAGTGGTGATGACAGCGGGGGCTGAAGACCACTCTGGCTCAGGCCCATTTCTGCCCCTATTGCCTGGGCAGCAGCCCTGAGGAGGTGGCGGAGTTCCTCCTGTGTCCGGCAGGGGGCCTCCGGGGATAAGGGAGATGTCAAGGCACTGTTCCCATAAGGCTTCCCAAACCTGTGGCATCAGCCAGATCCAGGAACTTGAAAGAAAGGCAGATTTTGCCACCCCAGTCCTACAGAACCAGGCCCAGCAATATGCATGTTAACAAGGTCTCCAAGGGACTCTGATACACATGAAAGCTGGTTCCCAGCCAGTGAAAACCAGACACCAAGTGGCAGCAGTCCCGGCGTGGCCTGATTGGGGCCCCCCCATTCTCTGCTTAGGCAGGTCCCAAGCCGCTCCACTCACCTCTCCAGTGACCAAGTACTTGCCATCAGGGGAGAAGGCAAGGGCAGTGATGGTTTTCCTGCAAGAGATGGGGCCAGCTCAGAAGGACACTTGCATTCTGGCTGAGCCAGTGTCCCATTAGTCCCCTCCAAAGTAAGACCCGTGGCATGTGGCAGTTCTGTCTGGCCCAACCAGGTCCAGTCCTGGGAGCCTTTGAGGCCCCAGACAGTGCCTTTCCCACGGCTTCCAGGAGAAAGAGGTGCACCCTGAGGACCCAAACCCACTTACCTGGAGCTGTTGAGGATGTGGTGCTGTTTGTGTTTCCGAGGGTTGAACAGCACAACCACACACCTGGGGAGACAAATGAGGCAACAGACTCACCACCAAGCTGCAGCTCCCCAGGAGCTCCCAGGACACCGGGATTCTGCTCACCTGGCGAGAGCCAGGTCAAGCTAGAAAGGCTCCCCTGGCGACGGAGGGCATCTGCCCTCTCCTAGCTACTTGTCCCTTCTGCTTTCCTTCTCCACCTGCAAGCACCTCTCTGCAGCCCAGCGAGCACCACAGGGCTCCCTGGCAGCCTGTTCCCAGCGGGTCTCTAAACGCCAGCACCATCTCTGGTCATACCCACAAAGTGCAGCAGGGATGGAGGCCTCCCCAAGCTCGCTCACGGTGTAGCCCAGGAGGGGCGTAGGAAGGGCGAATAGGCAAGATTTTGGCGAAGCAGGTGCTTCACAGGTTTATGACATGTGTCAAGCACTCGTGCTCAAGGGAGGATGAGGCCTCTCACATGTGCACCCATGTGTTTTCTCAGCCCTCTGAGAGCCAGGTGAGGAAGAGGGTGGGGGACCGAGGGCCAGAACTGCAAGGAGACTCCTTAAGATGAGGAGGAGAGGCAGGAGAGCCCGAGAGCTTGCCAGAGAGGGCCTGGGGA
Source organism: Condylura cristata (assembly GCF_000260355.1). Lineage (NCBI taxonomy): Eukaryota > Metazoa > Chordata > Mammalia > Eulipotyphla > Talpidae > Condylura > Condylura cristata. The sequence goes on from NW_004567124.1 coordinate 25,237,662, forward strand.
GCCTGCTCAGTGCCTCGAGCTCCCGAGTGCAGCCCTGAGAAGCCCTGGCCCAAGACCTCCAGACTGCCAGAAGACAGCCAGACTCTGCCAGAGAAGTGGGAGTGGGGAGCACCCTCGCCTGCCAGGAGCGAGGCTAACAGGATCAGAGGCAGTCTGGCTTTCCCAAGGCAGCTCCAGAGGGGAAGCCAGGTGGTAGGAGGCAGCGGCACGAAGCCAGGAGCCACAGCCAGGTGGTGTTCTCCTCAGGCTCCTCAGCTGTGAGCAGGCCCAGGCCCGCTGCCCCTTCTGCCTCCCTGCTTCCTCAGCCTGGAACTAGCTGACAGGAGCAAGGTGGCGGCTAGTACACCAGGTAAAGGTGGGTGTGGAGAGAGTGAGCAGGGAGACACACTGCCCAGACCCAGCCTTGTTTAGTGGGAAGCCCATGCAGCTCCCATATGTGAACCCCACTACTTGCTAGAAGCATGAGGCCAAGGGGGGCCTCTGCAAGGCGCTGGTGGCCGGCCCGCTCTCAGCACTGTGCACCTCCCAGTCTTCCCTCCCCCCTCAACTTGCTGTGCTCTTCTGGCTGGCTGCAGGGCCTTCACGGGAGCCGCAGGCATTTCCCTTGCCTACAGCATTCCTCCCTACTTTTCCCAACGGCTGGTCCCTGGTCGCTTTCAGATCGCGGATCGAACAGCACGACGGCTTCAGTATGTGCTCTCGTACACAGAGCATCATTCTCTTGTTACACGCACCACGGGTGCAATTTTATATTTATTTTTGATTGTCCCCCCCTACTAGACGGTGCATTCCGTGAGTGTGGAAACTGAATCTGGTTTTGCTCACGGCCTTGTTTCCTGTGCCAAGCAGAGTCTGGTCCTATGCAGTTATTCAAGGCCCATTTATTGACAGATGAACCCCAAACCCCTCTCACGGGGCATCAGCAGCCCCAGCATCCCCGCTACGGCAGCTCTTCCACCTGTCTCTGTGGAAGGTGACCCAGTAGGGCCAATGCGGGCTTTGGAGTCAGCGGCCAGTTGGCCAGTTTGAGCCCAGTTGGGCCAATGTCCTGATGTGTGTAGCTTTGTGATCCTCAGGAAGTCACAAGCCTGTTTGCAGGGGGGGGGGGGGGTGGGGGGGTTGGGAGTGGGGAGTTGGGGGGAGTGTTGGGCGGGGAGAGACACAGTAGGAATCAAACAAATAGCAAATAGCAAATCTTCTGACAACTGCTCCCTGGGGCACAGCCAGGAAGCCGAAAGCGGCCAGGCAGTGTGGAACCAGGTGTCAGGGCTGTGGCAGGTTTTTCCTTTGGGAGAATGGAGATGAGTGTTATGAAGAGGTGAGTCCTATTGTTCTGAGGAGGCAACCAAAAAAGGAGAGGTAGGAGAAGCTCGAGGAAAGAAAGTATCTGTGTCTTGGTTCACTTAAGAGACAAGCCTGGAAGGGAGCAAGGAGGGACCGGGGTGGGGGTGGGGGGGTGGCAGCAGGAAATGTTGAGGGAGAAGCTAGCTCAAGAATCCAGGGCAGCAGAGCAGACATTTGGAAAGGTACCAGCAGGGACACCTGCTGTGTCTGTTAGCACCTGCTACCTCTGTTAGAAAGCATGAAGCTGGGAGTTTTCAGTGAATGCTACACATTGCTTCAGTGACTGGTCTACTGTTTTTCCCAGGGTGGAGCCCAAAAATAAATGACCGTGTCTCAAGCCCTTTCTGTGTCGCAGGCACCTCAGGTGTCTGGTTTTGGCTAATTCTTGCACCAACCTTGTGACGCTGGTGCAGAGCAGTGAGGCAATCTGCTCGGGTCACTCAGCTAAAGCAAAACAGAAGCAGCACTCAGGGGAGCTGAGTGGGGTGACTGAAGAGAAACCTGAGCCTGAAGAGACGTGAGGCACAGGAAGCACACTGACCTCTCATGCAAGATGTCAGGCAGGCGCCTCTGAGCAGTGCGAGAGGAGGCTGAGGCATCCTGAGAGATGTGGGCTACAGAATTTGGGGGGATGACACCAGGCTGTATGAGAACTGTAACAGCTACAGGGTTCAAAGTTCATGTGTTTAGATATTGAGCTTTGAAAACTTTATCCAGTCGGTCAACAAGCTGCCCCAGGCCTGCCGACTTTGGGATCCATCCAGCAGTTTCCAGGCTGTCTCTGAACCTCCCTGCTGTCTGTGTCGGCCCGCTGGGGGGACCCTCCGAGGGCTCATCTCTCTAGTATAGGCTTCTAGCTGGAGAGGTGACAGACCCCAGCTTTCTGATCGCCTACGGATAGGCCACGCAAAGACCTTCAAGCTGAGAGGTGATCTGATGTGAGCTGACTTGACATGTATTCCAGATGGCCACATGCCAAATCCAGAGAAAGGAGGTGGTAAGGGCTCTGTGCTAAGTTTCTGAGTTTCCCTCTAAACCCTCATCCTAAAGTGGCATCAGGACCTTTAAAGGGCAGCTGGGGCCCTCCATGGTGGCACAATGGGCTAGGACGCAGCATTGCCAGCTGGTGGCAGCTGCTTCAGTGTGAGTTCGAT
>NW_004567124.1:25240579-25312899 GCF_000260355.1 Condylura cristata
CCATCTGGCCTGGGAAAGGCTTAGGTGTGGCAAGATTTGGGCTAAGGAGAGACTTACACAAAGACAGGCCCTTCAGCTGAAGCTTTTCTTCTAATTATCCAAATGTGGAAACCTTCCAGCACAGAGAAGGAGAAAGGGGCAGCTGACAGTCACAGCCCCACTTATGGGGCCAACACTAAGCACAAGGAAGTAGGCCAAACCTGGCAAAGACGGTCAGGGGTCCACTTGGGCCCAGTCTGTTGAATCCGCCCAAGAAAATCTCAAAAGCACTGAGGGGGAGGCCTCCTTGGTCTTCGCTGGCGAGGAGCGGAGGGTGGGGCGCGGCTTGCATCAATCCTTGGCCCTGGGCCGCCACATCCCTTGACCCTGCCCAGCACGCAGGCAGTCATCTTCACGTGGGCCCTTCAGCAGTGCTGGCTGTAATCCGCAGCATAACAAGGGCTGGGCTGAAGCCCGACATTCAGAACCCCAGGGTGCAGGTGCGGAACCACTGCTCGTTCTCAGAGGGAGACAGAGAGGCCTCAGTTTCTCAGGGCCTCCGCCTGGGAGTCACATGAACACCAGGAACAGAGGCTGGGCCCCCTGCCCAGGACTCACGCTGAACAGGGAAGGGCCAGGCCCCTGACAGCCCCCTGCCCAGGGCAGGTCCAGGCCTGCTACCATCGTGAAGAGCCCAGCATTCATTCCCACAGCGTCTGACTCTGGCCACTCTCTCTTCCAGAAGGCGGGCATGAAGGGAGCAGCGCAGAGGCAGCGTGACACAGGAAGTCCAAGGAGAAGCCCTGCACCTTGGGATTCCTGCTTTCATACCAGGTAGCATCAGAAGGTGACTCACAGAGGCACAACAAAATTCTCAATGTGCTCAAATGTCACCTGCTAGCTCCACACTCCCTTGGTCCCTTTTACTGCCTGTGATTTATACTTTTTCCAAAGCACACACCGACTTGCAATATTCTATAAAATTTACTTCTTTGTGGGAGAGGGGATCTATCTCCATCACTAGATTACCAGCTTTGTGAAGGAGGCCTCGGTCTTGTTTGTTATGATGTTCACAGGGGATGGAAGATAAGTACTCAACAGATATTGGTGAATGAGTAAATAAATCGTGAAGTCACTACCAGATCTCACAGCCCAGATGCCCAGGAAGCTCCTGAGTAGCAGTCCTGTGAAGCAGGCCCTGGGGGCAGCTCACTATTCTCCCCTACCTTAGGGGATTCACTAACACATTCGGGCAGGGTGACGACAAAAAGAACAAGAAGAATCAAGTCAGGCAGGCCAGTCTGCTAATATACTGTGTGATCTTGGGCATATTCGTTTACTTCTGTGAAGCTCAGTTTCTTCATCTGTAAAACAGGAATAATGCACCTCACGTAATCTTTAGGAGAACTGAAAAAAAGTAACATGGCAAAGTAACCAGCATGGTGCTCCTAAGCTCCTTGAAGGCCACTCGGGTGCACCAATAATGAGCAAAGGGCTATCAGGGTGAGCAACTGCAGCTGAAATTCCAAGCAACCATGGCAGCCCCCGCAGGCTGTGACTCATAGCAGCCTCATCCAGGCGTGGAACTGCAACTGACCATACACGCTCCCAAAGCAGAAACTGCGTGGCTTTCGTTACCCCGAGATAATGAGTCCAGGAGGTTTCCTAGGGCATCCTCGTCTGTAATTCTCTAAGATCTCCGCAGTCAGTGCCTTTCAGCTAAGTGGCCAGGGCTGGCCGTGAAAACCGCTGTGTCTCTTGCTTCTCTGCCGTCCCCGCTCCCCTTGCCAAAGTCATGAGAAGCCCAGCGAGTAGTACTAGCCCAGCGAGTGACACGGCCCCAGTGCAGAGCCACAGCTGGCTTCTCTGCTCAAACTCTCTAAGCACGTTCCCTTCAAAATGAGGACAAAGGATGGACCTGTGTGAGTTTCAAGACCTGTACGCCAGTCAAAATGGCACGTTTCGATCATTCCAGTCTAGCCACCAGGGCCGCTATTTAGCTCCCCAAATAAGTGAACTGACTGCTTCTTTCCTGGGGACGTTTGTACTTGAGGTTTCCTCTCCCCCTCCCCCACCCCCAACATTTAGTATCAGATTTCTCTGTCTTTCGAGATAGTTCAAATGTCACCTCTCACTGAGTCTTGACAGCCTTGTCATGAAGCTGCCCCACCACTCCTGCGCCCAGTTACTCACTCACTCTGCTGGCCATCACCAGGTTTAATTTTCTTCTGACACCGACTACTCTCTCAAAAAATCTTGCTCATTTGTACATGCCTGCTGGCCCTTCTTGAGCCTAACCCCCACCAAAAAAGCAGTGAAGCCTGTCTGTCTTATTCACTGCTGTATCCCCAGGGCCTGAAATGGTGCCTGGCCCAGAGCATATTCTCAACAAATACCTGAACAGATGACTGAATAAATGGGCAAACTAGGGAAGAATTAAGGGAGCCTGGTTTCAGGTGTGAGTTATGTAGGAAGACCAGGAGAAAAGCAGCGAGGGGACTGCTGAGGGTGAGTGTCCTGGCACAATTCACACCTGCCAGGGCAGGGAGTCTAAGCATGCCCTCGTCTCAGGTGCACCTGGCCTCGCCACTGCCCCCGCACACGCCCAGGCAACCCCCCCGCCCCAAGGCTCTCCACAGAGAGTCAAGAGGCAGCTCTGTGCTCCTTCCACTCAGCTGAGCACAGTCAGGGGGGCCTGGCGTCACACCTGTCCCAGTGCTTGGCGCTGAGGACCACAGCACACACTCCAACACGGGCTGAGGAAATGGTTTTCTCAGGACAGCTGGGGCCTCTCCCCACCTCCTCCTGGAAGCAACCAAAAGGTCTCCTGGCTGCTGGAACAGTGCCTGTTCCAGTGGGCAGGGAGCACTGTGCCCAGAACACTCACTCAGCCCAGGCCCTGCACTTCAGGACTATGGGGCAAGAGAAACCTGTTCCCAGAGCTGACTGACACCGCAGTGGCCACAGGGGCTTATCTAAAGCCCCTGGCCCCTCCACCACGCTGGCTAGAGAAGGGGCCCAAGTCAACTATGGATGTTCAACTAAACTAAGTCCCTCAGAGAGGGTATCCGGGACCAGCCTGGCATCCCGGGGCCGAGGGGCATGCTGTATGACGGGTGAGGAGTGGACTTCTATGGGGAAACTACAGCAAAGAGAGCCATGTCTGCCCTGAGACTTCAGACCTCTGCCGGACACACCCCCATCTCCCCACCCTGCCCTCCGCTGAGCTGTTTCATTTCCTTTCAGAAAAGTTTGTTTTGGTTTGATATTTGCCTCCAGGCCTCTGGGAGAATTTTCTGAGCTTTGTTTCTCTTCTTGTTTCTAGGATACCTGAGCTTCTCCTACAGCAACAAGCTCAATAGGAACAAGAGCTTGTGGGCTGGGGGTGGGGTTAGGATCACCAGATAGGAAGAGAGAGGGAAAGAGACTGCTTGGCTCCTATAGACTTTGGCAGCCCCCAGATCTCACCTCCCCCCTCACAGCCCTCCACCTTCATAACATCCCCCCACACACACACACACACACCGGGAAATTCTAGCAGAGTAAAACTAAAACATTTGCAAAGGGGCCATTCAGAAAGAAAGCACTTGAAGTCCTAGAAAACCAAAAGGTCAGAGAGTCGATCCGGAGCACTGCCCAGGGCTGACCCAGCCAAGCACTCTACTAGGTCAACAGCAGGAGGCCTCTATCTACCACCTGGAAGGGTAATGACTCCCAGGCACACACGCCAGGATGGGAACTGCCCATAAACAGAAGCACACGCCCTTAAAGGCGCCAGGCAAGAGGCCAAGGAGGGGTGCGGTGTGGGGAAGAGAGAGGGAACAGGGCTCCACACTGCCCCAGGCAGGCACACTGCAGCACACCGAGCAGCACCCCTGGCCCTTTCCAACCCATTCTGCATCCAGCCCTAGCCCCACCTCTAACAAGAAGGAACTTGGCTTTCCCAAGGCAGAGGCAGGCATGAGTGGAATTCCCCTGAGGCGGGCATCCAGTGAGAGACCATTTATCAACTTGCTTCTGTGGGGAGAAGGCAACAGCTTGGCCTCAGCAGGGAAAAGACTATGCAGGCCCCATGACACCCCACCACAGACGCGAAAAACCAGAAGACCACTCAGGAGAGACAATGACCTCACAGAAGTCTCCCCTGGCATAGACAGAGCTGCCCATAAACTGGGCTCTTCTCATTCAGATGGCAGGTAGACAGCTTAAGGGAAAGAAAGGCAGCTTTTAAAAATGAGCAGAAAGTCTGGGGTCCCCAACCCCATGTCATTTTCAGAGAAAGAGCAGCTCTGCAGTCAACCTACTTGGCTTAAAACCCCAGCGTAAACACTTATGAGCGGTGTAGCCTCCAGCAAACCACTTAACCTCTTTGAATCTTAGTTTCCTCCTCTAAAATATGGGGTGATAAAATTACCAGCCTCATAGTTGCTCTGAGTATTAAATAAAATAACTCATAAAGTAGCAGGCAAGTAAGTTGTTGATAACTTAGCTTTTTTGATGAATGATTTAAAAAAAAAATCCTATCTGGTACAAAAACCACAAGAGTTGTAGAAATCACAGTACGGAATTTGGCACGTCCAACTTGATGATGGCGGGAGAAGCCTGCCCCATTTTGAGGCCCTGTGCCTGGCAGCCAGGAAAAGAGGCTTACAAAAAACAAAACAAAACAAAACACTTATTTGTAGAAGCAGAGGAGTAAAAAGGCATCACAAGGAAAAGTACCAGCCTAGCCTGCCACTTTGCCCCATGGCACTGACATCTGTTAAAGTGACTGGAGGAGACTGGAGTCCCCAGCAGCACTATCAGAACAGTGATAAGTACAGACAAACTAAGTGCTCATCGAATGATGAGAAGACAAGCATGGTATACCCACATACCATTGCGATGGAGTATTATTTGGCCTTTAAAAAGGACGTGCTGTGACATGGATGAACCTTGAAAACATTATGCTAAACTGTATAAACTGAAGGAATTACAGTAAGTGAAGGAAGTCAGCAGGTAAGAGAAAAATACCGGATGGTTTCACTTGCAGGGGGAATACAGGGAAGCCGAACAAAGGGTCAGGAAAAAGGTAAAACTTGCAGGCAAACTATAGATCTGAGGCGTGCAGCAGAAGAAGGGGAGGAAGAGGGATCAAAACAGGGGAGGGAAGAGCACAGGGGACTGTGGTGACGGTGCAGGGGTGAGGTGGGGGTGCAGGACGATTCTGACTACACCCAAAGGGAGAAATCGAATAGTGCACAAAAGTGAACAGTGCGAGGGTAAAATTCTGAGTGAGAAAAGCGGGTCGCAAAAGGCCAGAGATTGCATGAATCCACTGATGCGAAATGTCCAGCAACACTATACAGACAGAAAACAGGTGGTTGCCTAGGGCTGCAGAACATGGGGGATGTGGACAGGGACCGCTAATGGACCTGGGGTTTCCTTCTAGTGAAAATATTCTAGATATTCTAAAGCTGACCGTGGCGATGGGTGCACAGTATGCATGAAAATACTGAATTGTACCATTTTAAAGGGGCAAATTGTATGGTATGCAAATTACATCTCAATAAAGCTGTTGTGGAAAATAACTAGGGGGAGACACTGAAGATGGTGTCAGGAGTGGCGTGTGAGATAAAGCGTGACTCTGTACATGTGGGCGGCGCGGGTGGCTACCAAGCAGGGCAAGATGGCAACAAGGACAACAAAGGCAGAGCCTCTGCCTGACCCTGCGTCGCCTTTACAAAACTGGCACCAAAATATTACGCTGGACACATCGTCCACAAGACACTAGGAAAGCCCAGCTCACCGCACCCGGCGTAGTGTGGCTATAAACTGCCATGCACTGAAGACGTCTCCTAAGGCACTTACCCAGCCGGGTAGGCAACTAAACCGGATCGGGGGTCGCAGGCGAGTCCTCTGCCTCCCGACACCGTTATTCCAAGCACCTTCTCCAAGGTCACCTGTTAGGGCAGAGAAGTGACAGATTAGAGACGGAGTGGGGTTAGAAAAGAGCAGAGGGCTCATGGACCACCCTGCAGTTCTGGCTCCTTTTCAGATATCCCTATCTCTTCAGGAAACTGGGGCTACTGACTTTTCCAGGTTCTATTCTGACCCCAAGTCCCTTGATCACATGGGGAAAGCCAGCTTTCAACAGGACTCAGGCTACCGGGACCATGGGCAAGAAAATGAAGTGGTTAAAGCCTGTGGCTACGGAGAAACAAGTGTTCCCCTGACTTGGGGAGGTTCCATTTACAAGATAAAGCCTTGGGTCCCCACGCTGGGCTCTCAGCTCCATGAGACTCAGGGGAGGTCGCTGACCTTCGTGCTTTGGCAGGCATGAAGACAGGCCACTCTGATCTGCCGAGCGCCAGAAGAATGTTAGGTATCAATTAAGTGACTCATAATATCCCTGACGTGTGCATTCCATCACGTTCTTCCCCACCATCAGAGGACTCCACCCCCAAACGTCTGCCAGTTCATATAGACTAGGAGGCGAGGAGGTAGACACATGGCTTAATGGTGTGTTTTGTAAAGACAGATGCTGAGAGCACTCTAATCATTATCATTAAGCCACAACTCCCAGAGATGAAAGGGAAACATGTGTAAAGTGCTCAGAGATTCTGAGATGAGGGGACATGGCCACATAAGACAGCCCCATCACTCCCATCGTCACCACTGCTGCCCTGCACCAACTGCAGCCCCAGGACCCACAATGCACTAACCTCAAATTAGTCCACTGCTTTCTGCTAGATGACTCCATGTGATAATCAGACTGCCTGGTAACCTCATTCACACTCCAAGTATGCCCCTCTAGTGCAGTATGGAAGCCCGGCCCTGGCTCCGCAGGGGTGTCCCTGGTCTCCACTAGCTGAGACGGGGCTTTGAATGCAGAATGTCTAGTAAACAGGCGGGACTGCAGACTCTGCCCTGAGAACTCAGACTCTGAGGAGACGTAGGGGCCCTATGGATGGTGATACGAATGAGAAACACTCCAGGGGTGTTCCTGTCTGTCGCAGGATGGTCTATTCCTAGTTCTAGGTGGTTTCTAGAGAGGGGAAGGCCAGAATCAGCATAGTTTAAGTATCTCTCCTTGTCTCTTACTGTCCTAGAGAACTCAAAGGTTCCTAGAAGGCCTGTTTAAATTCTTATCTTTAAGGGCCATTTTAGCTTGAACTAGGTCAGAAAAATATGTGGTATGGTGGCCAAAAATAAGCCTCCTGGGGTGTTAAAGTTAAAAGCTATTCCCTAGGAAGGTCCCCAAGAGTCTTCCATACTTCTTGGGGGTAGGGACCAGGAACTCCAATGTGCGCCCTCACTGATGGAGTGCATGGCGGCCTATAGCTCCACACCCACCCACAGACACTCAGCCAGCACCATGCTTGCCAGTTGCCTGGGGCCTATCTGAGGCTCTAAAGCTAACGTGGGGCAAAGTAACTTTGGACTATTATATACATCCTTGATAGTTTACCCAGACTTACGCTTCCTTCATTGCACTATTTCTTAGTAGCACCCAGTTGCTTTTCTGAAAAGACCGAGCGCCAGGCACTGACAGGAGAGCACAAAATAACCCCAGGGAAGTCCGGGGGATACTCGGTTGGGGCACTCCGCCCTATCCTGGCACTGTGCCTGTGGCTACCCCAGGGGGGGAGGAGTACTGGGAACATTCCTGCAGTAACGCCTGCCTACTGCTGAGAAGAAGGCAGCCGAGGAGTCTGAAGCCAGCACTACCCACAGCCACGGGAAAGGTCACAAAGTCAAGTGCAGTGAGCTTCTCTCTTCAAGTTAATCTGATATCAGGAAAATCTCTGGATTATAATTTGTATCAATCCCTCCCTTATGATATCAAAGAATCAGATCAGTCTGTTGGTTCTCCTCTGATGGGAGTTTTGTAGGTGTTGGGTAGGTGTTCTGTGGAGAGTTGACCCAGTTCCACAGAGAATTCTGAAACTAGCATGGACTATTTTTTAAAATTAATTTATTTATGCATACTGAACTGAGGAGCTGGTCAGAGGGTGCAGGGGCAGTGAGAGGATTCATCTGAGACAGAGTGGGGAGCAGAACAGGCCTACTGACGAAATACACTGCTGAGGGGGACAGCGGGCGGATCAGGAGAGGTCTGCCGCGCCATGTGGGTCACCTCCGGGGCCGGGAATTGAACTTCTGCACTGAAGTGGCTGTGGCCAGCTTGTTGTGCTGTGTCCTATCCCATTGTACCACCAGGGAGGGCCCACATGGACTTTTTAATAGCGATGTGAGTTATCAGACCCTAAATACCAGTGGTTTATCAAATTTCCTTTTTTAAAAAAAGATTTATTTTTATTTATTTATGCATACAAGAAAAGGATAAAGGTACAGGGTGGGGGTGAGAGGATTCACCAGAGACAGAGTGGGGAGCAGAACAGACAGATCTACTAAAATACACCACTGAAGGGAACAACAGACGGGTCAAGAGAGGTCTGCTGCACCATGTGGGTCAGCTCCCTGACCAGGGGATCGAAGTCATGCTGTAGTGGCTGTGGAGAGCCTCACAGCGCTGAGACTTAAACCCTGGGTCTCCAAGGAAGCTCACGGTTTATCAAACTTTCTGACCACAACCCACAGTAAAGACTAACATTCTATCTACATATATGCCCAGTACATACAAAAGTATATGTGTGGGATGTACATAAACTGAAGCAAAAGCTTTACAACAAGGGTTACTGCTATTGCATAAGATATACTCTATTTTCTATTATGCTTTATTTCATTAAAAATTCTGGAAAATGTACAAAATGATGTAGAAATAAACTTTTGTAATAAAAAAAAACTACATTAAAAAAAAAATTGGCCCTCCCTGGTGGCGCAGCGGGTTAAAGCACAGCACTAAGAGACTAAGGCCACTTCTGCATGAGTTCGATCCCCGCCTGCCCCGGGGGTGACCCACATGGTATGGCAGACCCACATGGCGTGGCAGACCTCTCCTGACCCACCCGCTGCTCCCCTCAGCAGTGTAGTTCGTCAATCTGCCTGTTCTGTTCCCCGCTCTGTGTCTGGTGAAGCCTCTCACCCTCTGCATCTCTGGCCTGTACCCCAGTTCTATATGAATAAATAAATAAATCTTTAAAAAAAAATTAATTCTGGGGCCCCTCCCTGGTGGCGCAAACGGCTAGGACACAGCACTGCAAGTGAGCCACAGCCACCTCAGTGCGAGTTGGATCCCCCACCCAGAGGTGACCACATGGCGCGGCAGACCTCTCCTGCCCCACCCGCTGCTCCCCTCAGCAGTGTACTTTGTCGATCTGTCTGTTCTGCTCCCCACTCTGTCTCTGGTGAATCTTCTCACTGCCCCTGTTCCTCTGGCCTGTACCTTAGTTCTGTATGAACAAATAAATACATCTTTAAAAAAAGATTAATTCTGATCATGGCCCACACTTGATTTCCAAGACCTACGAATGAGCTGGCAACTCCAGTTTGAAGTATCCAGGTGTAGACCACCTCTTCCACAACCCTCGGCTTCAGTTTCTGATCGCCAGCACCTCTGTGTTCCTTAGTCACTTTCCTCCTAAGATTCTCAGCAATGGAAAAGACTTCCAGTCTAGAAAAACCCCAAGGGCAGGAGTTTGCCTGGGCTCAAGCTTTGGTTATTTTCAAAAGAATTATGGTTTTGGCTTTTTCTGGCTTTCTGAGCAACTATGAGGTTGGGGGGAGAGGCCGTTTCCTTTGGCTCTGAGCAGGGGGAGGAGCAGGGGAAAAACATTCAGGGGCATCAGCTGGTTTTTATTTTATGTTCTAACTCAAACCAGCTTCCTGTTTGCAGGGAGGTTATGGGCTGAGCTCCACTTTCAAAGGATCTGACAGTCCAGAGCTCCTGCTAGGCCTCCAACATGTAAGCTCATTTTGGAAGATCCCAGCACAGAGCTCTTATAAACTGACTCCCTCCCATAACCTTCTCCTCATCCTCTTTCCAAAAACACAGTACAGCTTCCATCTACCCTTGAAAATGCAGACAAAGCTGGACACTCCCTGGAAACACACCACAGGCCAACTGAAGCCAAGTATAAGCACGCGTGTGCAGGAGCCAGCTTGCACTGGCTCATGACTGCTGATTGCCAACATCATTTCCCATGTCCACGTTCAGTGAGAGTACACTGGAAGCTTGAGATCATCATGGTGGGAGTGCGTCCACCAAGACATCAGAGAAATTAGCAGACACTACACCAGCCTCCCCACTCCCTCCCAGAGCCTGTGAACATTTACGATACACCACTGAGTTCTAATCCCCACTGTCTCTCACTTGGATTATGGCTATAACACCTGTGTTCCTCTGCTGCAGGTCTTGCCCCCTATAGTCGTTTCATCAACATGGCAGGTCACATTCTCTTTTTTTTTCTTTAAGATGTATTTATTTATGCATACAAGAACTGGGGTACAGGCCAGAGCTACAGGGTTTGGGGGTGGTGGTGAGAGGATTCACCAGAGACAGAGTGGGGAGCAGAACAGGCAGATCGACTGAAATACACTGCTGAGGGGAACAGCAGGCGAGACAGGCGAGGTCTGCTGTGCCATGTGGGTCACCCCCCTGGCCAGAGATCAAACTCATGCTGCAGTGGCTGTGGATCGCCTCATACTGCTGTGCTTTAACTCCTTGCATCACCAGGGAGGGCCCAGGCCAGGTCACATTCTTTTAAAATAGACACGAGATCAACTCATCAATCACTGCTCAAAACTGTTCACTGGCTTCCAATCTTGAAGTTCACTCCACATACTTCACCTTGGTTTACCAAACCCTAAGTCATCTGGCCTCTGGCTGCCTCTCCTACTTTACTTCCTACATGTTCCCCCTGGATGCCTGACGCACCTCAAGCAGATTCTAGCATAAGACCCCTGGTCTATGTTATCCTTTCTACCAGGGCACTCCTTCTTCAACTGTTCACATAAAGTTAAGTCACTCAGGTCTCTGCTCAAAGATCTCCTCCACGAACAAGGTTTTCCAGACTAGCTTTTCTGCTCTCTATATCCTGCTTTACTTTTCTCTACAGCATTTAGAATCAGGTGGTGACCTGACATTAATTATGTCTCCATCCAAGTACTCACTGTCTTCTCTATCCATAACATGAGCTTCTTGAGGGCAGGACTGCCCCTCAATGAGGTCCCCCTAGTACTTTATACAGTGCCTGGTACACAAAGGGCATTTGGTAAATACTGGATGAATGAACAAATGCACAGCAGAGGCTTCAGGAACAGTGAAAGATCAGACATAAGTAAGTGCAGGGGAACAAGGACATTTCAGGCCTGTAGAGATGCTCTCCACAAAGGATCTAAAATGATTATGACAGAACAGCCAGGTCCAGATGAGGACAAGCACAAGAGTACAGGTAGCAGTTCACTTCCTAAGCTGATGGATTACTCTAGTATTCCATTATCTTTATTTTATGTGTTAAATATTGATTAGTCAATGTGAAAAGAGAGAGAGAAGGGCCAGTGTGGCTCAGTACCTTGTGAGCAGCACCCTTTTACAATTCGCATCCCTGACTTCTCCCTGTACCCTCAAACCATCTCAGTGATGTTCACGGAAAATGAAAAAAAGTGGGGGGTAGAAGGGTGGGGAGGGTACAAAGAACTCAAGTATATGTGCTTTTTTTTGGTTTGGGTTTCTCCCGAACGTGCATATAAGGCTATCCACTTTTATGGAACTGGCTAGAAACTTCTGGGTGGAAGCTTCTAAGAACTACATTTACACCTCTTCCCCTGACTGCTAAGCATGGCGGCAGGGGATGAGATGAGGCCTCCTCAGCCTGGCCCCTGAACAACCCCAATGAAGGGACCTCCTGCGCTGACCATGCTGTGTACGAGCCTGAGCAAGAATAAACTATCTGTTAAGTCAGGAGATTTCGAGATGATGTGGTCGCAGCATGACCAGCCTGGTGATAGTCATACTTTTGAGCCACTTACATTCTTTGATTTTACACGCTTAGAAAGTATCAAGGGCCCCAAAGGGCTTTTGTTTATACAAATAAACTATCAACATTTACTATATTCAAAACTACAGTTTAAATAATTTAAAATATTTATTAATTCATTGAAAAACAATAACAACATTAACATAACACTCTTATTTACTATAACTCTGTTTCCCAAAAGAGAAGTGAGAGGCACTGTTTTACAATTTTACAAATCTCGTTAATGTCAGCCTTAATAGAAAACAGCTGGAATCTTGCATCTGCACTTGCAGGCAATCTGTTGCATTGTTGTTCTAGTTGAAGACAATCTGGCCCATATGGATATGCAGTTAGAAAAGGGGTATTATCACAGATGTCCTAAAAGGATTTTAGGTATCCAGGGGTCCTCAAACCACACTTTTGAGAACACATGTCCCAGCCCCTCGGGAATACGACTTCATTTTTCCAAAGAAAGCAAGCCCACCAGTATGAATTGTGACCTCAAGTATCATTTGAGGAAAATGAAGCAGGAAGGTGACCTGATGAGAAAACAGCTCGAAGTCTGGGTTGGGGCTTAGAATTCTGGCAGGAACTTCGGCTCCAAACTCTCAAGACCCAAATGCTCATGAAACACAGCCTGAAAGACACACTAGTCCAGCTGACTATGGCCAGTGACATGGGACACAACTGCTACCAGGTAGCTGGTACCCGGAACATCTGCAATTCTAGGAGTCCTGGGTTTTGTGCACAAGGGAAAGCTCAGTACCAAGAAAAAAGCAGCCATTTTGCAACTCTACAATGATTTGCACACATAAAACACAAGCTAGGAGTTAGGAGAACACTCAAGTTGTGACCCAGCCTCTGCTTTTTAGCAGATGGAGAGTGGTGAGCGAGAGAAAGCCCACACCAGCCTGAAAGAAGGTGTCACCTTTCCTTGGGCAAGAGGCTGCAACAGGGCCAAATTACTACAGGTACGCCAGAGGCAGCCCGAACTCCCGCCACTGCCAGTGTGTACCAGGCATAGCAGTGTTGTGTCCTCCTGAGAGAAAGAAGGAAAGCAAAGTCATCCCTTATGTTAATGAGATAAAGGGATCATTTTATAATGGCCTATTCCCAAGAGAAAAGAAAAGAACAAAGCCAACTGTTTAAGTGTTCTTCTGGCTCTCATTAAAGTAAATGGAAAAAACAGGTGGTTCACAGGCAACAGACAGGACTACTCATTCATACGAGCTAGAACAGCATTTTTCAGTGCAGACTGCAGCCTGTTAATGGGAATGGAAATCAATTTAGAGGGTAATGTAATAAATAGAACAGAAAAAATAGATCTCACCACATGTAAGCTGATCATGAGACTTTTGTTTCAGGGGTGCATGTATACAATGGGGTCACAATGTAATCCTGTTTCTTAACGTAGTTTGTTCTCCAAAAAACAATGCAATGGGGCCCTCCCTGGTGGCGCAGCGGGTTAAAGCACAGCACTAAGAAGCTAACGCCACTTCAGCATGAGTTCAATCCCCAACCGGGAGATGACCCACATGGCACGGCAGACCTCTCCTGACCTGCCTGTTGCTCCCCTCAGCAGTGTACTTCATCGATCTGCCTGTTCTGCTCCCCACTCTGTCTCTGGTGAATCCTCTCACTGTCCCTGCACCTCTGGCCTGTACTCCAGTTCTGTATGCATGAATAAATAAATCTTTTTTTAAAAAAAACAACAACAATGTAATTACATGGTGATAAACGGAGAGACTTACCCCTCTACTCAAAATCCACTAGGGAAGATGAATGATACATTACAAAGAAATCCAACATGTGATAAAGGTCATAAGAACAATACAAAGTGCTCAGAAAGGATGAAAGAGGATATCTGAAAAGAACCAGAGAAGGAAACAAAGAAGCTTCCTTGGGAGGGGGAGTAGGAATTTGGCCTGGGCCGCCAAGTCAGGATAGGTTCTTGACAGGTACATAGGCAGAGAGGGGGAATTCTCAGTGGAAGGCGAATGAACAAGTTTGGAGAAGGAAATAACAGAGCAGGTAAGCAACAGTGCAAGCAAAGATTGTGTAGGAGAGTAAATCAAGAAAGAAAGACGGCAACTAGAGCAGGAAAGGTCTTGAAGGTCAAACTAAGTGGGGTCATCCACATGCTCCAGGGAAGGGTTTTGAGCCAGGGGCATAATCAAAGCTATATTTTGGTGATAATGTGCATTAAGACATACAAGCAGAGTGACAGACTGATAGGTTGCAGAAGAATTCAAATGAGAAGTAATTCTCATTTAATTTTATGCTCATCTGCATCAGCATGAAGACAATCGGTGTAGAAAAGGATTAATTGGCAAGATCAGGCATTACACAACTGTGGAGGAAAAGACACATGACTGCAAAGTTTTGACTCTCAGAGATAGGGAACAAGGCGGTGCCATGAAAAGAAATAATGCTGCAATAAGAAAGAGGACGCAGGTCCAGACAGGGGAGGATGGGCTGATGTCTACTTTAAGCATGTTGACTCTAAGGTGCTCCAGGGATATTTTGTAGGAACCACAGAACATTATAGAATTAGCAACATAAATATAATATAATGTTTGGCGAGGTCAGGACTAGAAATAGGTATGTGAGGATTATTCACATGGAGATGAAAAACCACATTTAAAGTACAATGAGACAGGAGAAGTGAGAAGGGAGAAAGGCTGTGGACAGAACCTTGGGGAATACCTATTTTTAGAGAATGGAGAAGATGAGGTGCCAGGCAGCTAGAAAGGGAGGAGAAGCAGGAAGCCAGTGAAAGGGAGACTTCCCAGAAGGGGGAGGGGGTGATCATTATGAGTACTGAAAAGAAGTGAAGGAAGCAAAAAAAGGAGTCTCCATAATCTAGAGCCATCTGCAACACAGTGGCACAACATGGAATCACAGACACCCCCAAACCTATTATCCCAGGAACTCTAGGTAGTGTCTTCTGAGCTTTTCTCCTCTCTCTCTTCCTGTCTCTATCTCCCAATTTCTCTCCCCCCTCCACCACTCCTCTGCTGCACACAGCTCTCTACATAGAGATCTGATCAGTTACATACTAAAGGAAAAGCATCAGCCAATGAAAGACACAAAACACAGTGTATGGAGTCAAGACAATGGCACTGCTGGGGAAGGGCTTAGACAGACCCTCCGCGTTTGTTCGTCATTTCTGTCAGGGGCCATTACAGGGAATCTGCAAAGGCAAGGGAGCAGTTAGTTGATTCTTTAAGAGAGAGAACTAGGAGGCCAGAGCAGAAAAGGCCAAGGTCATCTAGGATTTGCTGTCCTCAACTGGTAAAGAAACTCCAACAGCTGGAAGGCAATCAATCTATCTGGTTTTGTTGCCAGTTTCTTTCTTCTCCTTCTCCCTTTCTCCACAACTCAATCCCACTCAATACAAGCTATAAATACCTGAGTTATAAGTCATTCTAGCCAAACCATGGGCTTGCTGTTTCTATAAACAAGCATGTTACAGATGTGTCTAAGGCAGAACACTCTCCGCCTTTCACTCCCTTCCTGCAGGTTAAGAATAACTATGCTGTCTCCTGCCCACTCACAACACTCTAATCTCACAAGCAGATTCTCCACTACATTCTGAGAACTGCCACTTACACAAAAGCCACAGAAGCCATGATGGCCTGCAGACTCGGTGCAGACTGCCAGCTGGGCAGAGACTCAGTGGCTGGCCTGGGGCAGCAGGTTTCATGCCCGAGTTCACTTAGTCCTGCTCCCTCAGAGTGCAAAGTGCCATCTGGTCAGAGGCAGGAAGCAGCACAATGGCCACCCCAAGACTGAAGAACAGACTGTGCCTCCCTACTCTGTTTTTGATCTCTAGCCTGTCCGTCTGCTTTATGGTTCTACTGCCCATACCAGAAGGTCCTAAGAAACAAGTAACTCCAATAATAAAAACAAGGGTCCCTTGCTTAGAATTCAGAATTAGTTGGAACTGAGCCAATTCTCCGAGGCTGGGATTAAAACAGCCTCAGCGTATAAAGGTGAATCTGCTGCTGCTTGAGGATGACCTTAGAGCTCCTCTGTCCATGAACTCGTAGAGAAGACCAACAAAGATTCCAGTCCTGGCCTATCAACAGAATCACTCACAGAGTTTAATAAGTTTTTCTCAGATAGCAGTCCCCATGCCCTCTCTGTCGAAAGATTCTCAACCAACAGATCTGGAGTCAGGTTCAAGACTTCATTAGAGTTCTCCAGGGAGTTAAAAAGGTAGGGAACTGTTAAAGCTATTTTGCCATTTTTAGTTCCAAATTTTAGCCCCTTCTGGGGCTAACAATACTCCATGTATTCTTACAAGCATACACAGATCCATGGGGAAAAATGGGTCTAATACAGAAACATGATCTCTAGCAGTAACAGCAACCATAGCGTGAAAGAAAGTGTACTCTGTGTTAAGAACTATACTAAGCACTTTACAAGATTATCTTCTTTAACACACTTGACAAGATTAGGAAAGACTAGTTGTATTTCCATTTTATAGAAGAAGCTATCAGGTAAGCAGTGAGTAGAAGAACCAGGATGTAGACCCAGATGGGCCTGTTTCCAGAAATGGTGGCAACCTGAGGAGGGTGTCCAAAATCACCACAAGCGGCGAGAAGTCACTGTGCTTTGGTGGAGGCACAGGGGCAGGTCTGAGGTGGCATAGAGCAGAGGGCACGTGATGAAGGGACAACAGGGTTCTTATGTTTAAAACAATTAGGAGGTCTTATCAGTAGCTGAAAAAGGGCCAATATGTTCTGACTTCTCAGATGATAAGAGAAAGGGAAAGAGAGGGTCTTCTGATGGCAAAATACCCGATATGACTGAAAGTTGCCCATGTTCAGCCAGAGCCAAGACCCTCAGTCAACATGGGTCAGCTGACACTGTTTCCAAGACAACTGACTGACATTACAGTGGCAGCAGCAGGAGAATCTGATTTGTGTGCAGATGGAGGAAGAGGTAGACCTCAGCGTGAGACCTCAAGACTCACAGGGGGTGAAGAGCCTTTAGCTAAAAACCTCAATTCATAATATAAGCATCAGTGGGTACTGAAGTGCAGAAAACAGCCTTACCACCACAGTGCCTGGTACACAGCTGGCACCTCTACTTTCTCTTTCAAATCTCAGAAAGGCAAGGATAAGAGATCTCTCAATTAAAGCAACCAGAAGAGAAAAGTAGGGGTTTCTCCCCTTTTTCTACAGCAAGACCGGAATCACAAGCAAAACTTCAGAGTTAAGTGTCTCATCACCAGCAGGGTCTAATTCCCCCTCTTTCACCAACTCCACAACTTTTGAGTTTTCTTATCTTAGTTTCGAAACTTTGTAACCAGGGAGAATACTATTTCTTATCTGAACCTAGCAAAGTGAATGTGTGCTCTAGGACAGAAAGGGGAGTGGGAGGCCTTTTGGTGCCCTTGAGATCATGCCAACTCGCGTCACAGGACTCTCCTAGGAAGAAGGCACGATTCTCCAACACACAATTCTCTATAAAACACTCACTTTCCATCCCCAATGCCAACATCCCAGTTTAAGCCTTCAGCACCACATTCCTGGATACAGCAATGGCTTTCTAATCAATCTTATAACAGACCCTGTCCTCCCCTCCCCCAACCAACCAAAAAAATCATAGCTTTGATCAAGCTTCTTCCCTGCTCAAAAATTTTCATTAGCTCTTTAGCGCCCACCAAATAAAGTAGAAGAATCTTAACCTAGCATTCAAAGCATTCTCCCAGGGGCTCCACCTTCTAATTCTATTTCTCTTCTACTCACCTATATGAATCCTGTGTGTTTGTCAACCTGGATTATTCATTATTCTGGAAAGGGGATTCTGAGTTTTAGTTTATATTCTTTTACCTGGAATTTCTTTACCTTCTACCATCCCATACTGATATCCTACCTTTAATTCAAGCACATCATCCAAGATTCTTTCTGCTGATCACCGTGGCCAGAATGATTTCTCCCTCCTTGGCATTCTTTCAGTAACACTTAACCTGTGTTATTCACATAGTACATGCTACTTAGCTCAGAAGTTGTACAGAAACTTTCATGAATCTGTCCTCTCTCTCCTACTAGTGTATAACCTCCTGGAAAGTGGGAAATTATGGCTATTTCACACAGCTCTATGCTCACAAATGGGGTATAGTATTTGCTATGTATTAATAATTCATTTTTAATTCTTCAAAAATATGTGACTATTCTTTGGTCAATCTGACATATTAAATTGTCTAACCTCCTAGAGAACATTCCATCTATCACAGTCATCCCTAGAAGTCTGAGCAGGAAGCAGGATTGTGATGCCTTTCCACAGATAGGGAAAGTCTAAATGGAATAATCCATGTGTCTTAATGACCACAACAAACTAGTTTTAACCCTAATACACGCATGGCATGGCTCTTCATCAATCTGACTTACAATTATAATTACTGAATAAATCCTAAAGGTCACAGATAATCTCAGAAAAGTAACAGTACTATTGTTTAAAAAGAACTTTATCAGTTCAAATAACCAGAAATGGTGGTAGCTACAAGTTAATCTGGAGGTTGGAATTAGGAATGACTTGTATTTTTCTCTAAATTACTTGTGTAAAAAATATTTCTCAGAAAGTACATGTACTTCAGGATAAATAAAAAAGATTTTATTTACTGAAGATAACTAAAGAAATATTTTCGAAGATGTAAGAAATGAATTATCTCAAATTCAACAAGTTAATGATGACTGTGAAGAAGTATTTGTTATGCCTTATTATACTACAGCAAAACAAAAACAAAACAAGCTTATTATGCCAGATATATTTTTCAATAACATTTGCACACAAATGCTTTGATAAAATGAATCGACACTTTAAAATCTAAGCATTTTAGATTTAAGTATGACACACACATGTTTAAATTATAGAGACTTTTATTTTTATTGGGTTTGTCTACTTACAAAAATAATACAGACTTGTAAAAAATTCCAACATTACAGAAATATAGAAATGTAGACAGTGAAAGTCCATCATAATCTACTCCTATCCCTCCCTGAGGTAACCAATATTAACAACAGTTTGGTACTTATAGCCTCATTTTTTTTCTATGCACATACTAACATGTATATGTTTTAACAAAAATATAAATAATCAATAACATAACAAATGATTAATAGTTTCCTTTTTGTCACAATATATCTTGCATGCCCTTTCAAGTCAGTACACAGACTGACCTCATATATACCAACCCTCCATTGATCAGTTAGTTGGATTAATCAAAGATATCACTATCATGATTAACACACACACAAAAAAATCAATTATACACAAATTTGTGTGGTATGAATGTTTTGCATAGAATAAGACTCCAGAATTACAAATGCTAAATCAAAGTACAGACATTTATGTTATAGTGGATATTACCAAATTATCCTCTAAGAAGGTTGGATTAAAGTATGCTTTCACCAAAAGTGTAAGGGCATCTGTGCACTTGTTTCCCCACATCTTCACATATATTTTATTAAAAACAAACATTTAAATTTACTCTGATACACAACATTAAAAATTCCAAACAATGGGTTATATAAAATTAACATGTTTTCACTCTGCCCACAAATTCTAAGTCTGAAAGGACGTCCTAGAATGAATTCATTTTCCAAATTATTTCAATATAAATGAATAGCCCCCAAGAAGAAAAGTTATTCCTATTTGTAGAGAAGCTACTGCTGTTAAAAAGCATGCTTACTACTTCAGTGATTTCTAATAAAACACAGTAAATTAGGACTCCCCTCAACCCTAGTCCACTGGTTTGACTTTTTTTTTTTAAGTTCCCAAATATCATACCCCTAGCCCTGAAATAAGCGACACAGTAGTTACTATCAAAAAGAATGTTTGCTAAGCAGTCCTTTTGGTCAGCAGTTAAAGTATCATTGATACAAGTTAGGCAACTGGCAAGAAAAACGCAGTGAAGATACATCGCAATAAAAAGATACAGAGGATGATTAAATGTTGGAAAAAAAACTGAACCTGTAAAAAAGGAGTACTTATAAACGGAAACTTGAAAGAATAACATCTTCCCAACAAATTAGAAGGACATTTCTGAGTATTCTAGAAATCTACAGACCCCAGTAATATCAGCAACCCCTCGGTATTTAGACTTTATGATGTGCTTTCATTTTCATTAAAACTCATTTAATCCTCAAACAGCTCTGGGAGGAAGGCATCAGTTTTCCAATTTTCCAAATGAGAGAGAAGCTGGCACAGACACCCTTCTACTCAAAGAGTGGCCCAAGGAAGAGCAGCAAGGGTACCACGGAGAGGTGGTTAAAAATGGAGAGCCAATGTCTCGCCCACACTCATCAGTCTGCACATTAACTCTGGAAGCCCATCCACTATCCAGTTCTGGGTTGACTGTGAGGGAATATCTGACAGCTGCTGTAGAAGCCTGGCAGGAAAGATCAAAGCAGCTTGGAGAAGGAAGGGCATCATAAGGAGAAAAGACATGTTTAGAAAAGGCAGTAGCAGGTTGGTTATTCAAGATATTATCCCAAATAGAAGCTGATGATGAGCATCAAGGTAACAGAGGCAGGCCAGCAAGCCTACAGCCTGCAGATGACCTGTTACAAATTTAGTCTTGACCATCAGCTTTTCTCCAAGAGAGCAGCAGTGGGTTGGCAAGAGTCCAGATTCTAAGCATGCTCTGAGATCTTCCCCCATGATCACAACCTGCCTGTGGGCTCCTCTCCATCCAATTCACCTGACTGTGGCTTTCTCGCTTTAGCACTAAGTAGGGCAGTTGCAGGGAGGCACACAGTAAGATACCATGTCTATCTGAGGGAAGAAGTAAAAAATAATACAAATTTAAAATCAGGTAAGGTAAGGCACTTGTTCAAGGAACTTAGCAGCCTGCCTCGTCAAGCAGAGTCAGCTGGACAAATAACCTCAGTTTTGCTAATTTCATGTTCCTTGAACCCCCACTACTGTCATCATCCAAGTCAGCCCTTACATGGGACATTTTAGATCCATTTTTTTTCCCCTGAGGGGAAAATAAAAAGGCACCACGGGGAGGTGGGGGGGGGGTGTGAGGGAGGGGATGGCATTTGACTCAGCTATGCTCACAGCTTCAAAGACAAAGTCAGGGTGACAAAGATGGCCACAGAGATTAAAAGATAGGGAATACAGAGCTAAAGGAGAGGGATTTGGGGTAAGTGGTATTAGCAAGCAGGCAGGAGTATAAACTATACAAACAACTGCCAAGTAAGAACATAAGTCTAAAGCCCTGTGATACCCTCACATGAAAACCAACAAGGCATCTGTTGGTCGCCACCTCACTCCCCTACCTCCCACCAACCCCAAGAGGGAAGCAACAACTTTTTTCAGCTTATGGACATCTGGAGCTATCCAGCTGCACCCTGTCAACTGGACACTCAAATATCCATAGCTTGTACAGCTCCTAAAGGCAAGAAATGGGGATAACAGCTTAGGAGATCTGGAGATGGGGTGAAAAGAGCAAGGATGCAGAGGAATAAGGGTTACTGAATGATGGCTCTAAAATTAGAGTGGGGGAAATCATTAAAGTAACGTGGGAAATGGTGGAGAATAAAGGTACTGACTTTTCCAAGCTAAATGCAGGTGGTGACTCTTGGCGATCACAATACTAGGCAAACTGTGTTCAGTGCTAAGTTCTGCATGTGAAGACTCCCTGGGAGGAGTGCAAAATAAATATTAAACGTGGACCTTGGAGTGAGTTAAGATCGCTAAGGTTGAGCGCCTGTTCAGTCACCTGCTGTTTATGCAACCACCAGCTACTCCCCTGATCTCTTTGAGCATCAGTTTCCTCACATACAAAATGGAGATGGCAACAGTATTTATAGTAGGACGGTCTAAAACTTGAATGACATAATATATATAAAAGGCTTAGTATAATAGTACATAGCAAAAGCTCAATAAATGTTAGTCATCATCACCACTACAAATATTACTATTTCTAATATTATTATTAGGAGAGTAAGATAAGGACAGGAAGTGCTGTGAATAAACTTGGAAAGGGGTGGTTCTAATATGCATAATGTCTAAAAATGTTGAACAGTGAAGAAACTTCTATTTTAATTTTTAAAACTAAATCATCTTAATCATTTAAGACAAAAACTTTATGCCCATCTCTCCCCAGCTTGATGACATAGTGTCACATTCTTCAGAAATCACCAATACCCTGGAGATGTTCTATTCCTTAACTTGAGTAGTAGTTACATGGGCAATGCTCTTATAATTATTTACAATAAATATTATATTATAGTTCATAAACTTTTCTGTATCTGCTATATATTTCAGTTTTGTTTTATTTTTTAAGTGGAAGCATCTTTAAGGGTCGGAATGAACTTACTGGGAAATGGCCACCAGTACCAAGGAAGGAACACAGTCCAAAATGTCTGATCACGTGGACAGTGAGAAGCTAGAAACTGTGTGCACTCATCAAGGCTTAATGTTCAAATCCAGAAATACCTAAGAAACTTCCCAGGACTCCTCCAAGACAGACTTTCACAAAGGGGCTGGAAGGGGGTGGGGTGGGGGGAGGGGGGAGGAAGTCAGCCATGTGATTTCAGAAAAGACTACTCTAAAATCTTCACATCTCAACTATGGATGGAGGGGCAGGAAAACGAAAATATCTTCAGTTTCATTCCCATATCAGTGTGAGATAAGGTTTGTAGACTTAAAGATCTAGTCTAAAAATAATAGTTGTTTTTTGGACTAATAAAGCAACAACAACAACAAAAAGCATTTTTCCTGTGATAAAATTGAGAGGGGATGGAATGTATTCCCTAGAAATTTAAAAAGGAAAGATCCATACTGTGAACTCATTATTTTATAAGTGTCCTTCAAAACCAGAGGAAAATGCTTTGGCCAGCTAAGGAGCACTGTGAACTTGCTGGTAAAGTCAGAAGGAAGGCAACCAAGAGTTGGAAAATTTCTGGATACTCAAAATCACTGCCCTAAAGATCCACACTGCCCAATCTGGTTGTCACACTCTATTTCAGACCCCACTCCACCCCACTACCACCATTTTTTAAATTTTATTTTAGGAGGGAACAGAATGGTAAAATACATAATTTTACCACTTGATTTGATAACACATAAACAATAAACACTTTATTGATTTGATTCATGCCCATGGGTAGTTCTCATTCCACACCTCTACTAAGAATTTCTGTAAAAGAGCTGACAGACTATCTGTCTTAAACAATGAAGCACAGAAGAAAGGTTTAGTTTGTAGCAAGTGGGAAGTTGAGTATTGCAATAAATCCTATTGAAAACATTGGAGCTTTTTTCCACTATCAACAGGGCAGTCTGAACATAAAGTTAAAAAACCAACAGATACTCCTACAACAGTGGGGCAGACTCTGTTCCCAGAGAAGCTTACTGTGAATAAGTATTGTTCCAAGTAAGTTCTAGACTTGTTTTCCAGACAAAGGGACCCTGATAGCTATAAGCACAACATGAGACTGGGCTTGACAGCAAATTTACAAAGGTTAGACTGACGTCTCATTCTTTCCTATGTTTTTTCACTAGACAAGAAATGAAAACACACAGAAGACAAACGGAAGGAAAAAAAATGAAGCAAGAGAAATAACAATGTGCCCCAAATATTCAAAATACCAGCAGGAAATAAGACAGTGACTCAAATCGATGCAACAGGGGAACCTTGCCTAAACTGCAAGCTGAAAGAGGAAAGAGAGCTTAAAAGCAGTGGTGCTGCTGGACTATGAAGTGAGTGAGGCTAAGGAGATTCCAGCAGGCTTTGCAAGATAACTTCAGCCCGAAGAAGCAGGGTTATTTTAGAGAGCAAAGGGAGAGGTGTTGGCTGGGAGACAGGAAGATGGGAGAGAAGAATCCTCTCTCTTCCGTGAGAATCACTTTGAAGGTGGAAGGCAAAGGAAGGGTGAAACACATCAAAGAAATTAACCCAGGAGAACACCTCACATGTTACATTGTACACCTCCTGTTTTAAGGATCTCAAGACACTTTCACAACCATAACTGAAGAATCTGTGAGATGGAAAACTCAGTAAGAACTGACCCAGGTTCACTCACAAGGGCAAGAGGGGTGCAAGGGTGTAGAGCTGCTGGTCACAGAGGCATGGACTCTTGGTCATCCATTCTCTATGGAGAGGCCAGAGAGTGTTTATTAAACACAAAAACTATTGGTTCTCACGAGCCCCTTGGGAGGTGGGTAATGGACCGGTGATGTAGAAGATCAGACTCAGGAATATTATCATGAAGTTTCCTATTCCTGGCCACAGAGGAAATTCCTGCTGATCTGTTTTACTAAAGCAATGGTGGAATCCTAATACCTGAGCCGACAGCAGTGTATGCAGGTCTCTCAAATCTATCCATGACATAGCAGTTTAAAGAGCAATCAATCAGAAAAGTTTAAAAACTGTGAAAAGAAAACAGGATGGTGGTCAGATGTATGTACTCTCAAGAAACTTCAATGAGTGCTTGGGTATGATGACTATAGATTTCAGGGTCCATAGCATCTAACACAGAACTTTGAAACCCAGCAGTGGGCTCTGTGGAACTTAATCAAACACTAACCACCACCATCACCAGCCCCCAGAGGTGCTGGCTCCAAATAGCTAGGGCAGGACCCAGGAATGTATATTGTATAAATATTGCACAGATTTCTATCCTCATCCCTCTCCCAAGTTGAGAGCCACCAGATTAGAATCAACAACTCATATACAATTTGAAAATGAGCTTCCTCACTACCAAGTAGGCAGATTTAAAGTGTTTCAATACAAATATCTGGGTTCAAATAATGAGCAAAGGCTGAAGTTAGATTACTACCATTTTTTTCTCTTCATGAAACTCAGCTACTCAACTGTCCTTAGAGCCACATATTTAAAGGTATAAAGACTACCATACTGTCAAACATGAGAAAATCTTCAGGAAAAAATACAGACAGAAGGATTCAGACTTATAATCATAAACACTGAGAACTACACCAAAGCTGCTGGTCACTTTACCCATAGTTTCTAGACGAGAAAATAGATAATCATGAATTGAGGCAAGATTCAAAATCCCCCTTGTTTACTTTTTCAAAATCTAACAACCCTCCAGCACAGGCAATCCTTTTGTATCCTTTATTTAAATCTTGCCTCCTCAGCTTTAGTCCTCTACTGTCCTTTGTTAGAAGAGAAAAAAATCCAGCTCCTGCCGCACAAAAATCTTTCAGAAACTTAAAAAAGGGGAGGGAGGGGGTAGCTAACAAGAGCACACACATTTGCTTTTTATGGAAAACCCAGCGTCAACTGTCAACTGAGATGACAGGTAGAAATGAATTGTACAGGACCTAAAGCTGAACTGATAACTTTAAGTTGCATCTCCTCAAGATTCAGATCAAGCATAAAACTTCAAATTACTCTTTTCTAATTCTATTACATGTAGGCTTCCCTCCCTTAGAGAAAGTTTAATAATAATCCTAGCTTTCACCTACTCTCTAATAATTTATTAGCTTTTAAAGATTTATTTTTATTTATTTATGCATACAAGAACTGTGGTGTAGGGCAGAGGTACAGGAGAAAACTCACCAGAGAGAGTGGGCAGCAGAACAGGCCCACTCTCTAATGATTTAAATCCCTATCCATAATGGCTGTCTGACTTCAGCTTGCAACCATATTTTTAACTAGGTCTCTTCTGAATTAAGAAGCCTTTAATGAGCACTTCCTTCTGCACGTGACCTCATTTGCTCTTAAGCCCTGTCCCTAAGCAGGCTGCAACTCTACTTCTTTTTAACATTTTATTGTTTCTAATTTTGATTACTCTTCTCAAGAAGTCACAAATACCTAAACATTTCTCACTCTTCTGGGATTCTAACTGAGAAACCATACCTGGTATCTTTAAATTGTTCTCATTTATTATTCATTTAGTATTTACTGTACACCTGACACTTAAGCAATGTGATGTTAAAAATAAAAAAAAGAACATGACCGCTGACCCTAAAACACAAGACATACATAAAAGAGCAATTAGAGATTGGTTCCAAGGTAGTGGAATTAATTAGAGAACACCCTGTGGCTCCAGTTAAGTTGGATCTAAAAATAAATGGAAAATTTGATGAAAAGGCTACTTCAGAAAGAAGGGTGTATGATTCAAAACATCAGGCCATCAGAGGTAAGAGTTGCATGAAGACTGTTACTTCTTCCTTTATCCCACAAAAGAGGCAAATATGCCTTTTGATCTTCGAATTTTAGTTTGGAATTAGTTATCCATGAATTGAAAGCTGTGTATTCAGAACACTATATATTATTTCATGAAGTCTCACATCACACCTAGGTGGTCCAGTGGGTTACCCCAAGGCAAGATTTTATAGTCATCTTGAGTAGGATCCAGGCACACAAAGACAGCCTACTACTTGGGTGCTAAAGATATGCCCCAGCACTCTTGCTGACTTTTCAAGAGTCATTCAATTCAGCTAAGCATTTCCTTCATTAATAGCTGTAGGACAAACAAAAGCCATTTAAAGCAGTCTGAAGCACTCCCTATTTGAAATAGGGATGTTTAATGGTGATGCCAGAGATGCTCTTTCCCACTGTTTTCCTGGAAAGCTTCTCCTCTTGCCTCATAGTTCAAGCATCCCTTCTTCTAGAAGTCTTTCCTAATTCCCCTAAATTGTTTGGGTTCCCTCCTTATGTCATTAACTCCTTTATACATACTTCTATGACAGCACTTAACACACCATGTTGGAATTATTTGTTTACATGTCTGACTAGCCACAGCTCTTTGATGGCAAGGGTAATATTTTATTCATACTGATTCTACACATAATAGGCACATGATCAACATCTGTTGAATGTTTTAATAATGAGGGGCATGGGAAGTTTTAAAGAATGGTAAGCATACCTTCTGAATTCCAGATCAAAATTACCCTAAGTTTTAACACTAAGGACTAAACTCCCAACTACTAAATATACTATAGTTGGTCAACACAGAGATCAAATTATGAGATTTCTCTAATAGTGTTGCTTTTTGCCAAGTTACCAGCCAAGAAATTTAAGAACTTATAGTACTAAGGATGATCCAACACCACAAATGAGTGAACATAGTCAAATCTAAGATAGCTTTTAAGTTTCAGAGTCATTCTACCTCTGGACAATATGAATAATAATTAAGAGTCCTTGGAAGGGTCACTTTATCTACTGCCATGTAACCTTATGGTCAATTTTGATTCAACAGCTTTGCGGAATTATACAGGAAAGCTACTCACCTTCCGACTAAGTCCAAGTAAGTTTCTGCTAAGGGACAGAGATCCAGGAATCTTGACATGTTGTACGTTAGCACTCTAAATCATTACTCATCTCTGAAGAGGTACAGACAGGGTAATAAAATGCTGCTGTCTCAAATGCCTCTCCCTGTAGCAATCCTGTACCACACAAGGCTACTACTGTGTTTTCAGGCTGCCAACAAGAAACAAAATCTAATCTGTCCTGTGAGGACAAAGTCCTAGATTCCTGCAGAGAATATATTCTCAAGTTGTACAGTTCAGTGAAGTTGAAGTGTAAAGACCCAATATTCCTAACAAGTGATGAGATGAAAATGGACTTCCCTATGAGAAGCTTCTACAGAAGGCTGGGATGTGGCTTTCAGCACACAGTATGAGTTGAGGAATGGTCAAGGGAAAACCCAGAGAACAGTTTTGCTGGCAGGTAGCTGACTCCTTGTATGTAATCATTCCCAAGAAGCCAAAACACTCCAGTTAATTAGCACAGGTCGCTTGAAGATACAAATAAATGTTTTGACCCCAAGCAAGTCAAACTCTCAAGACTAGGTGTTTTCACATCTTTCTTTCTGCTACTACTGTCTTACATAACCCCAGCTGTGACACACACTTGCAGCTACATTAGTCATAGTTAACCCTTCACAGGGTTTATGGTCCACTAACCCTCTTTCAAAAAGGGAAACTGAGTCATAGCATAGCAACTGGCTTCCCCAAGCACAGATTAAGTTTCTAAATGAGGCCACAGCTGAACCCAGGATGCCCTACTCCTATTCATCTCTTCTCACAGACAAATCTCAGCATGTCCACCTCTGCAGTTCTTTTTCCCTTAACCTGACACTAAAACATAGCCTGTTTGAAAGGTAGAGATAGGCATGACCCACCCTTTAGCCCACAGGAGCTTCTAGTTCGCCCCTTTCCCAAAAAAAGAGGAAGGTGAAAGAGGAACAAGGAACAGAAGAGGGGAGTGTTGGAAAATGGTGACTCCCAATTCTAGAACTCACCTTGGAGCTGAGGTCCTCTCGCCGGTTCCCTCCCTTACTCCTGCGTAGTTTGATGGATGGGGATCGCAGAAGGTTCTTGATCCGGCTGGTAATGGTTGACCCTTCCACAGCCATCATAACGAGGAGACCCCGGGACAGTTCCTGGCTCAGTCTTGGGACTTTGTCTCAACAGTGGCACTCCCTTCCCACTGCACAGGGTCTTCCAGTAAGCTCTCTCACTGACCTGAGATGCAGAAGCCACCTTGCCTTGTACCTAGCATGTCTGCAGCTCTCTCTAGACATTGCCCTCTCTCCTCATCCCAGCTTTCAAATCCTGTGTTTCTACAATGTCGCAAGACCAGACCCATGAAAGTAGGGGGAGGCGGGGGAGACTGAGCTGCGAAGAAACGCAAGGCCCACGCCAACCAGAGGCGTTTAACTGGAGAGACTGGGATGGGCCCTACCTAGCAGGGCTAGAGGCTTATACAGATCCCCGTTAATTCCTAACTGTTCCCATGGCAACTGCAGAGTCCTAGGAAAGTGGCCACCGAGGTCACAGGAGTCCCTCGGGGGTCTGGTCACCTGCGCTGGCAGCCGTGGGGGCACTCGGCGCGTCAGAGCTCGCTGTGACCGGGAAACCCGGTTGGCCACGGGGACCTTCCTCCCCCACCCCCGCCCCCACCCCCGTCCCTCTGGAGCTCGCTCCCGGCCCTCCACTAGAGCCTTGGACCTTTCTCTTCCCCCTCCGTCAGAAATCCCTGCGACGCGCCAGCGCCCCCGCTCGGACCCCAGCCTCACCAGTCCCAGGGCTCGGGGGCAGCCCGGCTCACGGCGCCCTCAGGCATCGCGCTCAGCGATTTTTGCTCCGCGGCCGCAAGGCAGCAGCGGCAGCAGCAGCAGCAGCAGCTATGGCGGCACCAGCGGCTCAAAACGCGAACTACCGCCTGAGCCAAGCTACGATGGGGTGGGCGGAGCCCAGAGGCGGAGGGTGTGGCCTGCGCCCAGGAGGGCGTTTCAAATGGAGGAGGAAGGCCTACGGGGGCGGGGCCAATGAGAGGGCCTAGGAAGCGTGTACTCGGGGCTCCAGAACCTCCGACACTGCACACTGTGGTCTCGGGTACCGCTCCTAGAAGGGGCTCAGCAGAACATGGCCTTTAAATTCCGAGAACCAAGCCTTTTATGGTATTACCAGGTCTGGCCCCCCAAGAGAACTGCACTTCCCAGACCCCCGACAAGTCGGCAACCACGCCCCTAGGGTGCTACGGCTGGCATTCCGTAGGCCCAAGGACCCAGCTGAAACTAGGTCAGAATTACAAGCCTGAGTAACAGCCCTAAGGCTCTGCTTCCACGCACCAGAAAGCGCAGGGATTTAATGAGATTAGAACACTTTCTGCTCGCGACCAGCTCGTGGAAATGACTTCTGAATCACTTTCGATCGCTAAGACGTGTTTTGAACAGGGAAACCCGACTGGCTATGGGGGGAAAGGGGGAAGCCATGGTCTTGAAAATGGCCTTAAGCATAGAGGGGTAAAAGAAAACAAGTAATGTGACTACGTAATGTAATTGTTTCACTTTTTTTTTTTTTTAAGCCTCCAATTTCCCAGCGCGCTCTTGCTTTTTTCACCCAGTTAACCAGGATGTTTTTGCTTCAATCTTTTCCTGGTCCCTGTCAGAATTTAGTTATGAAATCTTTTCCTAGTACTGTTAACTTGGCGAGGTCACTGTTAAGCTTGGACACTGAAGTTAGTGTAGTTTTACTGAGGGGGTGAGGAGAGGGAAAAGACACAGCACAGAAATACCTTTATGTATATAGGTGTTTCAGCCTGAGTTTATTTTCTTGCTAGTTCAAGAAATTACCTTATGAAAAGAGTGGCCTCAGTCGAAAGAGTTGGGCCCCAGAGAAGTAATACACTGACATATGTCTCCCCCGTCCACATGCAGTGGTGGGCCTTGGACAAATGGCAAAACAGTATGGTACACATTTGAGTTGGAGCCACATATTTAAAAAAAAAAAAAAAAAAAAAAACAAGATCTGTAAAGCTCACAAGGTGACACAAAGGGAAGTAACCTCCTAGAAAAGCAAATGGCAATAAGTTACTAGAGGTTAGCAGTTTCCTTCCCTGCACGTGTGGAGAGGTAATGAAATATAAAATGGGTTTTTCACATTTAAATCCTAAATCTGGTGGAAGGAGTTGTCTTTAGCCATAATAGCGTAAAAAAGGGAAGTCTGTTCCTCCCTAGTCTTCAGTTTTACCTTTCTATGGGAGGAGTCAATACTGCTACATAATCCATAGTGCCACCTGGTGTTCTTACTGGTGTGCTGCATTCCCCAGCCAAGTACCATTTCCAGATTTGTGAGTCCACTAATGGTTTTCCCACTCACCTAACCACTCAAAGCCTGGTAAAAATGGGCTTACAAAGTGTCATTGGTCATTTCCTGTCCAAAACTACCTTGGACAGTTTATCCTATCAAAGGGTGCATGTTTCTCAAATGAGTTTTATGTGAAGCTAAAGTTGGCGAACCAATCCAAGCTCCTGCTTTCATTGTTTTAAGATTTAGGGGGAAATTATTATTTTCCTTAATTCTGGAATCTGGTTATTTCCATTCTAGGGTCAAAACCAAAATATTTTAAATTCTTTAATTTTAGTCTCACCTTTACTACCTAGGCATCATGCAACTGTTGGAATGCCAATAAGGGAAGACTGTGGACTATTTCCACGCTTCTTGGATTCCCCAGAAAACAGTCCATGCCCAGTGTGAATAGAAGTGTTACCTCCCTTTTCTCCTAACATTTGCTATCCCACCCTTCAAAATGCAGTTAACTTTCATCTAAGTATTTCATCCTGTACTATTTCACTTTTTATTCTTCATGTGTATGTCCTGAACATGTATACATGGCTGTCAGACCCTAAAATTCTAGATATCTAGAATAGATGTATACAATTATCTGCTTAGCACTACACTCATCAGATTTTAAAAATTCACCCTAGGCTTAACGTGCAAATAGGTGCAATGATAAGACTCTGGAACAAGCTAAAGTAAGCACTTGCTCATCAATTCAAATTATTTATTGAGCACCTTTACATGCAAGGCACTATGGGACAGCTAAGACCAAAGCTTGCAGCTGGACGCAGGATGGATCTCAAAACAATGCTTCCTAGACTGCTCTCCCATCTCTTCTAACAGTAGAATTTGCAGTAAATAATTTAGTAAGCTTAGATTTGTCTCAAAATTCCCAATTTATCCCATGGTTTGGTATTCTTATTCTCCACATACCTCCATCACTATTATTCAACACTTTGTAGAGCAGTTGTCATATATAATCTATACCTCTGTTCAAAAGTTGTATATAATCAAATTCTTTCCCTTTATTTTTCAAAATGCATTTTGACTGCTGTTTTGCTCCAAATGGCAATGATCTGAATCACTCAGCTTTATTCTTCTCTACATCCAGCCATTCACGTTCACATAAACTTTCATTAGATAATACGATTGATGCCCCTACACTTCAAAATAATTTCATGTGAGAACTGTATTGATTCTTGGTTATCATTCTCTATAGTAGTACCTTAAAATGTGCTATATTTTTCCCCCTTAAATTTTCTGGGAGGAACAAGAAAGTTATATTTTAGACCTGTTTTCAAAGTGCTTTGACCACTCAAGTTTAGTTGATACCATTCCACTTCAATAGTCCAACCAGTATAATTAGGGGGGAAATCCCAATTATTATCCACTACCCAAAATAAGATGGATTGTCTTTCTCCTGTGTTCAAAACATGTAAGTAATTCATATGACATTTATAAATTGGACTTGATCTGTTTATGACAGAAGAGTAATTCAATGTCTAAAGAACTCCTTTAATCTTTTTGTAAATTATACTAGCTAATATATATCTTGTACAAAGCCTCACTGTCCTTAGCCACTAAAACTGTTTATATTCTCTATTGCACAGGGTAACAGGGGTAATGCCTTGCACACATTAGTACTATGAGGCTAGCCTTTCTTCATCACAGAACAGGTTCTTGAGACAAATACTTCTGTACAAACTTTTGAAATCTCCATATAAAATACTCTACAAGGATTAGAACACCAAAAACCTCTCCTAAATAGTATTGTCAGAAGCTGTGGAATCATTAAGAAATTCCTACGATAAAACTACTTTAGTGGCACCTCTCTCAAATATGCCTCAGGGCATTAGAATTCTCTACTCCAGCTCGGCACAAACCTCCCAACACCAAGTCCTGCTTTAAGTAATATAACTGATTTATTTATTTCAAGTTTATAACATTCTGCCTTTCAATCACCGAACTTCTGAGGTTTCTAAAAAAATAGTCATTTTTTCAAAAGCAGAAAAGGAAAGATATATATTTAATATATAAAAGAAAAAGCTAAATCTGACATAATTATATTCTTAAAAACATTCCATTTATTTACAGATGTATAAAAAGGCGAAATATTGGTCTACTGAGATCATGCTTTTATATAGAGTTAGGGTGAGGGCTCGCTATCCTCTAGATGCCTCAACTCCTCTCACTCTACTACATCTTTCATAATCACATATGTAATTTTCATAGATTAGTTTCTCTTGGGGTAAGGTTAAAGGGTAGGCATTTTGGAGATTTTAGATTTCTGTCAAGACTGCAGGTCTGTTCTGAAGACTGAACCCTCCTCAAATCAGCCCTGATGACTTTCTAGTTCTAAAAGGTCTTGCAAACACCATTATCTTGGGGGTTTTGTAATGACATTTCCGAACTTCCTCAAACAGTTGGAATCATCTTAATTCCGTAACTGTGCATCTCTCATGAACAGAATCACCTACCCACCCCTCAAGAAGTGATTATTATAACCTGTTTGTCTACTTTCTTCTAAAAAAGGGAACAGTGTTCAGAAGCAGAATGGTCCTTCTTTTCCTGAGTATTATTCACTCACTTGTCTGCTCCTTAGCTGACCTTCAAAAGCTAGTACAAGAGCCTTGGGAAGTCAGGAGGAAATGTGAGGACAAGACAAGCAAGGAAATAATGGGAAACTATTATACCCGGATTAAGTACTAGCATCTCCAATGACAATTATTAGCAGGGAAGACAGGTGTGGACTCCTTGGCTAAGGCATTGAATGAAATCTGCTGGATAAAGAGGAGTGGGGAGGGGCACTCTTTACCATTGAGGGCACTCTTCACCTACTTCAAGCTTCTTCAGTAA
This sequence comes from Condylura cristata, assembly GCF_000260355.1. Taxonomy (NCBI): domain Eukaryota; kingdom Metazoa; phylum Chordata; class Mammalia; order Eulipotyphla; family Talpidae; genus Condylura; species Condylura cristata. Next base: position 25,273,870 of record NW_004567124.1, read on the forward strand.
CCTTATCCTTAGAAGGAAGGAAGGAAGGTTGAATGCTGATGAGCAGGTCTAGAAAGGCAAGTAGCAATAAACCAACAAAGAACTTGCTCCCACTGCAATTTACAGAAGTTTTTCCACCCTTTTCAATCTGCTGATTACCAGAATTACTAGAAAGAGAACCAACCATGAAAGTAGTAATTCACGAGCTACAACTACTCCAAAGTTGGTCTCACAACCTAGTTTTGAAGATATGCTGAGTAGCGTTTGGGGTAAAGAAGACAGGGGATGTAAAAGAAATGGTATCACCTAGGCACAGCCTAGGCACTGGAAGCTCTTGTGTTACTGTTTCACAACACAAGCAAATTCTGTCACTGAAGACAGAAAGGGGTTACATTCCAAAATATAATTATTTAAGAAAGGCAAAATGCAGCAGCTAAGTCTCAGTCTATACATTTTCAGAATAGTGATTCTTGCCCCCAGGAGTTTCCAAGAGACCCCTCAAGTGCACCATGATTATTTACAAACTAGATAGGAAACATCATTTCTATACTCAATACAAATCTCATCTTCTAGGTTGAAAACATCAGCCTTTGAGAAATCTATGAAAACAACTATACAAAAATATAAATATCTTTATCTTTACAGGCTGTCAGTCCTTCACACCCTGACAGCAAATGAGTGAAAAAGCTCTACAGATCACTGAATCCATGGTAGCAGATAATAAAAAATATATCTTGTGATTCAAATACTGCCTCTTATTTCCCTAGTAAAGAGTGCCTACTATGACTTGACTTTTCTTTACATCCTGTGCAGGTAAAAGTGAATGAAACCTTCAAGCACCAGAAGGCTGGTTTGACTTTGGAAAAATCCAGCCCCACAATTTTTTTATTTTGGCCACTGTCTCTGGTCTAGGGAGGGAATGACTTTCATTTTAGCTATCTCTTGAGTGATTTCTGAAAAAGGGGCACTCCCTCTACACCAACCTCCAAAATATAAACTCCAGGTAGATTTCCCTCTTACTGTGAAATGAATAGTCCTTTAATACCCAAAGACAGTAAGGGAGAACTAGTATTGTTTTTTTTAAACATCTCAAAATAATTACCTTAGTAATAAAAGGTAAAAGCATTCTTACTTTACCAGAAGGCTTGGATTTATAATTCTGATTGAAAAAGCAAGGGAATATAGGAAACTTGGGACATGAGAGAAGAGAAAATTATGCTGAATGACATAAAAATCCTTCACTTTGGTATTCCATGGTACCCATCCTCTCTTCCCCTACTCATGAAACATCAACTGAATCTCTCTCTTTTGGATCCTTCTACACAGATGCATCACATTCCTTGGATTTCAGACTTAAACAACTCCAACAGCTATCAACTACAGTTCAGTCCATAGTAACTCCAAAGTCTCCAGCATCTTTTTCTCTGGGAAGAAAGACTAAAAACCACTATGGATCTAGAATCTTATTATGAATTCCTTGGGTAAAAGGGGCACCTCGTGTTCAGTAATGGATCACATCTTCTTAGAGAGGATGAGGAGACCCAGCACCACAAGTGAGGTAACACATTTTAACATGATCAGAATTTCATAGTAGTAATTTCTTATACCGAGATCAGCACCCTACCCCTTTCTCTACCATTATCTACCACATCAAAGTCAAGGATCACAGTTCCATGACGCAAATAAACAGATGCCTGCAGAGAAAGGTTGTTTTCCCTCACAGCCTGGCTTCTGCCTGAGGACAAGTTCATTTCCCTGCAGAACTTGGTGAGGCCCCAGAGTTGCCCATTTTGGCCACAACAGGTGCCAATGTAGGCATCACCTTATTCTCCCGGCATTCCTGGTCATTCCCCACTAAGTTCATTTTTTGTCCAATTGACCCAACTTTGGCAGCTACAGGTGCCAAACAAGGCATCACCTTGAGACTTTGACCATCTGCATCACTGGGAGGATTAGCTACTTTTAAACCCAGAGGTGCTAACTTTGGCATAGGCCTCCACAGAGTGTCTGTGCTATTGTTCTCTAGGCCAGCCTTCATGTGTAGAATGGGGGGTGAGGACACACTTTCAGGTTCTCCGGGAAAACCAGAAGTACTCTTCCCTCCATCACTGGCTTTCCTGTGGGAAAGGAGGGAATCCTTTATCTCAGAGTCAATAACAATCTTAAGGACATCTGGCTCAGAGGCTGGTTCTGCAAGTTGTTTTTCATTCTCTGAGAAGTCATCATCTTCCAAGTGTAAGAGGAGAGGACTGACAGATTCACTCTCCCCTTGTACATCAGGCAACTCTTTCAAATCAGTTCCCAAGTGGCCAACCTGGAAAGTTGCTCTGTTACCAGGTGGAAGCTTACTGATAAAAGCCCGTTGAGTATCCCCCGGGAACTCTGTTTCCATCGAGTTGGGCAGTTCGGCCAAGTTAACAGTGTCATCATTTAGCTGCTGATTAAGAAAAGCAATCTCATTGAGCAGAGAAGTCAGAGTCTCATCAGTATCATCCTCATCTTCCGTGTTAGTTAGCAGTTCACTGGGGTCCAGTGCTGCTTCCTCTATAGCTGATGCCACTTTTCTCAGTTCCATCTCTATGCTTGAGTCTTTGAGGTCTTTCATCTTTAATTTATGAAATGAAGACTCCTTTGATTTCAGTCTCTCCCGTCTTGATTCACTCTCTTTCCATTTATACTGAATCCCTCTCATTTCACTAGAAGTCTTTTTGGTGAATTCTTGTGCTTCTTGAATACTGGAAGCATCAACTATCTGTGGAAAGCCAGAATCTTTATTTGCCAGAAAAACCTGTGTCGGACCCAATGCCATTCGCCCATCTCTATGGTTGCCTCTGGAAGAGAGTCTACCTGACTCTTCAAAGGAATTATCTTCATTCTTGATGGTATTTTTCAGGTGGTCAGGTGGCTTGCCATCAGGAACTTCATGAGGATATCTGCTGCCATCCATATCTACCAAACCTCCCTCTGTGGCCAATGATGTTACATTAACAATTCTTGGCATCATAAATAAGTCGTCATTTTCTGGGGGGGAAAAAAAATTTCATTTAGATCTATAGTAGTAAGCATATCTCTCATTCATACCCAATGACCACCCAGCTCAGGGTGGGGTTAAAAAAAAAAATCGCCAGTCTATGTTTATCAAAAAGAAAATGGAAATGTTAGTTCTTCAAATTATGAATTTATACCCAACAAGAACTTCGGTAAAAATCTAATGACCTAAAGACCCTTTGATACTCCATTAACAAAGGTTCTATTTAACTTTATAGATATCCTGCCCAAGTAATTCTTCAGGCCAAGGTAGCTATGCACCTTGATTCTGTTTACCCAATTATTGTTACTCTGAGGGAAACTAGAGGCAGCACACTGTCAGAGAAAGGATGACTCCTCCAGATTGAGTTTCAAAGTATCAGTACTTTGGTAAGTATACCCTTTCACCTTAATCAAAAATTTAATTCCTAGAACTTAATCATCAAAGAGTGACTTCCCCTCCAACTCTACCTATTCGCCTCAAAAGGAACTGGTGCTCAAAGTGAATGAGATTGGTAATCTCTCACCACAAAATGGGTAAATATTTATCAATGCCAAGGACTAAAACACTGATTTCTCATGTTCCTATCATTTTCACATCTTTTCTAAAGATGACAAACTAGTTTCCAATCCCAGGTAAAAGAGACCAATAAAGTATCAGAGAGGAGCCAAATACATTCTAAAAATAGGATCATCTCTTACCAAAGAAAATGCTCTTTACCATTAGACTATGATCCAAGGCTTTTGTTGTCACTGTGAGTAACAGGGATAATTCTTGTTTACTACACGAAAGATTAACATTTATGACACACCTGATTGAGCTACAGCATTGCTGGGATCTTGAGGCTTCAGATCTGTTTCTAAGAGAGCGGGAGAAACAGTTACCACTGGTCCTGAGAACAGCGGTCCTTTCAAGGTGAGCAGTTGCCCTTGTGGAGTCATCACAATGTTGGCAGAGGTGTGTGGAGTATCAGAAGGTGAGGTATTTTCTGAAAGGAAGATCAGAAATTAGTTAAAGATAAAAGATCTTTAACTAATATGAGAGTAATCTAAGAATCTAGGGGATATCCCAAAACCAGACTGATGTTAAAGGCAAAAAGTAAAATTAAAATTAGTTAGGGAATTCTGACTTGAAATTTAGTTTTCACTTAGTAATGGTTACCTGCCCACTGATTCTCCTAAGCAATAAAAGTTCTTATTTTTGAGGAATAGAGAGCTGTGGAACCACTTCAAGGAATGTTTATGATAGCCTTGATGATGACTTAGGAGGAAGAGATACATGATTCTATTCCTAGGTTTGCTTTTCTATACACCTCTAACAAATTACTTCATTTTATCCATCCAGATGACTGGACTACATGATCATTAAAATCCTTTTCTAAGCAATAATGCCATCTGATTCTGCAATGTTAAAATTAACTATTTTAGTTTCCATCACTGCTTTCTTAGTTGATATAATAAACCAGAATTCATCATTCATTAACACTGGGCAATCAAAAGAGTATTAAAGACACATCATTCTCAAATGAGAAAAGTAAATAATATAAAAATCAATTTAGTTTCATTTCTAAAATCAAGATAGGACAGCACAAGAACTAAAAACCATTTATTTTGTCCCTCGAGAGCAATTCATTAGTACATAATCTGATAGAACCTGATTCAACAAAATTAAATTTCTTTAGAAATTTCCAACTTGTTTTTAGCTAGATCCAAACCTCTCAACCCATGAACAGAACTACAGGGAAATCAACACTTTATGTTTAAAGTCTGTAAAGATGACAGCTTAAAAAAATACTAGAACACAAGAAGAAAAATTAAGTGATCATAGACCTGCTATCCGGAGTAGGTATTACATGTTACTGTAACTAGTAACTTAGAATTTGCTTGAATATATTAAGATTTCAGTTCTAATACAGAAATCAAATGTAGTTAATGTCCCATTTTTTATACAACTCACCCTTAGTTAAATAAAACTAAAATTATGGGCAAGAGAAGACATTCAGTCCACTAACCTAAGCTAACCTAAGCTAAACTAAACTAAATTGATGTTTGTCTACTTTAAGGAAAGCAAAGAATGCCCCCCCTACCTGTGGCCTGGTCTCTTTTTCTGGAAAGAATCAAAGGCTTCCCCTTTCTGTTATTTATAAACATCTGTCCGAGATCTACAGATGATGGAGAAGATCCTTCCTGCTGTTTGCTAGTTCTGGGAGACACATCAAACTCATCTGATCCCATCTTCTTTTTTCTTTTTTGAGCCTCTAGTGCTTGTTGTTTTGCATAAATATACTCTAGCTTCTTCAGGACCACTTCTTCTGTCTTACCTATAGATTGATAGGGAATAAATTGTCACTCTCTATATGACCCCACATAATGAGAAATAGTGTCAACTGAAATCCTGTTGATTTAACTATACTCCCCCAAAACTATGGAAGATGAAGAGTGATTACCATCCAGAAGAAATGCCCCACCCAGTCCAAAGATAATTCTGCTGATTAACTATGGTGTCCAAGTCTTCAAAGAAGTACTACCAGAAGGGTACACAGAGGATATCTCCTCACTAAAGCTGTTATTATATTCTTACCAGAAACTATTCATATATCTTACCTGAAAGAGATGATACTTTCCGTATCAAAATATTCCGTTTTCGAGTCAGGAGATTTTTCTGTCCAATCAACTTGTCTGCTTGATCTGTTAGTCCCTGAATTTCACTGAATGCCTAGAAAATAAATAATAATAATATATTGTTAATGGATTAACTCTTTCCTAAAAAGAGATGAAGCCAACACAATTTCTTTAAAGAAAAAGCTTTAAGCTCTTTAATAAAAGAGCTTTAGTAAATACCATTTAAAACGATTTTTGATATTTCTGAAATTATTTTTATTAAACTTGCAGGAAGTTTTCTGACTTACACTGCTATAAATATGGTCTACGGCCATCACACCCTGAACGTGCCCGATCTCGTCTGATCTTGTAAGCTAAGCAGGGTTGGGCCTGGTTAGTACTTGGATGGGAGATTGCTATAAATATGGATCATGGTATTTCCAAAAAGTACCAATGAGTGGCTAAATAGGTGTTTCCTCTATTATACAAAACATTACACTTTGGGCTTCCCTGGTGGTGCAAGGGGTTAAAGTCTTAGCACTATCAAGCTACTGCCAGCCATTGCTGCCTCAGGTCAATTCCCAGCCAGGGAGCTAACCCACATGGTACGGCAGATGTCTCCTATCTTGTCTGTTGTGTATTTCAGTAGATTTGCCTGTTTTGCTCCCTGCTCTCTCTCTGGAAAATCCTCTAACCCACCCACCCCCACCTCACCTCTGGCCTATATCCCAGTTCTTGTATACAAAAATAAATCCTCAGGGGAAAAAAAATCACTTTGGGGCCCTCCCTAGTGGCACAACAGGTTAAAGTACAGCATTAAGAAGCTATCTGCAGCCACTGCAGCAAGAATTGGATCTCTGGCCAGGGAGGTGACCCACATGGTGTGGCAGACCAGCAGTGTATTTCAGTTAATCTGCCTGTTATAATCCCCACTCTGTCTCTGATGAATCCTCTCACCTCCTGCACCTATGCCCTATACCTCAGTGCCAGTATACACAAATAAATAAATCTTTAAAGAAAAAATTTACTTTGCTTTGATTTTAATAATCAACTTTAAAACCATCTCCAAATCTAAGTAAAATCTGCTTAAAGTAACTTTGTTCTAGAAGCTTGCCGGTACTCCTCCAACTTCTACTTAAAAACTAAAAACAAATAAAGTGAATTTCTGCTAGCTTCTATATTACATATTTTGTTTTAACATGACTGTCAACCATGAAGAAGTATGTTACAATATCACTAATGCTGCGCTTCACTGTAATGAACTGTTCTAAGTGCTACAGGGAAAACCAATGTAATGTGTTTATACTAATGAGAGATTACCAAATTTTCAATGAAAAGATACTCTGATTCAACACAAGAATTTCCCCCCTAAGGTCTTTAATGGATGTTTACCAGTCCGCACTAAAATATTAAATGCAAATTCTAGTTCAATGCCACTCAAACGGTAATGGTTCTTTTCTCAAAGTATTCCTAGAAAACTTTTAGTCAAACTCATACAGGTCACTTTCAGAGAACACTTACCCTTGTAAGGATGAGACTTTTGGAAACCTTGGAAGAATGAAGTAACCCCAAAGTAATCTTCAATTTCTCAAAGAGGTCCCTCATTTCACCACGGCGACGCCGCTCATTGGCAGTGTGTGTCCGGCGATAGTAAGCAAAAGCTTCTGCTTCTTTCTGTAGCTTTTCACTCCAGTATTCTGGTTTCAGTTTTACAGGAACTGGTGGAGTCTGTCCAAATAAAAGATTACCAACTAAGTATTCTTCACTAAATATCTTTCTTGTATCTGCTCACTTCCCCCATCCCAAATGGCACTGCTCTATTTTGTCACCCGTGATCTACTATCTGGACTCTCATAACTCTCATCATTCCCAATTTATCATCTCACTATTCTCACTTTGGAGGATTGTTGTTCCTTTCTGCAAATCTAATTTTAATAGTGTAAATGCTAACACATGCCAATGTTATCAAATCACTTCTCAAATTTCACTGGTAATTAAGGAAGAATTTGAGATCAGATGTGAAAAAACTTATCTATAGAATTAACTAGAATTAATTGTCTATATAAGTTATTAGAACTTGTTTTCATGACACAAATTACATGAAAAAAGTTTTATAAATTTTTCATTGGTGGAGGGGAAAAAGATCAAAAAAATTTTAAGACCGTTTGCATTTGGTGAAGGGTCAGCTGCCAGTCTTCCTGAAACAACTTTCCTATCCAACCCTTCTGAAGAGCTAAAAGTTTTCAAAACACAGTATGCAACCTTAGACCTCCCTGCCATTATAAAGGCTATTGGCTGCACGGGGATTCCTCATCCCTCCCACCCTAGGCTCTAACATTTAAATCTCAATCTTTCCATTTTTCAGAAAAGGCTTTCTTTAACCTCAGAATACCTTAGACATCCTTTCTTTCATTATTTCAATTTATATAAAAAAAAATAGATGTTTATAGTTTTAAATATAAATATATGAAGAGCTTATAATGAAAAGCAACTGTGCCCTGTACCTGTACCTGGATCCTCAGAAACAACCACTTTTTGATTCTTTTAACGGCTTTTTCTGGTTCTTAAATCTATATCCTAAATAAAAAATAGTAATACAAGCTTACTCTTCTATTTTATTTTCAATGCTATCTATTAACTTCTTTCTACTACACATAAGAGAATTCAATTCAGCTCATATTACTTGTTTACATCTCCCAGCCCATCCACCTAATCTTAATGTGTCAGTTTCCCTTTGCAACTGGAATAGAATTCTATCTCAATTTCTCATTTCACCAACAATATACAGTATGTCTTAATAAAATGAGCTATCAGTGGCTGTATTTGTCCCTTACTTCTACTTCTCTCTTTCACCTTCTAATTTGTTATTTGTACTTACACATTTTTCAAGATTGAAGTCTTCCTAACTTATTAACAGTTTAAGTTTTTAAAAATCATTAACAGTGACAAAGTATTATAAAGACTACTTATATAATGGATTGATTATATTTCCTGCCCGCTAATTTCTTAATTTTGTGATTTTCCCTGATATTTCTAATTGTCTTTCTTTTTTTCTGACAACATTTTGCCTTCCTCAAAACCTAAATAATATACTCAAAACTCTTATACAAAACCAATCTTTTTAAGGTTAACCTTACTGTGCCTCAATACAGTTTTGGGGTGGGGAGAGATGAAAAATACAAAACAGAAAGCTAGTACCAACTTAAAATACAGTATAAGACTATTTCAACAATTTGCATGTGATAGTTGGAATGCAAAATAATGGATTATATAAATTATTATGAAAAATGTTACATGAAAAATATTTTAGAATGAATAAGAAAAATAAAACAAATACAGTGACAGATGCAAAATAAAGCCATGCAAATATGTATCGTCTGAGACCCAAACCAAAAATGGGTTTTCAAAAGACTTGACATATCACCCTCCATCTCAATCCAACCTCCAGCAATGTCTTTATTTAGCTCTTAAATTAAGACAGACTGGGCCCTCCCTGATGGCATAGTGGTTTTGTTAAAGCACAGCACTAAGAAGCTAAAGCCACTTCAGCACGAGTTCGATCCCTGTCCCGGAGGGTGATCCACATGGCGTGGCAGACCTCTCCTGATCTGCCTGCTGCTCCCCTCAGCAGTATACTTCATCAATCTGCCTGTTCTGCTTCCCATTCTGTCTCTGGTGAATCCTCTCACTGCTCCTGTACCTCTGTCCTGTACCCCAGTTCTATATGCATAAATAAAATCTTTTAAATTAATTAATTAAGACAGACCAACAAGTGGAAAACGGTATAAACCAAACTCTTTTCCATTCTTAGTAAAAGATAAAGAGAAGCTCTTTCTTAACTATAGTTCCATAACATCACACACTAAATACATTAAGAAAGTAAAATTTTATAATTTCATGTTTCTTAAACTGCCGGTCATCATTTAAGAGAATATTTTTTGGCCACTAAAAATCATATGACTCCAGACAAGGAAGAAAGTCAGCTTGTTTACATCAAAACACTGCATTATAAGATTAGTTTTTCTAGTAAGCACATCAATTTTCATAAACTCCATACCCATTTTGATTGCCCTAAATAATTTGGAAACAGCAGGAGAACTATGAGGGAAAAATGGCATTAACAATATAATATGTTTAAGGGGAAAGTTGAATTGATTAAGTTATTGTTAAAAACAATCCAAAAAAGTAATAACTGAAAGAGCTAATTCTGTTTTAACCCTAAGGACAAATGTTACCAATTTTATTAAATGACTAACAATCATTAAATGGACTGTAAATACCTTTCGACTCTTTTCAGCAGCTTTTTCATCTGAAGTGATATGGGCACGGCACCTACATGAAGAACAGTAGTTTTCAATGACTTAATGAAATGTAATACTATAAAATCTATTTCACGACTTTATTTAAACCAAACTGTCTAACTTGTAACCAGCATCTTCTCAAGATACAACAGGTGACAATGTGAGCTATTCATCGATATTATTTTCTCTAAGAAAAGTATCCAGATAGTCCCTGAAGCTGTAAATTGCTTTTTCAATCATGAACTATATCAGGCACAGAAAAAATGTGTTAATAAATACATAAAGGAAAAAAAATGTATACACAAATACATAAAGAACTGCTGGGCCCTCCCTGGTGGCAAAGCAGGTTAGAGCACAGCACTTTGAAGTTGGCTGCGGCTGCTTCAAAGCGAGTTCTATTCCCCGCCCTGGAGGTGACCACATGGCATGGCAGACCTCTCCTGACCCACCCGGGGCTCTCCTCAGCAGTTTATTTTGTCGATATGCCTGTTCTGTTCCCTACTGTCTCTGGTGAATCCTCTTCACCGCCCCTGCACCTGTGGCCTGTACTCCAATTCTGTATGCATAGATAGGGAGGGAAGGAGGGAGGGAAGTGAGAGAAGGGAGGGAGGGACGGAGGGGGAGAGAGGAAGGAAGGACACTCTGGTATCTATTATCCAGCTTGAGATTAAAAAAAAAAACAACTCAAAAATATAAGAATCTATGTGCGGCTAATAACCCAATAACATTTACATTCATCTTTCTCTTAGGTAAACACCCCACACTGAATTTATCTCACACATCTTTACAATTTTACTAGCAATTTATAATATACCCCTGAAGACAAAATATTAGTAGCATTTTAAACATATTATAGTGCATTTTTCGTCAACTGATTTATTTCTCAACAATATAACTCATATGTTGATATTTAACTGCTAGATAGCACTGCAAAGTGTGAATTTCTCACAATTTTTTGCAATGTTAGTGGTTATTTTTTTTCCAGATTTGCCTTTTCACAGTGTTCTGATGGAAATTTTAAAAAATTTAACAATTTGTTCCTTTACAGTTCCTGCTCTTAATATATTCGTTATTTTTGGCCCTTTATTATTTCAGTCCAAAAGCATGGTATATTCATTTATTGAATTCTTCTCAACGTCTTTGAATAACATAAAAGGCTTGCCCACATTTTGTTAACAGTCCCAGTTATTTTCTGTTACTGTTATAAATGGTACTTTTTAGATTACATTTTTGTATGTTGTTTATTTGTAACTCTATTTTAGTATACAGAACTTATGCCCAGCAATATTGCTGAACAAATTATAATTAAGTTTTAATGAGATTTAAACTCTTTCCATCTTAACTACTAGACAACTGAAGCAGCCACCAAAAAGCTCTAGAGTTAAAAGAACTATCAGGCCTACTTCCCCTGTTCTTAGACCTTCTCAGCATCACTACAGATAAACAATCTTTCTCAATTCATAGCTACTTTATGAGCTATTATCTATTGTTAATGAGATAATAGGAAAAGCACACTCTGACACAAAATAAGAAACTTTTCCTTCTTTCCCTTATACCGTAAGCCCTCATTCATCAACACAAGACCTAGTAAAACAGAATAAATTTTTCTGAACAAATTGTCACAGATTTTATTTTCATTTCATCAGCTTCACAAGGTAGAAAACTCTTTAAAATCATACCTCACTTATTCTACTACTAAAGTAACCAAATTTAGAATGTAATGCCTTATCTTAAAAAGTAATCAGGATTTACCAAACAGTGACCCACTTGGGTCAGCTTTGCCAGATCCTGTGCCTGGGTTATATCTAATTTAGTATTTCAAATGGAAGAATTTCCTGACTTCATTTGCCCATGTTAAACAGCTACATACTAGCAAAACTAGTATTTTAGTTAACAATGTGTCAGACCCAAGTAGGCTATCCACATTTACACCAAAGCAAGTTTAATAGAACTCTCAATTCCAGCCCCTTTCCCCATCTACTCGTCAGAAAATGGGTGAAGGAAAAGGAACCTGGCCAGTTACCCAGCGCATAAACACAACATTTAGTTTTTTTATGGACACAAAACAACAAATAATCACCCAGAAAAACAAGACTTACGGCTGCTTGAAAGTCTGTGTGTGGGCAGTTGTGGTCTTCATGTGGGTAGCATTAGTTTCCTCAGAGAGCTCTTCCACAGTCTCAATATCCACCTGTTCCTCATCTTCATCAATGTATTCTACACAGTTATTCTGAAATACAACATTCCAACAGTAAATAGAGTACTGGGAAGAAAGCACACCTAAACTCTTCAACTGAATGTTCCCCTTAAAAAATCAACTTAGGCCCTCCCTGGTGGCGCAGCAGGTTAAAACACAGCACTAAGAAGCTAAAGCCACTTGCGCATGAGTTTGATCCATGCCCCGGAGGTGACCACATGACCCGCCCGCTGCTCCCCTCAGCAGTGTACTTCGTCGATCTTCCTGTTCTGCTCCCTACTCTGTCTCTGGTGAATCTTCTCACTGCCCCTGCACGTCTGGCCTGTACCCCAGTTCTATATGCATAAATAAATAAGTAAATCTTTAAAAGAAACAACTTAGTGCCAAACATTAATCATACACCATGATTTCTAATAATCCTAAACTTGTTATGCATAAGAAGGAATTAAGTCTTAAAGACAACATATGGATTATCATCAATCAAGAACTGCATTATTAAGTTCTAAAGTATACATATGTATTGAACAGATATCACATTCACCAGAGTCCCCAAAGGCCTGTATTGATGCTTGTGTTATTTCTAGTGGACAAGAAATTTGGGTACAGATGTAGAAAAGCTGCATAAATCTTAAGTTCAAAGAGCCATACAATAAAATCTGATGGAAAGAAAACTTCAGGTCCTATTTTAAAGTGCTTCAAAGCTAACTCCTTATCAAACACCCACAAAAACATACTCATGGCAGATATGGATGTAGACTATAACCCAAATAGTCTTCTAAGTCGCGTAAGTCCACAAAACAAGGGCCCTTGAAGAATTTCAGATACAAAAAAAAGCCCAAGATAAGCTATTGTTATACTTAAAAAGGAGTCTATCAGTAAGCATTTATTGAGCACCTGTCACAGAAACTCACTGTAGAATATTTTATAGAATATAGGATATGCAGGTATTTTTAAGTCCACCTTTAAAAGTAGTGTTTACTATGCCAGAAACTAAATAGTGAATGTTACCTATAACTTTACTGTAACCACAGTCACAACTCAAATGAAGCATCCCAATCACCTTATTAATTTCTATGCTTAAACTTGTTGGAAAATTTACTTACCCCCAAATTACAGGCTCCATAAGGCTGATAAGAGACTAAATGCAAGCCATTATTTATATTCCCCAATTTAAGGACATTTAAAACAATCTATATTAGATGTAAACAACATATATTAGCATTTACTCAATGAAGTTGAATCTAACAGAGTGCCAACAGAATCCAAAGAGTGTGGATACTAATGTAAGAGGTATTTACAATACATAAGCTGAAGAATGTCTGCCTACCTAATGGCTTTCACTGCAGACTTCGTAAGTAATATACCAAAACCTTCACAGTGGAAGATTTAAATTAAAGTGGCTATTCATAATTTTCCATACACTATTCTAACACTAATTGCAAGCATAAAAATAGCAATAGTGTTAAGATATGTACATAAATATAAAATACTATTTAGGTTTTAAAGATCATTTCATATAATATTCTCACATTAAAAACGTCAGTGTGCCATGTACGTTAGATTCCCTATTAGGAAACAGAAACAATCCCACCCTTAATGATCAAAGACACTTTAAAGCTTCTAGTAAGTCAGTTCTACTGACAGCAATAGTTTTCACTGGTTTTAAAGCTGGACTGTTTTGATCTGATGCTTATCCACAATGATTCATGCTGGAAAACTATAAGAAGTTCCAAAAAAGTAACTCCTAAGGTCTATGAATAAATACCAGCTACCTACAAATAACTGTCCTTTAAAATAACTAGGCTATAGCTGGACTATAAGGTGAATGCATATACAACCATCAAATTTTAGAGCCAGATCCTCATTTTACAAATGAGAAAATTGAGGTACAGAAATAAACAAGAAAGGAGTATTAAATTATTCAAACATTTTAGAATTCTAGAATACTGCTGTTGCTATGTTTCATCTGCATAAGGAAGCTTGGCATTAACAAAGACCAGATAACAGAATCTGCATGAAGTCAGATTCTAAAGCAAATACTGCAAAACAATCAGGGCATAAAGTTTATTATCTGATCTTTATGGGGGACACTATTTTAGAGCACAGCAGAGGCAGCTAGCTATGATTTACATGAAACTCCATGTCAGAGGTGAGCAATCCACACCCCTCCTGCTTTTGTAAATATTTACTGGAATACAGTCACACTCATTCACTTACTATTGTTCATGGCACTTTTCATGCTAAAACTGAGTCAACAGCAAGTCATACCAACTGCAAATCTAGCCCTTTATAGAAAGTTTATCCAACTTCTGCCCTATTTCTGACTCCAAATTACTTAGTTCACTAACTATAATCCTAAATGGACAGTCCAGAAAAATGGTTTCAGAAAAATTTTAAAAATATGAAGGTCATATTATAAATGAAGATGGCCAATGTTCAGAATATAAACTTGAAATATTTAACTAAGGAGATAATTTAAAAGCAACTTAAGTATGGATTACACTAAAATATTAAATGTACTTCCCTTTTTTCCTTCCCCAAAAGAAAAACATTTCTGTAAAAGCAGGTAGAAAAGTAACTCTCTAGTCACCCATTCTGGTTCTTTGTATGTATCACTTTACATAGTGAATACCAAAGAAACGAACTGAAGTCAAAAGGGAGTAGTAGTTTTAGGATTTCTCTGAAACCCAATCTGATAGGGATTCACAAGCACCCTTTTCCTAAGGGCCTTCCCATAGTATCAGAGAAGTCTCAAAGAACAATATAAGCTCAATAAATGTTACCTGACTGACACAGTCTAAAAACTACAGTAATTTAAACATGACCTAAACCTATGCATACAAATGAATGTATCAGGTCTTAGTGATCTTCTGGAAAAGCTACTGTCTCTAATAATTTAAATCATTTAAATCCTTGAGGTTTCAGTCACAACAAAAATGGGCTCACCACCTTTTCTACATCATCAACCTCCTCACTCTGGTAGTCAGAAACAACATCCACAATCTCATCAATAGTATCATCGGTTTTCTCATTCTCATCTTCCTCGTCCTCCTCTTCCAAATCCAAAACAGTGAAGTCAGTACTGCTTCTCCCACCCTTCTTCTCTTGCTTTGGTTGGATCTGTTCTCCTGGGAGCAATAAATGGCCTTGAAAATGTCCTTCCCCTCTGCTCCCTTTTGTAGTTCTCCTAGGAACAAGGGAAAAGGCTGCAGGACTAGAAATTCTACTCCAAGAATCACACTTAGTTTTTAAAACTCTGGCATTCTCAGTAGTTCCACTTTCTCCAGGGAAATCAGATATGCCTTGTTCTTGTTGAAGCACATCTGAATTTTCCTGACAAGTCTTTGTTTCTTTAATTAACTGCTCATCTGCCTCTTTCTTACATTCTTGTGAACTTCCAATACACTTCTGGGCCAAAGGGTCCTTAAGGTGTTTTCTCCATCTCTCCTTAACACTGTCCTGCTCCAAAGAGTCACTACATCCCTTCTCCTTGGCCTGTGGCTGTGAGTCAGAATTCTGTTCCATAACCCTGGTCCTTGATAATTCAAGTTTACCTTCTTCTTTACAAAATGATTCCTCTGAATCATTTAATTCTTTCTGCTGTTCCACTTTCACATCAAGTTTTTTAAGTTGTACATTACTTACACTTTGGACTGTCATATTACTGGCTTTTTCAGAAATGGTCTTAACCTCTACAACAACCAGTTTTTCTTTGGAACTGTTATGATTCCTAATACTATACTCTTCATCAACATCTTTATAGTCTTCCTCGATTTGTGACCTAGTAATGTGGGAACGCTCAGAAGGTTTAACAGATGCAGGATCTTCTTCTGTAAGAGATTCTTCCTCTAAATGATCACCCCCATCTTCCAAGGAATCATTCAGGGTTTCTTCTGAAGCAGCTGCTCCTGAGTTTTGCTTTATTTTGCTCGTCTCAGGATCTGTAGCTTCTCCTCCTGGCTGTAAGGTCTTTTTCTTCTCCTGTTCTCTTTTTAAAAAGCTCATTTCATCTTTTGGGTCTGCACTCTGGGATTCTCTCTTCATCTGAAGAGAAGCAACATGTTGAAGAACAGAGCTGGGAACAGGTTTTTGTCCTGGGAGCTGTAACAAGGCAAAACTACCAGACTGGAGAGGAATAAGACTGGCTGTACCAACAGACTGCCCCGCTGAGCTACAGGCTACTTTGGTTTCAGAGCCTGTTTTACTCGGCAAGCTTTGTGGTTCCGGAGCGGAAATCCTCAGGGTAAGTGTACTAGACTGAGACGCAAAACTAGGTCCAGAAGAAAGCAACGATGGTGCCTGTGTGATAACATTCATTGCTGGAGAAGATCCAACAGCCTGAATTACAGGATTCATAACAGAGAAAGAGGATGACGCAGAAGATGATGGTGTTTCTGAAGGTTTGGAAGGAGTGGGTAACCGGATTCCCATCACAGATCCTGGTAAGAAAAAGAAAGTTTATATCATTACTGCCCAGATCAAGATTTCTAAGTTACACTTTCTTAATGGACATGTGACTTTAAGATATTAAGACCAATCCTGGTGTATCAACATAACACATTCAAATGATTCACAGAAGAAATATTTGTTCATCAGAAAGAACTCCAATTTTATACCTGGGTTCCGAAACATTACAGGCTGTAAGTTGGGCTGAGTACTAGAGCCTCGAAGCTGATGCAAAGGGAGAAGCTGGACAATCTGCCCATTAGGGTGCCTGAATAAGTTCATTCCACTCGGGCTCCTAACAGGCTGCAAGACCATTCGATGTCCCTGAAGTTGTGTGTTTGGGACAGGTCTAAGAGTAGGAGAACCTTGTTGCACTGGAATCAACAACAGTCGAGGTCCAGCACGTTTCACTGTGTTAGGAGAGATCTGTGGAGTAGCCACTGGAATTTGAGGGGCACTTTCTGAAAAACAGGAAATAGAAACATAATATAAGAACTTCCTTACCATACACAGAAAAATTATGACAACAAAGGATCTTGCCTTCTACAGTAACTTTTAATTTGAATTATGAAGTTGGCGATCCTGAAACTCTATGATACACTATAATCCTATAGCTGAGAACAGTTTATTTTAAGCCTAAGTATTAACCCGACATAGTAGGACCTTACATTAAGAATAACAGAAAAAGAGGGGAAAAAATATAAGAGTAACAGAAAAAGAAATCTCCAATTGTGAAGTGCTGCATTTAAAAAGTTAATGCTACTGGGCTAATGAAAAACACTAGCAGGTCTCTAAACCTGGATTCACATTAAAATTAGAGAGACTATCCATGATAAAGTGCTCTTCAACTTTAAAATTCAGACAGTTAACACTTATGACTTAGTATCAATAGTTCATCCTCAAGATAAAATCAATAAATAAAAATCACAAAGTATAAAAAAGCCTCTTGGCTTTTTAATTTCACTGACACATAGGCAAAGCCTAGAAGACTTGTGGAAATTATTTTTCAAAAGGGAAAAAAATACATACCCCCTAAAAATGGAATGAAATTAAGGGGCATCCAAGAAGGAAGGAAACAAAAGCATGATTAGGAAGAGTCAAAAGAGGGTTTAACAAGAAATTTCAAACTGCTGCTAGTATCTACAGATGCTCCTTAATGTTTGGAAATAATATTGTCTGAAGACATGGGGCTGATGTGAGCAATCTATATGCAGATTGTTGGCCACAGGTATAAAGAGGTTGAGATACAGATAATAGTAAATATAAATAGAATTCATCAAACATTACCTTAGTTTACTTATTTAACATTAATAATCAAAGCAAAGATTTTAGCCTAACATGCTATTCTATCCAATGAGCATTCTGCCCACGAAACATATCAAATTTCTGAAAGAAAACCATGTTCCTAACATTTAAATAACAAAATTTATATAGAAGATCCAGACTATTCTTGAAAATAAAATAAAACACAAAGACCAAATTGCTCATGGGAAAAAATATTCAATTCGAACAAAAACCATCTTATGCGAAGTAGAAATGTTAATACAGTCTTAATTTCCTAAACATTTTTACTCAAAGTATGTCAGAAAGTAAAAGTATAATTACTGCAACTCAGACCACAAAAGCAACATTTTTACACATTAAATGAGTGTTCACTGAAATGTGGAACAGAGGAAGGAGAGAAAATAAGGGAAGTCAAATGAAAAATTCAGATGTCTAAATGCTCAGTTGAGATTCTTTTCATGAACCTACAACAAAATTACACACACTTCCTTAGAAGTAGCAGTTCTATGAATCAATTTCATTTATAGAAGAACACATAAGGTAATTTTTTTAACATCAGTACTACCTCAAATGATATTTGCAAAAGATACTTTCAGGCGGCATATGTATATGAAACCACTAAATCACACTGTCACAAAGTAATTCCCCTTTCCAATTTCAATCCTCTTAATAATATACAGAAGTACCATTCTGATGTCTTTCATACTAAGCCAGAACTTTCCAGCTTTCTTCATTAAGAGAGAACAGGTCATATGCTATGAATAGGCAGAAGTTTGCTGGAATTAAAAAAAATTTTTTTATTATCCCTAGTGTATTTACTTATGGAATTAGCCTCTATTTTGCTAAGTAATGTTAGTTTCCAATTAAAATAATGTTGCTCCTTTTGAAAATGCATTTAAGTAATAAACAAATGAGTGCTCTAAGAAAGAATATTAAGTTAATAATAGTACAAATGAGAAGCAGCACAAACAACCTGAATGCATATTCTGAGTGACTAAAATCTGGGAAACAATGAAGTTTTTAAGAAGTTTAGCTACAGGCCCTCCCTGGTGGCGGAGTGTTAAAGCACAGCACTAAGAAGCTAAAGCTACTTCTGCATGAATTCGATCCCCACCTGCCCCAGCAGACCTCTCCTGACCTGCCTATTCTGCTCCCCTCTCTGTCTCTGGTGAATCCTCTCACCGCCCCTGCACCTCTGGCCTGCACTCTAGTTCTGTATCCATAAATAAATCTTAACAAAAAGAAAAAGAAGAAGAAGTTACGCTACTTGATAGCTTCATGATAGAATTACAGATTGGAATCCATAAGATAGTTTTAAAAATATAATCAGTTAAAATGACAAGATACGAACCCTGGGATTCTATAGCAAATGTTAAACAAGCATCTTCAACAAAAGACCTCACTTCCAATATTATTTATTAAATAGCTAGCTATTTTTTTATGCCAACAAATTTAATATTGCCACCTTTCAACAACTGAAGTTCAACAAAACATTTTGAACATTTCAGTTTATAAACTTCCAAATTATTTATTTCCTAAAATATCAACAGGGATTAAGTTCATGTCACTGAAGGCAAAAACTTTTAGTAGGAAAAACACCAGTCACCAAGACTGAACTGCTTATGACTTTTTATTTCCCCTCAAAGACTCTCAATCTATTCCACAATTAATTCTTCTTGAGTATACTAAGAGAATATTTACTTTCGCTGTTTGAATTAAAATATAAAAATTACCAAAGCATAGGATATTTCCAACTCAAACTCAACCTAATTCAACAAGAGAAAAATTTTAACTAGAAGTTAATAAACATAAAATACTAGCATCCTATAAACAAATGTCCTTTTTCTGTTTGTGCGTAATAATTAAACAGAATGCTCAGTAGTATATGGGAAGTGGGCTGATTCATAAATTATTTTTATTAAGCAAGAGGAGCTAGAATTTTAATTTTCACAGCAAGGAGAAGGAGGAAACCCAGCTTGGCTGCAGCATAGGCAGCAGCTCTCACCTCTTTCTTCACCCACTCACTCCCATTCTCCCCCCCCACCCCCACTATAAAAATGAACACCATTCCCAACATGAGTGCCCACATTTGGGTTCCCTCCTCAGCAATGTGAGTACCCCAGCTCTCAGCACACACAGCAAGTTGTACTTCCTGCTTAAGTATCTACTGACTCAAAGTTCCACTCCCATAAACATTATTTCAGTGTGCTATAACCAGCAATTTTTTTTTCCCTAACCTTGATGTATTTTAAATATCTCCTAAGGAATCTCTAGCTCTACTAAACCATTTGTCAAGGATATTAATTTACCACCAAGGTGCCGGTTATGGTTGGTATTACTAGTTTTCTGGTTACAAAGCTGCATTAATTTTTAGTGGTTTCCCCTGAAATTACCCACGAGCTAAATTAATTTTAGTGTTGAATTTTGCAAAGTACAACAATTTTCAGGAATACATATGTATCATGTTATAGCAGAAACACCTACACTGTTACCCTGAAATATAACCTATTACAACCATCAAGTTACATAAATAGCTGTACAGTAAACCAGCCAGTAACATCTAGGCCTTACCTGGTCTCTGGCTCACTGGTGGACTCCCATCAATTCCCGAGAGTATAATGGGAACAGAGCCCAGAGATGAAGTTGGTGTGGTCACCATGGAAGAAGATGCAGCTGTGGTCACCACGACTATGGAGGTGGAGGCAGTGGAAGCAACAGGAAGAGTTATGGTTGGAGAAGATGCTACCAAAGACTTAGGAAAAGCAACAGAAGCCACAGGGGTAGTAATCCCAGTCGTTTTGATAAGGTTCACAGTGGCTGTAGACTGGGTAGGTGTTACAGAGGTGCTGGTATTAGTTTCAGAGACCTCAACAACCCCTGCAATGGTGGCACCAGAAGAACAAGTAGTTTCTTTAGCTCCCACGTCAGAAATAGCAGTCATAGGTGTCACAGCAGTAACATTCTCTAAAAACACTTGAGGGGTGGTAGTAGTGACAGCAGCAGTCACAGGGCTGCACACCTGTACTGGCTCAGAAGAAACCACAGGTGTGACGACCATTACTGGAGAAGGTCTGATACTGAACTTCTGTGGCCCTGTTAGGGGTTGGGGTGTGCTAACTCCAGGTATCTTCTGCTGCAGGGCTCCAACTTTACTCATCACAAACTGTGTGAACACACCACCAGGAGAGGGTCGAGCCGCTGCAAATAAAAATTTGCAGGTCAAAATCTTCAGTTCTCATATTTTATCCTCTTAGTGACTGTGTTTATTAACATTTATTGTGCACCACTGGGCCAATTTCTTACAGGTACTACCTACCCGTATTATACGTGCCAATTCCCACTGAGAAATAAACACTTCCCTCAACCCAAATCGAACCTTTATAATTCTAAAAGGAAGGGAATTAAAATCGGGGTGTTATTATTAGATTCTTTTGGCTATGGAATACAGTCAAGTTGCCAGGACATAAAAAGACAATACATACAACATACAACTTCATCATTCAAAACAGATAAAGAAAGCAAGAAGGGAATTTTTTCCCCAATTCTTCTTTAAAAACTTGTCCCTACCATTTCCTCCCATCCCAGCACCTCCACCTTTTATTGTCCTCTTATGAGACTAAGTACACATTTCTAAAATGTCTATCTACATTTTTCAAAAGAGGGAGGATAGGGCTGCTTTTTAAAAAGATTATCAATTAAAACTACTTTTTTTAAACAAGTAGGAAAATGGGTTCTTTTTAAGGTATACACCGCCTATCCCTCTCTCTTCATACAACACCAGTATTAAGCCAGAAATTTCAATCTCCTATTAGAGGAATAAAGTACAGAAATAGACACTTTTACATAACATTTCTATATAAATTTGAAGCAAAAAGCAGAATTTAACTATATGTTCTAGGAATGTTAAAACACTAATGTTTTTAAGAAGGTAATTTATTATAGACTAGTACTAAAATGATAAAGAAAGATTTTCACTCACAGAACAGGGATGAATAGATCAAGCAACATTTCTAAAATCAGATGTTACAAGAGTCTTGTACTTTAAAGCCTCATTCCAGTTAGTTCCTTGGTTTCATAAGTTCAAGGAACATACACACATATGATTGATATCAAATAACAATAGTCTTCCTAGGAAAATCAGAAGTACTTAAAAATGTCTTACCTTTTTTAAAGAAACCAAATTGTAATCTAAGTCTTTTCTGCATTAATAAAATTAGTCTGACAGCTGAGAGGTGACTGTAAAACTAACCAAGATCAATTTACTAATACTCTATATCATCAGAAGAGTTGCCAAAAAAGGGCCTCCCTGGTGGCACAGGGGTTAAAGTCTCAGCACTATCAAGTTAGCACCAGCCACTGCATCATGAGCTCAATTGTAGGCCAGGAGCTGACCCACATGGCGCAGTAGGCCTCTCCCGTCTTGCTTGCTGCTCCCCTCAGCAGTGTATTTCAGTAGACCTGCCTGTTCTGCTCCCCAATCTGTCTCTAGAATACTCTCTTCCCCCCACACCTCTGGCCTATAACCCAGTTCTTATATGCATCAATAATTAAAAATAAATCTTTTTTTAAAAGTTACCAAAGCAAACACAAAAAAAAAGGCAAGCAAGAAATCAAAAGTAAGAATAATGCCAACAGTTTTACAACCTCCCTACCTGTATCCACTGGCCCAGCACCAAATCACAGGCCTTTCCAAAGCACATACAAAGGTTCCACTTACCAATTGGTCTCTTTGCCGGGACAAATGCCTTCAGATTCTTCCCAGGGCGATTTGCTGTAGTGCCGGAGGAGGAAGCCGATTTGGAATTGGATGTTGAAGGCAACAGGGTACGTGGTTTCCTGGATGCAGCCACCTTGGCATTTGATGCTACCTTGGAGATGACAGTACTGAGGGTTGAGAGGTCCAGGACTGAGGGTCGCAACCTGCCTGTGATATAAGCAGCTAGCCTATTGGCTGGATGCAATGCCCCCATCTGTCCCAATAGCAACTTAGCCTGCGGGTAACTCTTACCATTAACCTGAAACAAGTGGCAAAGAGAAATTCTGTAAAGATAAAATTCTCTTGCTAACTCATCTCCCTTGACAGGGGTTTCATTTTTACAAGGTTTAAAAAGTCTATTTATCAGATTTAAAGGAAAAAGAAATGGACTTTTTCCATTTAGGATAAGCTGAGTAATTAGAAAGTGAAAATATGCTATCATCTGATATTCTGAACTAATCTCATTGCCTTCATTTTGGTGGTTTCAAAACAGAAAATCCTAGAAAGTCATAATTTCTGCACATTGGATAGTGTAAAATACAGTCAAATCTAGGATATCATCCAAACTTTATACATAAGCAATACTAGTTAAGCTATTAACAATCATCAGTAAAATGGATAAAACCGTTCCTCAAAATCTCTGACAAGATTAGGTAAGCACAATAAAGCTTTCATAAGAGTTCTTGCAAGTATTCTCCATATTTGAAAAATATGTAGTGAATCTACCACTTGATTTATACTTAAGCCATAAAGTCATCTCAGTTTTCAAAAAACTCTGCTTTGAAGATACTGTCTTCATCTCTTGGACAAAATATGGGTTCAAGATAAACATTAGAAGAAACTCACTGTAATTCTAGAAATAGCCATGAAACTGCCAAAAGAAAGTGAGTCAATAAATGAGGTAAAGATTTTTCTCTACTGCCTGAGTTAATAGTCTGCCCATCTTGGGCAGAATTTTTATAGAAAGAAAGAAAACAAAATCCTCTTATTCTTACCCACATTCTTTAAGTCAGACTGCTGGGTGACTAAAGACAACCTTTGTCCTGTCCCTTTTTCCTGTCATTTAAATGAAGCAGAAAAATGCCTACTCTCTAAATTAATAGGGATTTGATGAAAATAGTTACAACAAGCCACTATACCTTCCAAGACGCAATATTACTTTCCAATTCCTAAGTAAAATTGTACTTATTCCCAGACTGAGCAGGAATATCTCTGCTTTATGTCTGGTAAAAAGAATGTGATCTTTCCATTCAGAAGTAAATTTTATTATAGAGTTTTTTTCAGATCTATGGAGCTTAAGGTCAGATATTCCAATTTGCTGCATTGGGACTTGTTCTAAAGACTACTCAGCAGCTTTCTCAATGTTTACATTACAGTGGTCTGACTGTTAGAGCAAAATAACATTTTACGGTGATTTGTTGTCTCAGGTAAGAGAATACAAAACTCCTAAGCCAGTACCTCAGGAGGTGTCATCTCTCTAGAAATGCTCTCAAGTAAGTCTCTATGCCTATCAGTCAACATATGAAATTTTTTTTAAAAAAAGTTCTTCTCATGATTAAGAGTTTAAAAAAACATTAACAGAAGCAGTTACATAGCACCATCAAGAGTAAACTGCAATTAAGAAGTTTTTAATCAACTACATTAGTAATTATTACTTATGGAACTATACTTGTCCAGAGATGTGGTCGTGCTTGTAAAATCAAGTCATTTTAACATTAAGTCAGATATATTCACACATTTGCTACTCATATAAAAGTGCATTTAATGTCACTGAGCAAGAGGTGAAAATCTTTTTGACTATTAATAAAATTTTAATTCAGCACTTCTCTTTCCAAAGAGTATCCTAGATGCCAGTGTAACTTTGCTAATATAATATGCCTGAATTACAAAACAGCATATAGAGATATTTGTGCTATAAAACGATTATACTGAGAAAACAAAACTTATGAGTCAAAGAAAATAAATGCAGCTCAATTTTTTAAAATATTATGTAATTGAACTCTATCTTACTAAACTTAAATTTCTTCCATGTTTCCAAACATACTCTGACTTTAAATCAATTTTAACTTGTTCTGAAGCTATCCACTAATAACCCTAAAGAATCTCCTTGTTATCAAAACATCACAAGAACTCAGGCAATAAAGTTTAAGAAAAGCCACTTTCTGGAAGACAAAGAAAATTAACTTCAGTCTACTATAAAAAGATAATGATTTTGTCACTCAGCTCCCAGGAAATGTGAAGACAAATTATGTCAGGCTCACAAAGGGCCCTGAAAAAAAATCAAGATGCTACCTAAGTATAAAAAACTGCTACACCCAGATTAAAGGTAATTCTCACCTGGATAAGCCCAGATGTGCTTGAACTGGGTTTACGTCTACAGGCCACAAGCTTCCCTGCAGGAGAATGCCCTGCATAAGCGGGTAGACTTTTGCCTCCATGTAATCTCTCCCTCACTGAATCCAAGGCATCTGTCTGCATAGAAGAGATATCCTCCATTTTCCCAGGGGATAATGGACCATCAGGAGTCTCTGATCCAGATTTCTCAGCCATATCATCTTGGTCTTGACATGATGGCATAGAGATTTTCACACGAGAAGAATAAACAGGAGGGTTCTTCTCACCCCGGCTCTTTCGCTGAGAAGCCAACTCAATGATGAAGCTGCCCACCTTAAGTGACTGTGGCATGTTGCTATTGATGTGCTGAGATAAGATGCTCAAGATCTTGTTCCGATCCTCCTCCCAGTTGCAATCTGAGATGATTTCTATCAGTTTGGTGGGGCCACCAGGTGATCTCTGATGCATATAGGAAGTAGAAGAGGATTCCCCTTCATTGCAGGAAGACTTCCAGCTCTTTTCTGATAAAGAAATGAAAGACAGTTTTGTAACACAACATTTTATACTTAACTTTGAAAATTTATTTGAGTTCTAAGAAAACTGCCTGGGTCACAGAAATTCAACAGTTGCTCAGCGTCCCATTCCCCTGTACTTACAGTGGTAGTAATTTAACACTCAGAATCTGGGAGCTTTTCAGGAAAAAGAAAAATTCAAGAATAAGGCTATATAATATTCTTCACTATCCTACTGAGTCAACTTTCTGAAAAAATGAGAATGCCACTAAAGATTGTTCTCAAAGTCTCAACCATTAGATAAAAACATGTTTTCTTGCAAAGCATTACATAACCAAGGTTAAACTTATTTGATACAGTTCAGTGTTCTGATATATATAAAAGGCAAAAATGATCTGAAGGGTAGCTTCAATTATTAAGAACAGCAAGAGATGAGCCCTCCCTGGTGACACAAGGGGTTGAAGTGCAGCACTACGAAGCTAACAACCACTGCAGCATGAATTTGATCCCAGACCAGGGAGCTGACACACATGGCAGGACTTCTGTCCTGCCCACATCAATGTACTTTAGTAGATCTGTCTGTTCTGCTCCCCACTCTTGTCTCTGGTGAATTTTCTCATCCCCCACACCTCTAGCTATACCCCAGTTCTTGCATACATAAATACGTAAATCTTTTTTTTAAAAAATAGCAAGATTATAATATTATACTCTACCCTTTAGTTTCTACTGCAAATACCTCTCTGAATTATTTTTATGTCTCAAGATAGAACTGTTCCACTTCTATAGTATATGCGGATCAAATAATCAATGTGTTTATATTTGTTTTAACTAGATGAACATTTCACTAGACACTTCTATTTCTATTGCAAAGTGCCGCCACCGCCTGCCCCCCCCGCCCCCCGCCCCAATCCAGTGTGTCACAAGCTTCTAAGATCCCCTTGGCCTTCAGGGTGGTCATGCTCTTAGGTGGGTAGATTCCCTATACCCCAGCAGTCTTCTCTACTTAAATTGTTATGGTAATATTATTACTTTGTGTGTGTCAAACAAAAAAACTCAGGAAACTATTGTTCAAAGAAGCCATAAGAAACAAAACTAAAAACAATTTAACTCCCTCCATATCATCTCTCATCACTGTGATTCCAGCAGTAGTCTCTACTAAATAAACCAGTGATATCCTTCCTTCTTTCCTCTGCATTTCTTCAAAGATAAGGGCTATTGAGACCCCAAGGAAAATTTTAAACAGCTAATGATGCCAATGTCACATCATTAAAAAAAAAAAAGAACTACTGGCCTTATGCTAAATGTAACTTGCAATGTACCATATCAATGCAAATGAACTTTATTTCTTAAACAGGCCAGGAATGAGAAGGTACACCAAATAATATGTGTATCTATGACTTCTATATTTAGAAACTAAGACAGGTTAGGTGGATTTTTATTATTATAATCCAGCCCTATATAAGTATTATTAAATGATAAGCTCTTGATACTTATCAGAATCTGCATTCTGACCTTGAGATTTATCGGAATCATCCTCCAGGTCACAGGTGATTGCTTTCAAGGACTGATGTTCAGCCTCAGGTTCCTGAGGAAGGGAATAACACATCAAGAACTACTTCAACACCTATTTAGTAACAAGAGAGATTAAGACTAGGGTATAAACACTAAATCTCTCAAAAAAGCCTAAAACAGTAGAAATAATAAAATGGCAACCTTTCATCACATCTTCAGGTACAGTTGCATTACCATTATATAACTACAGGCAAGAACAAATAATCTGCTTTCTAATGTATTTAATAGTGATTGAGTCACCAAGAAAACAATTTACATTGCACTTTATAGTGTATTCTAGAGAAGTGGGTTGGGGGAGAGAAGCTGATGTTTAATGGAATAAGCTTCAGTTATTTAGAAAAGTTGAAAGAGGCAAATTCTAATAATTGCCTCATCCATGACTTTGATTAAAGCCAGAAATGTTTAAATTTAAAAAAGTCACCCCTGTATCAGAAAGTGTAGTACTTTTAATAAGGGATTGATCTTCAAAAAAGGTTTGTAGAGAAATAAATGGGCATACATGACATGCAAGTCTACATTATTTCACAAAAATTACTGAGTTATTCTGAAAGTAATGCAAATTCTACTACCAGGCACAGCAAATTGTAAGTTAAAAAAAAAATTATGGGGCCCTCCCTGGTGGTGCAGCGGGTTAAAGCACAGCAAGCACTAAAAAGCTAAAGCCACTTCAGCATGAGTTCAATCCCTGCCCTGGAGGTGACCCACATGGGCCAGCAGACCTCTCCTGACCTGCCCGCTGCTCCTCTCAGCAGTCAGCCTGTTTTGCTCTCCACTATCTCTGGTGAATCCTCACTGCTCCTGCACCTCTTGCCTGTAACCCCAGATCTATATGCATAAATAGATCTTTTTTAAAAAAAAAAAGAGAGAGAAATTATGTAATGATTCACCTTTGTACTACAGTTCTCAGGACTAGAATGACATGAGTCCTGCTGGTGAAATGATGGGGGTGGGGATGGAGATGGCTGTCTCTCTTCCTCCTTCTTCCTTTCATAGACTCGAACTCGGGCACAAGTCATCATACTTTCAAAGTACAAGTAGACTGGATCCTTATCCTCTTCCCGAATCTGTAAGTTTCATACAACAAAACATTCCATACATTGGGGGGAAAAGTCTCCTAGACTCCAAAAGGAAAAGGCCATTTAATCTTTGTTTCTAATACAAAATCTGAAATTCTTAAATGCAAACTTTAAGGTTAAAATAGTACAGTAACAGTTTATATTTGTTAAATCCTGGTACAGTCAAAAAGGATCTGATTCTCTATGAGAAATTTCAGATCACAACAGAGTAGAGTTTCTCAAATTTTCTGTAGTGAAGGATACATTTCTTTATTACCACTACAGCCAGAACAAAAGACACATAAAGCAAAATACAAGCCCAAGATATTTGGTAGATATAAAAACTTCATCAACTTGCTTAAAAGTTTGTAAGTATTTGTTCTCATTTTCTATATTTATTTCATCATTGGTAACACACAATTTGGTAAGTACTGGCACAAAGACTACAATGAATAGCACTGTACTACAGGTACTATAGAACCTTTCTCAATTTAAATAAACAGGGAAGACCGAAATATCTAACAGTCAGAAATACTTAAGCTACTAACGTAACAATCTTCACAGTCATTAACATCAATTTCTATTTGAAATTTCACACTTTCTATGTTATATATGAATGATGGTATTTTCTTAATGATCTTGTACCAATAAAATGTACTGCCCTTGTATTACTCAATTACACTAGGGGAGTAAGATTATCTTTAAAAGACTTTTGCTTACCACAGGATTCGGTTTGGGAGTATATGCCCGTGCAGGTTTAATTCCAGTGAGCGGTTTGCCCTTCACAGTAGTAGATAAAACTTCTGGTTGAGGCAACAACAATGGTTTCATAGGCTCAATGACAGAAGGCGTTGGGATATAAACTGGCTCTGGATCTACTTCACCTTCTACTTTCACCCATAATGGGTAATGTCGAACAGGCTGTTCAGGCTCTGTTTCACATATAGCTTAACAAAAATGAGGACAAGATTTAGGAACCTCTGGCAACCAATGTTTACTGAGATATACTGCTGAACAAAATATGCTCACTCATAAAAAGCAGTAACTCATTATAAAAAAATCAAACAGATACTCCCTAAAAACTTTCATGTGTCTTCATAAAGCTTAATTTAGTCACCATTAACCAAAGGTTTGTTGAATATCTATTATAAATCAAATACTGTTTTAGGTATTCCAGTGAACACAGTTATAAATTTAAAAAGTTTCTATCATCAGAGTCTACAATCTAGTCAGAGAAAACTAATAAACATGTAATATCAAGTATCAAACAGAAAAATATAGTGGGTGAGGAATGAAGAGTCAACAAATGATATTATGTTAAATGTGGTCAAAAAAGGCCTTCTCAGTTATTCTGAAAATACTATCCTTAACTCACGTAACTGTCACAATTGTCCTTGAGATATTATTACCATTCCCATTTTGCAGCAGTTAAGGTTCAGGAGAGTACAGAACTAAAAGGCAGAACACCAAGATCAAATCTGGCCAATCTGACCAAAGACTTGAAATATTACTCTTGTCTTTATGTTCAAACTCAGTATAGAATCAAGAATATATGGCAGTGTGTGTGTGTCTGTCTATCTGTGTGTGTGTGAGGGGGGGAGAATGGGGGTGATGAAATTAATTTTAGATAAAATCATACAATTCAGTAGTCCTTCACAAGGGAAAAAATATGCAATGATTATTTAACCAAATTAGTGCTGTATTCTTTAAACAAAATGCCCATTCCCATAAAAAAGACTACAAAGAAGCAAAAATTGCATTTTGCATTAGGTCAGTCCTTAGAGATAAGGTTGCTCTTCTAAGTCAAGACCAAAAACCCTTGCCCAGCATTCACACTTAATTCAAATAATTTGTTCAATTAATGTCAGAAATCAAACTGCTTGTTTGATTATTTTGTATTATTAAGTGCATTATTTTGCCCTTGTTACAGGGCAATATCAATGTAAATTGAGATGACTGGCTGGGTCCTCACCCATATGCTTAGAAGGGACTTATGTGACTCAACTGCAGGGAACAAAGAAAGGCTAATAGAGGGTTTATCTACAAAAGGGGAAATCCTCCCATTGGTGGTGATGATATTAAGGGATTTCTAGTGCTTTTTAATTTGGGGTGGGCTCCACAAAACCTGTCTGTGGAGTTTTTTTCAGGACATCCTTTCTTCTCAACACCCTGAATATTAAGGTCCCACTAGTAAAAAAACAACTGTCTTAAGAACCCCGATGGCTAATATCACTCAGACTGCAATCACAAAATATCAAAGAAAGGCTTAAAGATTCAAATGGTAGGGGGAAAGCTTCAAAGCCAGAAAGTAATTGAGCCAGTTATTTAGCTACTTAGCAGTCTGTTATTGAACCTATAAACTAGTCAATATATCACATAGTTGACAAAGGCTCCCAACACCCTAGTAATTCATTCACATTTTTAAATCTTGAATGTCTACTAAGTGTCAAATTTTGCAGATAAAGTAAAGAACAAAAGTGACAAAAATCCTCCTTGATAGTGTTAACATTTAAATTTGGAGGAGGGAGGTGAGACAGGCAACAAACAAGACAAATTAAGGACAGCCTACTGGAATTGTACTGTTAAGTGTGTACAAGGAAAAAAAGCAGGAAAAAGAAAATAAATAATATGTAGGAATATCTATTTTGAGGAGAAGTGCTACAGTATTTAACAAGTGTCACCAGATAAGCCCTCAAAGTGAAGGTGGGTACTTACAGATTTACTCATTAGGTAAAAACTTTATTGTCTAGTATGGCTAGTTAGCATAAGCATATTCTATTACAAGAAGAAATGTATTCAAGGTATTGTCTTTGACCTCTCAATGATTTTCTAAGTTTCCATGGTACCAAGTAAAGTTTCCCTTTCACCTTTTTCTTTTAAAAGGAATAGCTACAAACACATGGCACAGTACTTCAGAAGAAAATTTCTCATAGGGAATCAAAGAAAACTGTAAAGTTTCAACTACTGATAAATGAAAAATAGACTTAAGTCCAATAAAAACCGGAGCTTCATAAAAGGAGGTAACTGGGAAGGGTAGAGTTCAGTTCAATTTAGGATTAAGATTAAAGTGACAGCAACATGATCATACAGATTAAGTAATAAACATCAGAACCATCAGAAACTACATCTGAGGACATGAAAATGGGACAGACCAATTCCTCACATTCCACTTGACTGAGGACATGAAAATGGGACAGACCAATTCCTCACATTCCACTTGACTCCTTTAAACAACCTGGATCCAAAAGAGCACTTCTCTGCTCTCCTTCACAAAACAGTGAGACCCTGCTATTCTGCACATGAATCCTAGAAGTGAGCTAGCAGCAAAGACAGGATGAAGAAGAGAACCAGAGAGGCATACATTCACAGAAACCAAAGTCAGTGAAACCTGTTTCAAGAAGGAAGTAGTGTCACCTCTTCTATTCAAGTGCCTCCTAGTATATTTCCCTTCCAAGGTCCCCTAACACTACCATTTTCTTTCCTTCTCAACAACCCTTTTGTTCATTACACTTGACATATTATGCAACCTTTGCTATTGTGGCCCCTAAATTACAACAAATGCATATCGATACTTGACATACTTTTTTTCATCAAATTGACAGTAACCTGTTAAAGGTAGAATGAGTTTTAATTATCTAGCAATGTCCTGTCATGCCTAGATGTGTGAAGTAGTTCTTCCACAAATGAACAGTGGACAATGAGTCCTACCAAACTGCTATGCTGCTAATCAGCATACTGTATACTTCCCCCTCCCATCTTGTAGGCATTTTCAACCTTTTGTTGTGAAAGGCCCATAAAGTACAGAACTATGTATATACAAGCTTAATACACAGTAGTAAGTATACACCATGTAACACTATAAGCTAAACAAATGGAATACTGCAACAAACCATGTATGTATGGTGTGAAGAATAAGGGTTCGACTTTTCCCCATGCTAAAGGACAGCATCCTTTCCTTACTCTTCTGCCATTTTTGTGAAACCAAATGTCCATGTACATTTGACTGTATTGTAGCCTCTCCATCTGTTCTACTACTGTTCTACTATTGGTCTATTCAAGCCAGTATCACCCTGTCTTACAGAAGAGCTTTACAAGTTTTGATGCCCAACACAGTAAGTCCTCCCACATCATCACTGTTCATTCAAGACTACCCTATTTCTAGGTCCTGTGCATTTCCATATAAATCTTGGATTCAGTTTTTCAAATTTCATAAAAAGCTAACAGTATTTTGGATAGAACTAAAAGTGCAGGTGAAAAACCAAACCTTTATAATACTCAACTTTGCTTGCTAACAGCGTGTTTTTGGGTTTTTTCTGTTTAATCTAACCAAGAATAAGCATTAAGAGGAGTCTGGTAAAATGGTGTAGTAAGTAATACCAGGAAATCTGTCTCCCCATCTGAACAACACTTACACTGGCAGTCTACTTGACATAGGAGTCTTTGGAAAGCTTGCAACTTCTAGAGGAATATTTGGACAGTAAACTATAGTTGACTAATGTTAAGTTCAGCTCTAACCACCTAGTAAGCAACTATACACGGCAGGGCAAATGTTCTTAGAGCAGACTGCACACAGCTTTCTGGAGTCAGAGTAGGCAGAAAGGACACCCTTCTCCAACTGCTCACAAAGGCATACACAAAGAAAGTAGAAAGCAGCAGTCTAGTCATTTTAACACTTTTACCTAAGTTGCAAGTTCTTCTTTCCTCTCGTTTAAGAGGCGTCCACAGGATTTAAAGAACCAGCACCCTTCCCCTCTCCTTATCTTACCCCCGTTTTGTGATTCACTTTTTTTCGAGAGTCAGATATTAAGCACAAGGGCATTTAAAAACAACTACACACATAAACAAAATTATAAAGTGGCTATCCATATCCTGGGAAAGGTTTTAGACCTTCTGAAAAGACCACAGTATACCTAAATTTACACCTCAGGCTGATCCTTGGCACAAAGACAGTCTCAACAATCAAAAACAAAACAAAATAAAACAAACCTTGAGGAAGGAGAATGTGATTTCCAGAATTACCACATTATTAGATTCAAATATCCAGTGCTCAACAAAATATCCCAATGTTACAAAAGAAGAGGAAAAGTATGGCTGGTTCAAAGGAAAAAAAATACCAAAGACTTCAATTGTCTTGAAGATGCTTACAGAACTAAAGGACAGAGTGGAGAAAGTAAAGCAAACAAAATGATGGAAAGAAGAAATGGAAATATTATAAATGGAAAATAGAAAAAGGAAAGAAAAATCCTAGAACTGTAAAGTACAATAGTTGAAATTCACTAGAGGGAACCAAAGGTAGATTTAAAGGGGCAGAAAATTGAGTGAATTTGAAAACAGGACAATGCAAACTATTGAAGCATATGAAAAGAAAAACAAGAGTCTAAGGAATCTGTGGAATATCATCAAATAGATCAACATATACACCCTAAGAGTTTCAGAAAGAGAAAGGGAGAGAGAAGACCTGAATAAATAATGGACTGAAAACTTCCCAATTTAAAGACAGACATGAAGATCAACATCCATATCCTTCAACAACTTCATGTAAGTGAACTCCAAATAAGATCATTTCAATTTGTGCAGAGGAAGCAGTTACATAATTCAAACCCTTATCATGATAAAAACACTCAACATAATAATCATTTATGAAAAATCCATAGTGCACATCATATTCAATAAGATCAGGAACAAGGCAAAGACACCTAATTCTCACTACTTTTATTTATCAACATATTTTTGGAAGTTGTACCCAGAAAATTTGATTTAAAAAAATTTTTTTAAATAAAAAGCAATCAGAATGAAAAGCAAGAAGAGTATCTATTTGAAGATCTAATCTGTACAAAAAAAAATTCTAAAGACCACGACCGCACACACACAAAACCTGAAAATTAATGTGCGTTAAATCAAAGTAGAAGGATACCAGGTCAACACATTAAAATCAGATGCATTTCTAAAAACAAACAACTGTCTGAAAAGAAAATTACAAAAACTTTCATTTACACTAACACCAAAAAGATTAAAATACATGGGAATTAACTAGACTAACGAAGTGAAAGACATCTACAATTTAAACTGCAGAACATTACTAAAAGGAATGATAGAAAACATGAATAAATGAAAACATCCCCTGGTCATGAATTGTAAGATTCAGTATTATTAAAATTCAATACTGTCCAACACAACCTGTAGACTCAACATAGTATCAAAATAAGAATGATGTTCTTGGCAAAAATATTTTTTAAAACCCAATCCAATCCTGAAAACTAACAAAACTGAAGGACTGGAAACTTCCTACAAAGATACATTAATCAAATGGCACTGTGGAATTATTAAATGGAATATGACAGGCCAGAAGTTAACTCTTAGTAAATAATTCTTGAGAAGGTTGCCAAGACCACTCAATGGGTCCTTTCAGCAAATGATGTTGGGAAAACTGGATATTCACATAATCAGTTAGAACCTATGTTAACACTACATACAAAAATTAACTCAAAACAGATCAAAAACTTTGTGCAAAGGTTATAAATATAAATCTTTTAGGAAAAAACTAGGAAAACTTAGACAACCTTGGATCACTTGGCAGTGATTTCTTGGATCTGACATCAAAGTTAACAACAAAAGCTGTATAAACAAGACAGGCTCAATTTTTTTCAATTTTTGTACATCAAAAGACACTAACCATAGAGTAAAAGAACAATCCACAAAATGGGAGAGAATATATGCAAAACATATATTTAATAAGGGATTAATATCTAAACTGTTTAGAACTCCTAACAATCAACAGAAAAACAATCCCAATGAAAAAACGGGTAAAGAGTCAAAGAGAAACTTTTCAAAGATATACAAATGGCAAATAAACACATAAAAAGATGTTCAATATCACTAACCATTTTGGAAATGTAAGTGCAATCTATAAAAATGAGATACCACTTCACACTCATAAGAATGGCTAATACTTAGAAAGAGAATCAAAGTGTTAGAAAGAACTTAAGAGCAAGACAGACAGATTCCTTGTAATTATAATTGGATTATCCTTTGTGATCATCTCTTTCCTCTGCTTCCAACTTTAATCCAAACCCTTGTCCACACAACCAATGATCTATATATTAAATTTACATTATAAGAAATTTGTTATGTATAAGTGTAAGAAAAATGTTGATTTAGGGATTAGAAGAAGAAATCTGGTTACTTTCAAGGTCAGCTAAATTATTCAGATTGATCCATGTTGTTGAGTATACCAAGAGTTGTTTCATTTTATTAGTGGGTTTTAGATTCCATAGAACCCCAAATTTATTCACTCTCTCACCTACTGATGACCATCTTGTTTCCAATTTCCGTGCTGTTACAAATAAAGCTGTTATTAATACTCATGTACAGGATTTTATGATGACATATGCTTTCATTTCTGTTGAAGTAACATTTTACGCAAATGAAATGACTAAGTTGTATAACAGACATTATTTTTTAACATTTTAAGAAACTATCTAAATTCTTTCCAAAGTAACCATATTACTTTCCAAAGTATACCATTTTACAGCTTACTGAGCGATCCAATTGCCTATATGCTTGCCAGCATTTGATATGATCAGTCTTCTTAATTTTAGTCACTGAATGGTATATATATGAGTATTTTCTTGTGATTTTAGTAAGAATTTCCATATTGACTACTGGTGTTAAGCACCTTTTCGTGAATCTGTCTGTTGTCAATTTATCCTTAGTGATGCCATGTCTTTAAAACTTATTACTTTTGAAATTTGTTAGCTGTCTACTTAGAATGCCTTGAGTTGTCAAGTTTTCTTAAATATGAGTTTCAAAATTCCTTATTGAAGATAAAAAGCATTATGTTGTATGTAACTTTTGTGTGTGTTTCTCACACTTTGTGGCTTGTCTATTCATTACCTTAAGAAGTCTTGAACAGCAAGCTTTGAATTTTTAAATTTTTTACTTTTTATACTCATTATTCATGCTTTTGGTTTATAGGTTCAGTGAGGCTACAACATACAGTGATATCAATATACATTTGTATATTTACCAGTGAGCAATTGGAAATTCAAATAAATATTATTTAAAGTAGCATACAAAGAAACAAACACTTAAGGATAAGTTTGACAAAAGATTTCCTTATTTAGGAAATCTACATGAACAAGGTCACATGGCTATTTTCCTATTTTTTCTCCTAGAAAACTTTATACTCTAAGCACTTATACTTAATCCATGACTTTAGCTCTTGAGTTATTTTTTGTTGTATAGCTTTCCAATTATTCTCTAATAATTTGTTGAAAAACGTTTCCCACTGAACCACTCTGAAAATGTGTCTAAATTAATGTATAATGTGTCAACCTTTAAACTACATTCTGTTCCATTGTCTGGTCTATATGTCTTCCTACATCCAAATCACTTCAACTTTACAGTAAGTCTCAAAATCATATGGTATAAGTCTATCAATTACATTCTTTATAAAAATTTTATCAAAGGACTGCTCTAAATTTCATTTCAGTTTCAGATACAATTTATAAATTTCTAACCCTCCCCCAGAAATCCTACTGAGATTTTTACTAAGATAATATAAAATCTATAAATCAACATGTCAAAAACTATCTCATCACAGGTGACTTGGTGATGGGAAACCTGTGGGGAATACAATTGAGATGGAAAAAAAAATGTACAAAATGATGTAAAAATAAACTGTTATATAATTAAAAAAAAAAACTATCTCATAAGAGGCTTCTGTTCCATGAAAACAGTCTATAGCTGGTGGCGCAGCGGGTTAAAGCACAGTATAAATATTTTATGCAACTTATGTCAAACTTACCCTTAAGTGTCTTTTTTCTTTGTATGTATGCTATTTTAAAGAATATTTACTTAAATTTCCAACTGCTCACTGGTGTATATAAAAATATATTGTATATTGATATCATTGTATTTTGTAGCCTCACTAAACCTATAGCTCTAGTGACTTTTTTGTGGATTCCTTAGGATTTTCCTAAGTCAATTGAACAGTCAATTTTACTTCTTCCTTTCAATTCTGGGTATCCTGTTTTTCATGCTTTACCATACCGCCATTGAACAGCCATGGTTAAAGAAAGCATTCCTCTTCATCTCTAAGCTCTGTCTACACTATCTTGATTATAGAGTTTTCCCTAGATGCTCTTTACCAGGTAGAACATGTTTCTCGCCTAATGTGTTGAGAATTTTTACCAAAAATGAATTGTCAATTTTAAATAAATCTACTCAAATAAAAATGCTGTATGAAAAATCATACAGCATTTTTAAAGCCTGTTATGAGAGTTATAAACTGCATTGATTGTTTTCAAATGTCAAAGCAACCGCACATTCCCAGGATAACCCACTTGGCCATAATGTATTGTCTTTTAAATATATCTTATAAAAGTTTACAAAAACAAATATAATTTTTACTTATATTTGTAAGATATATTACTCTACAGTTTTCTTTTTCTGGTTTGAGTATTAAGCCAATGCTAGTATCTCATAATGCAAGACCATTTTATGGAAGCATTTTGTGGAAAATGGGTATTTTTTCCTCAGATGTTTTGTAGAATTTACCAATGAAGCCGACTGGACCTCCCAGAGGCATTATTGTGAGATTTTTTTTTTTTTAAAGATTTATTTATTTGTGCATACAGAACTGGGGTACAGGCCAGAGGCTCAGGGGTGGTGAGAGGCTTCACCAGAGACAGAGTGGGGAGCAGAACAGGCAGATTGACCAAGTACACTGCTGAGGGGAGCAGCGGGCGGGTCAGGAGAGGTCTGCCATGCCCTGTGGTCACCTTCGGGCAGGCGGCAGGCGGGAACTGAACTCATGCGGAGGTGGCTTTAGCTTCTCAGTGCTGTGCTTTAACCCGCTGCGCCACCAGGGGGGCCTATTGTGAGATTTTTAACAACCAGTTCATAGGTATAAGGCTAGGTAGTTATTTGTTTGTTCTTCAGTTTGGCAGCTTTGATCTTTCAAAGAATTTGTTTTTCATCTTGTCCAATTTAATGGCACAAAGTTATTAATAATATTCCAGTTGGCCTTTTAACAACTGTAGTAATGTCAGATCTCATTGCTGAAACTGGTAATTTGAACATTCTCCTTTTTCCATAATCAGTCTAGCTGCAGATAGCAATGATAGTCTTTTCATAATTAATCTGTAAGTATATGCATTCAACAAAACAGTAAGCTGGCTAAGAAAGCACTAACACTAGGTTTTAACCTTTCTCTTGGTACTACCATCCATAGAAAATAAGCAGTCTTTACACCAGCAACAGTACTTTTCAATTAGTGTTATCTGTAAAAACAGAGAATCCTTCTTATATGAGGTTTTAACATTTAAAACTATGATTGACAGGCCATAATGGAAGAAAAAAAATTTAAATCTACAACAATGACAAAAAATATATTATCAAATCCTTAAATTTTATGCATCAAAAGTACTAACACTTTTCATTTATATATTAATTGTAAATTACATAAGCATGTTAACAATGCAACCTATACACAAGACCATAAAATAAAAAGTCTATTACCATATTCAGTATTAGAGTTCAAAGTGAATACTTTGAATTCTGTGTTTAATTTTGGTTTATGCTTCAATAATTCTAAATCAAACAACTTCTCCTCAATTTCATGATTTAGCGGAATACGATGAAAGATAAGGAACCTGCACCCGAAACTGGCTCCACCTCTCAACTTCTGGCAGTGATAGCACTACTTTCATATTATGGTTTTTATTAGGTTTGTTCTAAAATTATACTTAGACCTTTAGTATTCTGTATAGAAATCAATTCTAAACATCAAAACACAATCAATGTGCTTATAAAATTATACTTATGTGATTAATCATTGTAGAATCAATTAATGTAACTGAATATCATAAAGGAGGAATTGTAATTCCACTTTAAAATTGTCCAATTTGCCCAGATAAGCAGACTCTTATTTCTTATCCTCTTACTAATAGTTCAAAATTTTACC
>NW_004567124.1:25313718-25316044 GCF_000260355.1 Condylura cristata
GCGGGCGGGTCAGGAGAGGTCTGCCATGCCATGTGGTCACCTCCGGGGCAGGCAGGAATTGAACTCATGCTGAAGTGGCTTAAGCTTCTTAGTGCTGTGCTTTAACCCGCTGCGCCACCAGGGAGGGCCCTCAATGGGCCCTTTTAACCTAAAATTTCATGTCCTCCATATCTGAGAGACTGTTCCATCATTCCTTCCCTTTTCTTTCACTTTCTCCTTTTTCTAAATCCTCTCAGCATCAAATTTTTTTTTTTAATTTTCCAAGCACATTTTGCACAACATACTGAAAGATTTCTTCAATTTCTTCCAGTATTTATGTTTGGTTTGGTCTCAAACATTTTGCTTTCAAAAACTTTTATTTCTACTCCTTTTACAATAGCTGTCATAACAAAGTATTTTCCTGCCTTTCTCTATCCTTTCTGAACATTTCAAGAAAAGTGATAGGCTCCTAAAGAACAGTTTTTTAAAACAGAACAGTTTTATAAATGATATAATGGACTAACACAGTCGCTCACAGCACTGGTTAACAACTCCCAGACTGTGAACCCAATTCAGACTGGTCTAGCTAAAGAATACTGTTAAGGACCACAAAAAATTCTGTATGGTTGCTGAAAAGTTGTCAAGAAATAAGGGGATAAGTGGCCTGTAGCAGTTACTAAATTTCTACAGTTTTCTTAATCCAAAGTAGTCTAGATAACTTGCAAAGAAGAATTAAAAATTTAAGAAAAGGTATGATACAATAGAAAGTAACCAAGAAAGTTTAAAAAAAAAAAGCTAAACAGATACACAGTATTCTTATGTAAGTGGCTTTTATAACTTATTGTTGCTTTAAAATGGAAACACGTTCTGTAAATGTAAGGCAGGAATGAACTCAGTAAGGAGCTGTGGACAGAACTAATAACTCTGGTTTACATTTCATTTTAATCTTTTAAATCTTATTTATATAAGATGATTTATTTATAGGAGAAGCCGTATATTATTTAAACACTGAAATAGCAAATTAGAACAGCCTGATATTAGTTAAAAACAGCCAAAACCGAAAGAGACCTTTTAAGCCAGTGGGGAAAATATTGTCAATATTGACTGTACAAGTAGGTAGACACTGAAAGAGAAATGATTTCCTAGTACAACTCTCATCTCAAATTCAAGATAATAGTAACAATATTTTTTAAGTTGTGTTTTATGTTTGTTTTTTTATCTTGAGGACAAAGAGAGAATTCAAGAAAACACTAGAGACTGAAATCATAACCATCTTAACCATAGTCACAATTAACCATCTCTGCTTTTTCCTTTTTCAAAGGCAGGAGGGCTGGAGAGGCACCCATGGACTCAGAGGCAAAATTAAAATTAAATTACTTGGGGGGAAAAAAAGAAAAAACTCCTAGAAATGTAGAAGGCTAAAAAGCCATGCTAACAAAGTTTAACAAAGAATTAAAAAACCTGATCTACAGAAAGAAAATTTAAGACAGTCAATAAACATGACTAAAAAAATTTTAAGATACTAATTTCTGCCTATCAGTTTAAATATAGTATTAAATGTATAGAAAAACTGACACTTTCCAATTTTTGACATAGTTCATGTACATCTAGCAGTATCTGTAAATGTTTCAAGTGTACTACTCGTTTCTGTAGAAATTCCATTTATAATAGTCTATTTGGAACATGAATGTTCATCACTGTGACAATAAAGGATATGTCCAACAAATAGAAGGTAACAGCATAAAGCAAAAAAAATTGTGAGATCTTCACTTGCTGATATGAAGAAAAAACAAATTTATAATACTAAATTTCCAAAGGTTATAATGGCACATATAGTTCGATTTCTATTTAAAAGAATGTATCTGTGCACAAAAAGTAGATTAACAGAAAATCCTAGAACATCATACAACATCCTCATTTAACTTCATTGATAGATCTTGGATACTTCAAACTTAGCAAAATAACACAAAATTAATTTAACCATATACTAATTGATATAATCAAGAAGTAAACTCCTATAATATATTTCTGGTCATAAAAACATCAAACCTTTAAATAAAGGCCTAAAAACACTTCTAATATGAAACAATAATTTGTATTCATTCATTTTCAAATCTGCTTATTCCAGGTTCAGTGGTAGCCACAGGTTATCTTAGTAAATCAAGGCAGGAATCAACCCTAGACAGGATGCCCTTCCATTGCAGGGCATACTCACACAAATACACATTCAGACATTCAGACTACACAATTCAGACATACCATGCACATCTCTGGTATACGACAGAAAGTCACAGTAACCAGAGAAACCCAGTAACCGGAGAAACTCATACAGATATGGGGAGAATGT
>NW_004567124.1:25316144-25322121 GCF_000260355.1 Condylura cristata
GCTGGAAATCAGGTTTTTTCCTCTACAACAGCATTATAACAAGAAAACAATGAACATATTCAAAACCTGCTATATAGGAAAATATTAATCGCCCACCATTCTCCCCATATCTGTATGAGTTTCTCCGGTTACTGGGTTTCTCTGGTTACTGTGACTTTCTGTCGTATACCAGAGATGTGCATGGTATGTCTGAATTGTGTAGTCTGAATGTCTGAATGTGTATTTGTGTGAGTATGCCCTGCAATGGAAGGGCATCCTGTCTAGGGTTGATTCCTGCCTTGATTTACCTGCCCAAAAAGGATTATTAATCACCTACTAAATTAAGAACAAACTTTTCAATTTGATGATAAAATCATCGAATTTGAACAAAATAAAATACAGCAAAAGGGGGAGAATCAAGAATACAGTATCCTACGTAATATTCTATCAAAAAGGGAAAAATAAAGTTTTCAATATAATATGTAACACTCAAACTAAGTTATGACCTTATTCTGACCCCAAATCTCCTGGCAGAATGATTTAAAACATGACCAGAAGATTTTGTTACCAATTTCTTCTTTTAGAAGATGAGACATGTTAGTTTACTAGATTGTGGTAGTTACACACACATGCCCAATCCTTCTATTATATGCTCTTAATATGTGTGATTTTGTCAATTATATCTCAATACTTGTAGGAGGGGAAAAAAAGGTAGATTATACTGTCTGTATATTGAAAGAAAATGGAAAAGGGATGAGGTGAGAAACAGAAAAATAAATTATACATTATGCAAAGGCATTCTGGAAATCCAAATGAGAAAATGGTTCACCCTAGTACAAACAAAAGGGATCTTTAAGAAGCAAATTCAACTTTATAAAGGTGAGTTACATGTGTATCATATATAAGGAACATTTAAGGATAAGAATTTCTTAAAATTCTTACTAAATTATTAATCAGGATTTAAGTAGGAAAAGATAATACTTCAAGTAGGTTTTCCAATAACCTTAAATGTTTTATATTTGTTTATATATTTGTTTTATATTTCTTACCAATTAAAAAACTATACTGTCTCAATTAGTACTCACTGTATTCCAGCTTCTTCCTTTTCTTTTTCTCTTTCAATTGCTCTTCCTCCTCCCTGACTCCCTCTTCTTCTCTTTGCTCTTCTCCCAAAGTATCATAAAATAATGGATCACGATGAGCAGCCTTCCTCTGAAAATGCTTAGTTTTGGATCCCCCTTTCACAAGTACAACTTTTCTTTTTAAACAAGTGCAGCCAAACATGCAGTCTGGTCGGCGGCAGTGAGCAGGCTGGCGCTTCTCCAAAGCTAGACTGGAACATACGCAACCCAATCTACAGAAGTCATTGTTGCATGGAGGCGCTCGTTTCCTTATGATTGTGTGGATGGGTTTAGTTTTGAGAGACGCCTAAAGTTAAAATAGAAAATAGTACATCTACTAAGTCATCCCTCAACACTTTCAATAAACACACAGAGTGGAGAAATACAGGACTCAGCTATATAAGTGATTACCTATATATGACTCATCTAGTTACATACATTGGTCTGCCTTCTTTTCTGACTCTGATTAGGGCAAACTAAAAAAAAAAGACCAGGACTCTGAACAATCTCCCATCCTAATGAAAGAGAATATTTTAATAAATTATAAGCTAATATATATCAACAAAGCTAGTTTTTTTGCTACAGAAATCATATTACAATCTTCTACAGCAGAGGTTGACAAATTGGCCTGTTAAAGTTTCACTGGAAAACTTTCAAGACCATTTAAGGCAGAATTAAGTAACTGCAACAGAGAGTATATGGTTTGAAAAGCCTAAAATAATATATTTACTATCTAGCTTTTCACAAAAACAGTTGGCTGACCCCTACTCTGCTCTATGGTAGTTAATTAAAAGGAAATAAGATAATATGTTT
Source organism: Condylura cristata (assembly GCF_000260355.1). Classification (NCBI taxonomy): domain Eukaryota; kingdom Metazoa; phylum Chordata; class Mammalia; order Eulipotyphla; family Talpidae; genus Condylura; species Condylura cristata. The sequence goes on from NW_004567124.1 coordinate 25,318,058, forward strand.
ATGAGTATCTTTAGGAATCTTTAATAATAAAAGACACATTTTGTATTTAATTTCAGTATCAGATGACCTTCAGCTCTAAAATTTAATCACAGAATTTTAAAAAATGGAAGTGTAAACATTTCATGACAGAAGTTATTCGTATTGTATCATTTCATAAGATGGACTGTGCAGTAAAAAATGAAAAATTCTTAAAATTTTACAAAAGAAAACTTTTTTCTCCGTAAGTTCACTGTATTTTGGATTTTCTGGGATTTAGAATTTTTTAAGAATTTTCATAGTTATTTCAACAAATTCAGCAAATGTATTTGCCTACATGCTGGAGAATAAAAGTAGAAATTTTCAGAATAGCCAGCTACCTTTATAAAGGGAGGGTCATTGTTCAAAAAGCAAAAATGTACTGTCTACCTCTGCCGGCAGCAGGGATTTACACTTGAGTGATAAAGAGCAACAAACGCAAAAGACATTGCCTAGTTGTCAGTAATGAAAAGCCCAAACCTCCTGCCAAACTCCCCATTCCCATTTCCCTTCATGATCTAATCCTTTCTGGCCATGCACTAGCATTCTTCTGGAAAACAACAGATACTTACTTGAGCTGTAAGCAGAGTTGTTAATGACACATCCGCTCTCTCTTCAGTGATATAGGTCCTTGGTTTTCCTTCCCAAAGAGCACAGTCTTCCAGGTCCATTAGCTTCACCTGAGATTTAGACAAGCCTGGAGGGCGAGTTCCCTGCTGCTGTTGCTGATGCTGCTGGTGTGCCTGCCGCAAACTAATTTGCTTTGGAAATATACTTTCATCTAAACTCGATACAACAAAGTTATTCACCTGATTTTCTGAGATGGTGGTTGAAGAGTTCTTGGTGACCTTATCTCCTGAAATCATTTGAGTTTGTTTCTGCTTTGGTGAAACAGGGTATGGTAAAATAGATTTGTAAGATGATTTAGTTCGGCCACCGAGAGTTGCCTGTTTATTCTGAGACTTCCCTTTTCGAGAGGCAAGGGGTACAGAATGAGGCTTCAAAGAATACGAGGTAGAAGGGGAAATGGTAGATTGCTTCTTTAGTACACTATCAAGTGTTCGTACATAGCTAGTACTCTTGGTGGGAAGCTGGTATACCACAGGAGATGTAGGAGCATTGGATGAGAACCCCATGCTCGTTTCCATCAACTTGCCTTCATTTTCCAAATACTCATCTAGCTTATCACTACAAAAAGCAGAACGGTTTTTCAGTGAACCTTCTGAATTTCCACCTAGAAATAAGGAGACAGAGAGGCTTATGGAAGTCTAGTACAGACCTTTGGTATATATCAGAAAAATACACTAAAAGAAGTCAGGAATGCAATATTACAAGCCACTGAATCTTTTAAACCATCCCTCCTGAGAAAGAAGAAACTATAAAACCAAGTGAAAACGGTATCATATACTTACTAAAATCCACTGTCAAAAACTACCTTATCCCAAAATAATCAAATTACATACATTAAAATATTAATTTTTGCAAAATGCTAGTAGTAATAACATAAGACCTTTGACAACTTACGGCCTTAGTATGAAGGTCACGTGTAAGAAAGAACAAAAATATATTTAAATAAAAACACAACAGAATGTCAAAGAGTTCAGAGACTGGGGTAAATGGGATTCTGATAGAAAATACAAGGCAAGAGATAAGTCAGAAAAAACAGAAATATAAATTTTAGTTTCTAAGAAACAAAAAAACAAGCTTAGAAAAGAGACAAGCATTGCAGTATTTTAACACAATATAGAGATCCAAAAATGAAAAAAGCTATTTTGGACGAATGGTAAATGTATATGACTACAAAGCATAAATTGCAAAAACATGCAATGGGAAAGGAGAAACACTAAAAAAGGAGACCAATAGTCAAACTACTTGAATTAGAAGCTTACTTTGAAGCAAAGAGCTATTTAGAAATCACTATACAGCTGAGAACCATACAGTTCTGAAATAATGTTTTTTATAATTAGGAACAACACAAACAAGAACAGTTACGAGTTCTTTAAGTTAAGGAGTTAATTAAGTCTGACATAGTTAAGGACTAAACCCCAGGATTGGGCCATGAGAACATAGGGAATAAATAAAAATAGGAAAAATGATTATTTTTAGTTTATTTTCAAAAATGGAAGTGAAAAAGAAAAACAACTTATTACCTTCAGTCCTGGATGCAGAAGCACTATGAAACTTCCCCCTCCATCCCTTGATCTTGGTGAAGTCGTTGGTTTTCCCTGTCCTAGAAACGAAGGGAAATCCAGCATCTATAAAAGAAAAAGTAAGAGATGACCAAAATTCAAGGAAGATAATTATTTCATATCTAATTAAAGCTTTACCTGAAATGAATAAATCATTTTGTAGCAATAAGGACCTCGCCGGTGGCACAGGGATTGAAGTCTCTGCGCGATCAAGCTATTTCTAGCCACTCCAGTATGAATTTGATCCCCAGGCCAGGAGCAACAATCCTCTTCTGTCTCGTCCAATGCTACCCCCAGCAGTGTGTCTTGGTAGATTCATCTGTTCTGCTCCCCACTCTCTCACCCAACCCCCACACCTCTGGCCTACACCCCAGTTCTATGTGCATAAATAAAAATAAAACCTTTCATTAAAAAAAAAGACTACAGCAATAAAAAAAAATATATTTTAGAATTTCCTAAATGTAAAACCAAGGTTAACTATTTATATCACAAATTTGCTTGCCTTTACAAATACTACATACTCACCAGGAGAGGCAGGATTGGTTCCTGTAAGGTTCCAAAATGGAAAGCTATTAGCTGGAGCCAAAGGTAGTTGTACTCCCAAGTATTTAAGATCAATGCTCATTGTTGGATCCACTGAATTCAACTTTAGACCAACTATAAGAAAAAAGGACCACAAATAATATTGGTTATTTTAATGAAAGGGGAAGTAGGGGGCTAAGGAAAGGAAGGTTTACCAAAGCTAGAAAAACAGTTGAGAGCAAAAATTATGAAATAAAAAGCAGATTTAAGGTGAACCTATCATTCTCCCCTGGCTTTATACAGGTGTGTGATCTCCCCCATAGCTACCCGCCCCCTTGAGGGTAAGCAGAGCCTGTGATTTGTTTCTCAATGATGGGAAAGTGAGTAGGATGTAGATCTGTGATAGCATAAGAGTGACACAATCGTCAATCTTGCTAAAGCTGCAAGGATGTAAATTCAATAGCCTAAGGTAGCAGATTCTGTCATTTTTTTCCCCCCACCCTCATCCCCCGCCCCCCATGCCCAGTCAAGTTTCTGATGAGAGAACAGGACAGGCTGATATTTTGATTGCAGCTTTGTGAAACCCTAAGCAGAGGAACCAGTTCAAGCCAGGCCCACACTCCTGACCCACAGGAAGTATGAGATAGTAAATATGTTTTGAAGGGCTGTTTGTCATGACTTGTTAAGTAATAATAGATAATATGTAAACACTGCAGAATGCAGATCTTTTGTGTTTTAACCCTTTGTAATTCAGCAACTTTCTATGTCTTCTAATATAAACTTGAAGACTGAGTTTTCTGACCTGGTTACAGCTAATTCTTTAGTTATCAGTGGCATTCATGGTTAACTGAACCTTTAAACAATTATGACTTATTTTTAGTTTTTAAACAATAATCTTTTGGGAAAATATTTATTATAATTTATTTACTTTGTATGTCCTTACACAATTTTTTCTTGCTTCACATTTTACACATAAGCGTTATCTATAAAAACAAATTGGGGGCCCTCCCTGGTGGTGCAACAAGTTAGACACAACACTGCAAGCTAGTCACAGCCACTTCAGTGCATGAGTTCAATCCCCAGCCCAGGAGGTGACCCACATGGTGTGGCAAACCTCTCCTGAACCGCCCGCTGCTCCTCTCAGCAGTGTACTTCGTCAGTCTGACTGTCCTGCTTCCCACTATGTTGCTGGTGAATCCTCTCACCGCCCCTGCACCTCTGGACTATACCCAGTTCTGTATGCATAAATAAATAAATCTTTTTTTTTAAAGATTTATTTGTGCATAGAGAACTGGGGTACAGTCTAGAGGCTCAGGGACGATGAGAGGTTTCACCATA
>NW_004567124.1:25322293-25339534 GCF_000260355.1 Condylura cristata
ATACATAAATTTTTTTTTAAAAGATGATGTTATACATACATACACACACACACACACACATACATACATACATACATACATACATACATACATACATACATACATAAATTGGGACCCTCTCTGGAAGTGTTAAAGCGCAGCACTATGAAGCTCTCCGCAGCCATTGTAGCACAAGGTCCATTTCCCACCATGGAGCTGACCCTCACCGCATGGCAGACCTCTCTCAACCTGCCTACTGCTCCCCTCAGCAGTGCGTTTCAGTACATTTGTCTGTCTGTTCCCCACTCTGTCTCTGATGAATCGTCTCAACCCCCCCACTTCTAGCCTGTACCCCAGTTCTTGTATGCATAAATACTTTTAAAAAAGAATAAATTGAGCACTAGATCACATTATTTTCATAGCTATATACTATTCCAGATTATGAATATAGTCAAATTTATTAATTTCCTCCTGATGAGAATTAATCTGGTTCTTATTTTTAACTTACTAGTAATACTGCTATATAACTTAACTATACACCTTGTCTATAAATGTACACCACTCATATATGAGCATGTGTGAAAGCTTTCCTAATTCATTTAACTTTTTCATGTCATTAACCCAGGAATAAAACTGTTATGTGCTGGAATGTGTCTATCTTTCAACTGCTTTGGATATTCTGTCTCTCCTATTTGTGGTTGCCCAAAAGTACTGTGAACATCTTTCCTATAACTGTTATATTTCACATTGCAAGTTCTCTTTAAGTGTTAGGAAAAACTCACTTTCCAACTTCCCCTGTAGATTACAAGCAGGGATGTGACAAAGGTTTTGACAATCTGATGCATCTATGAAAAGCTTCATTTCAGAAGAGTGCACACTGAGGAAAGGAACATTGTGCAGAACTGTGCACAGTTCTCTGGCCAACTTGAAAATTTTCAGAGGTGAAAATCATCAGCGTCCAACCCAGAGTATGCTTTGTATAACATAGTATATAGTATACAATGTCCATAGTGAAAATGGTGATACTGTTCCATGGTCTAGACTTGCTTGTATGAGCAGTATGGGAATGTAATTTGTGTATGCCCCCATATGTCCCAGGGTCTTTTTCTTTAGCCTTTTATAATAAAGGATTAATCTGATAGTCTCAAATAAGCTCATAATCTATATTTCATCTGTAGAGGGGAATGATATTTGCAACTAAAAATTCTAACTCACACAGTTACTCTAAATCCTATGCAATGGTTTGTAAGAAAAGGATAATTATATAACAAACAAGAAAAATGCTGCTTGTGCTAGAGGCAAATGGCACTACAGTCATTACCTCCCCTTGGTCTTACCTGGCCATTCTCGGATCATTACCTCAAAAGCTTACTGTTCACACTGTCAGAGGAGCCCATGAAACCAGTATGGGATTAAAAATGGACCAATATGACTGCAGTTCTTATGGGCACCGATCAGGTTCATGCTTGCATCAATGCCAAAGAGCTCTTGGTGTTTAGTTTTGAAGCCCAACCTCAGCACAGGTCAAGTTGGACACATTGGTACAGTTTGTTTTGAAACAACCACTCTGAGATTGAAAATGAACCAACATGGAATTGATGTGGGTTGAAATTGGACCAATTCAACAGAACTTGACCAGAACCAACGAAACAGCTGAGATTAAAGTCTCCAATCAACTGACTGCCCCTGGTGTTCACTTTTGAAGTACAACCTCAGGATAGTTCAGTTTGAGCACACTGGTACAGCTCAACCAGCACCCATCAAATAGCTGTGACTGTAAACAAACCAATCTGACAGGAGCTTTCATGGGTACTAATCAACCAAAAAGGACCAGTCTGAAAGCCTAGTATCTGGAAACGTATAAAATCCAGGCTCTAGTAGACTTCAAGAATCAGGTTCATCTGGACTCTTTCCTGGAAAGACTTTTGTAGAGCCATAGCACTGATTCTTGCCCTCCCACACCACTCCTTCAGACCTGACCACCTATCCTGCTTCTGACATCATCTGCTTAATGACACCGGCCCTGGCTAGGTGTCTGTTTCTTGTTAGGCTTATATCCAGAATCTTGAAGAGTTGTAACACTGGTTCCTGCCTCTGAAACATCTGGAATTGTCACCTGGTACTTTGGTGTTCTCCAGGCCAGTGTTCAGTGTACCTGAACAGCTTTCAGATTACTGTTGGTGACTGCTGTGGTGCTACCACTAGAGATACCTTCAACCTTCAATCAGAACTTTGCATTCATTTTGTCTTTAAACCACTACCTGACCACTGCAACTGCTTCTGGCCCTCCTATCTCTTTCCCATTTATCTATCTCCCTTCTGTAAATAAACCCTGTAACTGTAGAACCCTAAGACTGAGTCATGTCATGCAACTGCAGTTATAAGCATATGAGTGAGAACCCATAACTGTGATATTCTGACTACCAACCTTTGCATAGTTTCAACATAATCATAGATAACCATGTGGAACAATGCTAGCTGGGAATCTGTGTACCAAATACTGCCAAATTACTCTCAGTTTATACTCCCTTTAATAGGAGGTGAGAGTAAATGCTGATCCACATGCTCCCTAACATCTGATATTACTGAATTTAAAAAAAAAAATTATTCCATTCTTACTGGCATAAACTTATACCCTATTGTGTTCTTGTGTTTTTCTACTTCTAATGATAGTCTTCTAATCTGGATTTCCTCATTTATGCATTACTGGCTTCCTATCACTAAACAAGAAAGCCTGTAGTTTATTCAGGTTTTAACAAAACTGAATCTGGGCCCTCCCTGGTGGCGCAATGGGTTAAAGCCACAGCACTCAGAAGCTAAAGCCACTTCAGCATGAGTTCGATCCCCGCCCCAGAGGTGACCCACATGGCATGGCAGACCTCTCCTGACCCACCTGCTGCTCCCCTCAGCAGTGTATTTTGTCCGCAGTGTATTTTGTCCATCTGCCTAGTCTGCTCCCCACTCTGTTTCTGGTGAATCCCCTCACCACCCCTGCACCTCTAGCCTGTACCCCAGTTCTGTATGCATAAATAAATCTTAAAAAAAAAAACTGAATCTAAATGTACATCAGAGCATTGTGTATCACAGACATGTCCTTTAAAGTCAGATGTACAGTTTCCAATAAAACTACAAAGTCCTGGTTCCTTTAAAGGTAGGTTATAAGTCCCAAATTATTACTTTTCAAAAGTTTTATTTTATTTATTTAATGTATACAAGAGCTGTAGACCAGAAGTCGGGGTGGGGGGAGATAGGAGGAGAGGGGAGGATTTGCCAGGGACAGAGTGGGGAGAAGAATAGACACATTTGCTGAAATACCCTGCTGAGGGGAGAAGTGGGTTAGATAGGAGTGGTCTGCTGTACCATGTGGGTCAGCCCTGGCTGGGGATCAAATTTGTGCTGCAGTGACTTGTTAATGCTTAACAGTGCTGAGATTTAACCCCTTGCACCAACAGTGAAGCAAATTCTTATAGCTAATTTTTGAAAGCTCCACATAGAACTGAACAAAAAATGGCCATTCTATTTCATCTTAAAATGTCATTTTAATTTTACTTAATCAGAGGATGTGATTGATGCTAACATCAGTCAAACATCCCTCCTGTTTCCAATCAATTGGAAAAGAAATATGAATCAAAATAACTGAGTTCTTCTCATGTCTTTTCTCTAAACTTTAGCTTCGTCATTAAGTAAAAATACCAATATATCACATTGGGTTTTAACATCTAAGAATTTAAATGTACCTTTTCTGTGACATATTCTGTAATACAGATGGAAATAAAGACAAAGCTATTCCACAGACATCATGGAGAAGTTTAAGTGTTACACTTTTCCAAATGATTTATTAACAGTTACAACGGGGCCTCCCTGGTTGTGCAAGGGGTTAAGTCTCAAAACTATCAAACTATCAGCAGCCACTGCATTAAGAGTTTGATCCCCAGCAAGGAAGCTAACCTATAAGGCATAGCAAACTTCTCCTGTTTCACCTACTACTTCCCTCAGCAGTTTATTTCAGTAGATCAGTCTGTTCTGCTTACCACTGTCTCTCTGGTGAATCCTCCCACATACACACCACCTCTGGCCTACACCCCAGCAGCATGCATAAATAAATAGAATACATCTTTAAAAATATTTTTTAATAGTTACAATAGGATACATAAGTCCTATATTATTAACAGTAAGAAATGGCACTGAAGAAATCCAAAGTAATCAGTAAAACTTTACCAAGGGTGCAATTCTTAAATTAGAGCAGTACAAAGTAACTAAAAGAGATGGGGGAGGAAAATCAGTGTGGAACTAGAAAGGAAGACAATACAGAAACTCAAATGAGAACTGAATTATTTGTGTAATTTGTAAAATGAAATACTATAGAAATTTGAAAAAAGATACATATTTATATATTTTTTTCTTTTTCTTTTTTTTTAAGATTTATTTATTCATATAGAACTGGGGTACAGGCCAGAGATGCGGAGGGTGAGAGGATTCACCAGAGACAGAGAGGGGGGCAGAACAGGCAGATCGACGAAGTACACTGCTGAGGGGAGCAGCGGGCGGGTCAGGAGAGGTCTGCCTCGCCATGTGGATCTCCTCTGGGGCAGGCGGGAATCGGATTCATGCGTAAGTGGCTTAAGCTTCTTAGTGCTGTGCTTTAACTAGCTGCGCCACCAGGGAGGGCCCAAAGAAAAAATGTTTATATGGACAAAAATGACCAGAACCACCCAAAGAGAAGTTAGAAAGAAAGGAATTAAGTTTTAAAAATACAGGAAGTAGGGAGCAAAATGTAGGCCCATGCAATCCAACTAGAGGCTGTTTTTCTTACATTTTTTTCCTGACACTATTGTGTATTACAAACTGCCATTCCCCCCTGCAAGGTAACACCAAGTCCTAAGAATAAAAATCATATTTATATGAAATATATAGATCACAAAATTTAGCGGTCAATGGAACACAGACATTTTTTAAGGTAATTAATCTTTTATCTAGATTATCTCAAAGTATTTGCTCTCCAAGAAAATCCTTCCCCAACTAAAAGGTATTTGTGACCTAGACTTACTGGCTTTATATGAATAACTTCATTTTGGAGAAAATAAGATACTTAAATAAATCATACACAACATATCCCCCAAAAACATAAAATCCTCTCTCTATATGACAATTCAAATTAAATCATACTCCTAAAGCTTTCTGTCAATTTACCGTATTAAAAACTTCTTTGCACATGTAATCATACCATTACAAAAAAGATCCACAAAGACAGTACTGAAAAGACAGAGTTTAGATTTGAGGGCAAAATCACCTAATATACTGTAGCAAAAGTATCTCTTCCTTTAAAATCATTAATAAAGTATCCATAAAAATATCCTGAAGAGGAATGAAAGCCTACATAACAAGTTAACATAGCAGAAAAGCAGATATAATTAAGAAAAACTCCAATTAATGACTAATTTAACACCATATGCAGAATATATTTCAGTAACTACATGGCAGAGTTTTCTAGAAAAAAAAATTTAAGATTTATTTATTTAGGATCAGGCAAGAGGTGAGTGGTGTGTAAGAGAGGATTCACTAGAGACCCACAGCCCTTGTGCCACCAAGAAGGACTGAAGATTATTATAAAAGAATTTAGCCTTAAAATTGACAAGTTCATGGGCCCTCCCTGGTGGCACAACTGGTTGGAGCACAGCACTACAAAGCTAGCTGCTGCTGCTTCAACATGCATTAGATTCCCAGCTGGGGAAGTGACCCACGTGGTGCTGCAGATTTCTTCTGTTTCATCCGCTGCTCCCCTCAGTAATGTACTTCACCAATTTGCCTGTACTGCTGCCCACTGTCTCTGGTGAATCCACTCTGGTCTGTACCCCAACTCTGTATGCATAAATCTTTTTATAAAACTTACAAGTTTTATAAACTGACAATTTCATTCTGATAAAAATGACTGAATAAACAAATAGTTGAGAAAAGACAAATCTCCGGTGTCAAAGAATTCCAAATAATACACACAATTACTTAACCCTAAAGAAAATGGATGGGGCATAACTCCCACTCTTTAAGTATGGGGTATAGATAGTGACTTCCTTCTAATGTGTATGGCATGGAACATGTACCCTTGCTATGAAAGAATCAGAGTGGCACATGACCTCTGAGGTCTTCTACTCACAAATATATAATCCCAGTCTAATCATGAGGAAAGTATCAGAAAAATACTAACAGAGCGACATCATACAAAATACATGAGCAGAACTCCAAATTGCCAAGATCATTAAAAAACAAAGTCTGAGAAACTGTCCCACTCAAGAAGACCCTAAGGAAACATACTAAATATAATGTGATTTCTTAAATATAATCCTGGAACAGAGAAACATATAAACTCAAAATTCAATTAGGGCCTCCTTAATGATTAAGTCTCAGCACTGTCATCTCCATGGCCTGAGTTCTATCACCAGCCAAGGAGCTAGCTTACATGTGATTTAGCAGATCCCTCCTATCTCACCTGCTGCATTCCTCAGCAGTGTATTTCAGTAAACCCACCTGTTCTGCACCCACCCTATCTCTGGTGAATCCTCTCACCTGCTGAACCTTTGGCCTACACCCCAGTTTTTCCACACAAAATATTTAAAGAAAAAAATTCAAGCAAAACATGGACTCTAGTTAATAATAACATATCAATACTAGTTCATTAACTGTCACAAGTGTACTACACTACTTTCAGATGTTGACAACAGGGGAAACTGAGTATAGAATATATAAAAACTCTATTATGTTCCCAATTTTTCTACCTATCTAAAATTTTCCTAAAATCAAGATTATTCAAAAATAGGAATAGAATTTGACTTGACAGTAATAAAGTAGAAATGATTTTACAAACGTACCTTGAAATTCAAAAAGAGATAATTTCAGGTAAATAAGACTTAGAAAGTCAACCAATTTGGATGTGTAAAGATAGGATAGGAGACAGAAAAACATAGTACTATGGAAAATGAAATTAAGAACTTACTTTATCTCAGCAGCAAAACTACCAACAACAATGAAACATTTTCTAAGGCTTAAATGTTTCTTCCACAATAGCACATCAAGGTCAAAAAACTCAAGTTTTTCAAGCATTTTCGGCTCAAAAAGATTTTTAAAACTTACTTTCCAAAGAGTAAAATTCAATGGTTATTAGAAAGATAAAGAAATATGACATTAGTGAATTAAAACTTGAAAAATTACTTCAAGCATCTGTTTTGAAGAAGGCCCCAGAGAGCAGATCCATTATCTTAGAGAGAGGATGCCAGTATCATTGTTATTTCAAATATTTAGCTACAATAATTTACTATTTTGAAACTGTTAAATCTAGCTACTTAAATATATGCAAAGGTAGAGGTTAAGAAGGAAATCTGCCAACTCAGAACAGAGGGGAAAAATCTAGAATAAAACTCTATTTTGTAAACCTTCTATTAACTACTACATGGATTATAGATCTTTGAAAAAATAAAACTATTTAAAAATTCAGTTGTTGTTGGCCCTCCCTGGTGGCGCAGCGGGTTAAAGCACAGCACTAAGAAGCTGAAACCACTTCCACATGAGCTCGATTCCCGCCTGCCCTGGAGGAGACCATATGGTGTGGCAGACCTCTCCTGACCCTCCCGCTGCTCCCCTCAGCAGTGTACTTCGTCCATCTGCCTGTTCTGCTCCCCACTCTGTCTCTGGTGAAGTCTTTCGCCACCCCTGAGTCTCTGGCCTGTACCCCAGTTCTGTATGCACAAATAAATAACTCTTTTAAAAAAAAATTAAAAGAAAAAAATTTCAGTTGTTGTTTTATTTACAATAGGAAAGGCATGGAATCAAACCAAATGCCCAAAAGTAGATGACTGGATTAAAAAGATGTGTTATATATACACAATGGAATATTACTCAGCAAACAAAAGATAAACTCATGCCTTTTGCAGCAACATGGATGGAGCTGGAAGGATCATGCTTAGTGAAATAAGCCAGAAAGAAAAAGAAAAATACCAGATAGTTTCATTCATAGCAGAAGCATAAAGGCCAGGGGGAGGGGAATAATAATGATGAACAACTACATACCAGAGACATTTTATGGGGGTGAAGTGGCAAATGGGATCAAAAATGGGGGGGAAGTGCACGGGACTACGGTGATGGCACATGGGTGAATTGGTAATGCGAAGTCAACAGGAATTACAACTAAGATGGAAAAAGGCACAAAATGACGTAAAAATAAACTATTATAATAAAATAAAAAAGGATATTTTAAAATGCAGCTAAATTAATTTTTACTTTATGAGAATTAAGTAAAACTGGAGCATAATACCAAATGCAGAATCTGTATGACAAGTAAAACTCATCACTCACAAGACTGTTTTGTTTGGCTCAGTGTTTTAAAACTTTTTGCCAAAAATAAAAAAAACCCTACTATCAGTTGCCACCTCAAAAAAAAAAAAATTGACAGACATCACATAAAAATTCAGATTTAAGTGCCTACTGAATAATGGGACTAACTGAAAATACAGAGCCCAAGTAACAATAATGCACTGAAGAGGCTGGCCCTTTTAGAAGAAATACTGGAGTATCAACTCACCAAAGTCCTATCCTATCACAAAATGCAGGCTAAGTGCACTTTATATATGCTACCTACTTAGCTTCAATTAATAGCTGGCTTTGAAATGCCATTTTATACAGGAAAAAAATTATAAACTTGAGTAAAATGTCTATAAGGGAAGGAAAAAACACAAATCTTAAGTTAACCTGGAATTATAACAAGCAAACCAATCAGAAAAAACTGGCAAGGAACACTAAATGTATTTGAGTCTAGAATCAAGATTAAACAAATGAGGAATTTGGCCTGAAAGAACATAATGTAAATGTTATAATACTTAGATATTATCAGAGTACATAACTGACGAAAAATGGAAGAGGAAAGAGAGAAAAAAAAGGTAAGTTAACTGACAGGAAAATCACAGAAATAAATAACATAGCAGAAGTGCATCTCACAATAAATAATGGCAAATGTTATTACCAACAAAAGTATTATGACATGAGTTGAGTTTTCATTACAATTCACAGTATCCAGTCCTTACCACCTGAACTGAGATTTGTTGATTTCACACACACTCACACAAGCAACCTTACATTAAAGCAAAAATTCAAGAATATCTGACTTAGAAACTGAAGGACTACTTTATAAACCAAGTTTTCATCTATTAGCATATAATGCTTAGACTCATAAATAATCTATGCAAGTTAGCTAGAAAGTCATTTGGAAAGAAAATTAACAAATGAGTTGAAAGCTCGTCAAATTACTCCAAGTACCTAAAATGAAAGATACAAGAAATAAAAAATTGAGGCATGACTTAATTTTTTGTTTATAATGCAAATGAAAAAACTCAGTAATTACTATAGTAGCACTAAGTATAATCAAATTTTCCTTTTTTTTTTTTAGGAATATAATCAAGACCAAACTATTACAACCTACTAGACATAATGAAAATTTTGAGTAAGTACAAAGAAATAATGAAATATATAAACATGAGACACATACATGTAAACATGTTTACAGCCACACAATGAAGAATTTTTCTATTTACACACTTATATTACTAAGTATATATAAACTTACACACTTAGATGTATCACTAAGTGTATATAAAATAACGAGAACTTCTCCCTCCAAAAATGAATTTTAAAAAATCACTGAAATAAAACCAACTAACACTTAAAGATGAGGAATAGAGGTAAATATTGGAAAAGGAAGAAAAAAAAATCCCACTTTCTTACCATGACAATTTTGTTAATGCAAAGATAAGATCATATCTTCTGAGTTGGAAAGGTTTCTTTTAGTCTATAAAAGATCTAGACACACTTAAGGGGGAAATGGATGGACAGCACAAGTTGGCAGAAGCAAATTAAGTCAAGGAGGCGAGGAAAACTGAAAGGAATAAAAGGAAATGGAGAAATGTACAAAGCAGGGGGAAGGAGGAAAAGCAAAATTAAAAGTTGGCCTGTATTTTTTTAAATATTACCTTCTTGAAGACCAGGGTGTATCACCTGCTTGTGCCTCAATGTCTTTAAATCTTCTATCAATTCCTTTTCCAACTGGGAAATTCTTGCTCTACAGCCTACTCAGAAAACAATGATAAAATAGGTTACTGTCCACATGACACCACATCTCTCACTTCTGGAGTCAAGCTTCAAACATCTCTTTTTATACTATTATGTAATACCTGCATCATTTGTCATTGGTGCCTGGAGACTAGAGGGTTCTTCTGTTGTCCCATCAACTGCATGAATGTCTAGAGCTTCCTGTATTTAAAAACAAAAACAGCTCATATAAAAGTTTAAAAATAAAACAGGAACATTTCTTTTTGATACTTGACATTTATTTTCTAAATATTCTACATTACCATAACTTTAATCAGAAAGGGAAGATAAGAACAAAAATATGAACATTGTACAACTAAATTGACACATACTGATTTTATAGCCCACAGAAAATTACTCTAATGGGGGGGGAGGTTTATGGAAAATCATCAAGAGAATTCATCCTCTCTGCACAGTCACAAAGACCAGATTAAGAAGACATAAAAACCTAAAAGAAAAATAATCTTACAGACTCTAAGTAAGAGATGTGCAAGACAGAATTAATCAGACTATTTGTTCCTCTAATGTTACTGTTATTCCTGATAAGAAATCTAAACCCAAACAGTACATTTTTCATGTATTTATATCTCTTTAAAGTCCCCAGTGATGAAAATTTCATTAAGGTCCAAAGATTTTAAAAATTTACGATATGAGAATAAAGCAAATAATGTTTTAAATCTATTCAAATAAAATGTTCCAGTTAACTAGACCAAACATTTTGGAGATATTCCCATCCTAGAAGAATCTTCACAAATGTATGCATTCAGAAAAAGTAGCTATCAGCCAGAATACAATTCAAGAATGACTACTGACCCTGGAAAGAATGCTGAATATGACTCTTACCTTTGACTCAAAGGAAACAAAGAGAACACCATCCACATCTTCCAGATCAGGCTTCACATCTGGAAAGGTACTCCCAGGGCCTAGTGGAGTGTTCCTTGCAGAAGTTAAAGATTTTCCGGTGTTTTTAGGTGGCCGCCCTGCCTTAGAGAGTCTCAGTTTTCGTGGCCTTCCTCTTTTTCCAGGGACATTTGGGGAGGTATTCTGATTAGCATTCACAATCTTAGAGGATGCTGAAATCTTAAGCATAGTTGTTTTCTTTCTGCCCAAATCCTCTTTTCCTAAAAATGAGTCCCCTGCTGCACTCTTTGAACAGTCAAGTATTCTTTCTGTGGTAATGCTATCAGATATATCCGGGTATTTCCACTGATGTTCTTTAAGTGAGGGATATTTTTGCACCACTCTCAGATCTGGTGAATGTTTTCTAAGATCATTTTCTGACTCCTTTTCTAAACAGAAACCTGTCTCGTTGGTATTTTCAATGTATGTAGGCAAGTAGTCTAATTCTGTCAACACAGATTTATCCTTCCGAGATGTGGAAAGCATGTTATCAGGGAGTTCAGAGATCTTCACTGTGCTTTTGGTGACAGCACAAGGCTCCAAATAAACTACTGGCATCTTTCCAGCATCTAATTTGAACATTTTAGCTTTAGCAACACCTGATGGACTGTTTGGTAGCCATTTAGAAGGCTGATGGTCTGTTTCTAGATTATCAACTTTATTGTGCCTCTTTAACTGTTTCTCCAGTATAGGATCATCATCGCTATTGGAATATACATCTGTTTCTTCATCTGTCTCTTCCTGTTTCACAGTGACCCCTTCTGGGCACTCACCAAGTTCATAATCATAATCATCTAGAGGCTCCTCTTTAATAACAACATTGAAGCTTCCATTAGGGTCTAACGATGAGGTTACATGAGCACTGTCTTCAAAATTGTTGTCTATAAGACTGGAGAAACAGGGAAGAGAAGGTTAAGAGGACAATGTTATGCATAAGTAAAACTGAAGAGAGGACTAAACTGCTAGAACTTAAATAACACAACAGATTTCATGAATCATTCCTCAAATACACTCTGTAACATAACAAGGTGTTCAAAAGCAGTATATCAACATCACATTTTTACATTTTCTGTCAAATTCTCATATGAAATATTTAACAAATGATCCACTAAGTCAAAAAGCAAAATATAATAGATACTCTTAACAGCATTTTTCAAATGAAGTCATTTAGAAAGATAGCACTCACCCAAAATCAAACTCTAGGTATCTCAATATATGCTAATTAACTGCCAATGAAGGCAAATAAAATATCCATTACAATTAAGAACTATAATGAATGTTATGAAGAAGCTCAAACTACCACCTGATTTTTTCCCCTTTTTTTTGTAATTGAGATAAAATTCAACACATTTTAATCATGTTAGGAAGCACAAGGCAGTACTTTGTTTCTGCTTTTCTAAAGTCTTCACAAAGCCATTGCCAGGTGACTTTTCCACTTTTAAACTGAAAAAGTCAGGGACTCTCTGGTGGCCTAGGGGTTAACTCTCAGTGCTATCACTGCTAAGGCCTGAGTTCCATCTCTGACCAGGGAGCTGACCCACATAAGAGAGGCACAACAGACCTCTCCAGTCTCACCTGCTGTCCCCCCTAAGCAGTATATTTCAGTAAATCTGCTTGTTCTGCTCCCCACTCTGTCTCTGCTAAATCCTCATTACCACCACCACCCCCATATGTCTGCCCCATAAGTCTATACTCCAGTTCTTCTATGCAAAAATAAATTTTTTAAAAATTTGTAAGTTGAAAAACTCACTTTCAATGTAAAGAATCCACCATAGTTCTTCCAAAACAGAGGAGTAGTTGAAGACAAGCACATACATACAGCCCAGGTAAATTCAGTATTAAAAACTTATTTTTTAAAAAATCACCTTTTTAGTTTCTCCAGCCCAATTAATTACTGAAACATATTAAGTGGAACCAATGTACTTTGAGGACAGATTTGTTAGAAGTACTCACTAAAACGGTTAGTCACTGTCTTTATAATATTTTCATTTAAGTAAAATATGTACAAACATCCACTGCATTAATGAAATTACTTGTTCCATGTACAACTTGCTTACTCATGACTACTTGAAAGTACTTCAATGATAGACTTCCGTTTAGACTGTGGGAAAACCACATCACTTCTGCCCTAACAGTAGGAAAATGTTAGATAAATTTAAAACTCTATTTTTCTTTAAAGCCATTGAAGACCTCTGGATGCAAGCTAAATGTAAAAGAACTGAATTCCAAACAGGTAGCAGTCTTCCTTAGGTGACCACAGATTGCTATGGTTTTCAACCTTGAGTTGAAGTATTTAGATTCAATAAAGCACAAATAAACTGAGAAAAAAAGCAGCTATAGGCAAAAGATCTTTGCTGGGACACACAAACCTTTACAAGCTTTTAATGTGTAAATATGGGCAGAGTAGAATCTAGAGTACAAACAACAGAATAATAGTCTGTGCTCTCACATACTATTCTCTAGGAGACTTCTGCATAGCCAACAGTAGAGATGCAGAAAGTTTTGCCTAAAAACATATATTTTAGTCTTCCAACACTTAGATCTCCTTTGAGAGAGGAGTCTAATTCCACCTTAACATATCTGAAACCAAAGGAGAGTTATAATTTACTGAAGTGACTTACACAGACCCAAGGAGTTGGGGAAGGGGGGGGGTGAAGAGTATCAGAAATTAGTGGGGCATCACCAAATAATCTAACTTATAGTAAATCAAATAATCTAACATTTTAATAAATGTGCTTTTTAAAAAGGCAGGCGAAAAGGAAAACACTTAAAGAGACAATGAATAACTGCATTTCTGCACATAAGAAATGTCAAAACTTAAACTAAAAAGGGCTCTCCCTGGTGGCAGGAGGGGTGAAGCTGAGCACTATGAAGCTGTCTGCAGCCACTCACTGCTGCACAAGTTCGATCCCTGGCCAGGGAGCCACATGGTGCAGCAGATCTCTCCTGTTTTGCTCACTGTGTGTTTTGCTCACACTTGCAGTGTGTTTTGGTAGATCGACCTGTGCTGCTTTCCACTGTCTCTAGTGAATCCCAACCCCCTCTTCACCTCTGGCCTGTACCCCAGCCCTTGTGTGCATAAATAAATAAATCTTTTAAAAAATAAACAAGACAATTTCACTAAAAATAGCATTAGCAAGAATAAAATGCTTAGGAATATATTTAACCTAAGTGAGTAAAACTAAAAACCCGTTGAAAGAAAATTAAACTAAATAAAAGGATAAATAAAGCCCATGTTTAATGTGCTATAAGATTTAATACTGATGAAACAGCAATACTCCCTGAAAGAAATCTATACATTCACCACAACCCCTCTCCAGCAATTTTTGTAGAAATTAACGTGATCCTACAATTCATATGGAAATGCAAGCAACCCCAAAATATCCAAAACCATCTTAGAGAAAGAAAAATATTCGAAGTTTTTTGTGGTTCATTTAGGTGGAAAGGATGTCCTGAAGGAACTCTGCAAAGTTTTGTGGACTCTACCCCCACTCCAGTTTTCTGGATTCCACCCCCTAATCAAGTTATTGAAATTACAACTCCCAGCAATACCATAGAGAGAACTGTGAGGACCCAAGGGCAGAGCTAAGCAGGCATTCTGGGATTTTGGGGATATATATAAGGGAGCCATGTTAGACACGGTTGCTCTGAACCACATGACTGGTGGCTGGTCGCTTAGCTTTTGATGAGATTTTAGTGTTATTGGAGTTCCTGTCAGCGGAGCTGGAAGGATATTCTCTTCTAGTTCTCTCTATTTCTCTCTTTCGTTGGGTTGTTCCTTTTCTTTCCCCTTTGTAAATAAACCCATTATTGACTCTTTTGTGTGTGCCTGCAGTACAACTGAATTTTAAGTGCGCAGTGAGGAACCAGACAGGCAATCCAGTTCACACTGGGTTGCCCTGTAACAGTTCCATATAAATCTCTTCAATACTTGTTATATTTCTTTGAAGAATGTCATTGAGATTTTTATTGGAATAATGTTATATCTGTATATTGCTTTTGGTAGGATGGCCAGTTTCATAATGTTAATTCTTCTGATCCATGAGCAGGGGATGTCTTTTCATTTCCTTGGGTCTTCTTATATTTCTTTTATCAGGGTTTTAGTTATCTTTGTATAGGCCCTTTACTTCTTTTGTTAGGTTTATTCCCAAGTATTTTTGTTGTTGTTTCTATTGTAACAGAGATGATTTTTTTACATCACCCAAAGCTACAATAGTGAAGAAAAGAATAAACAGCTGGGATTACATTAAGTCAAAGAGTTTCTGTACAGCAAAAGAGACATTACACAAAACAAAGAGCCACTCCACTGACTGGGAGAAAATATTTGCACACAATACTAATGATAATGGACTGATCACAAAGATATACAAAGAACTGACAAAACTCAACACAAGTAAAGTGGACAACCCCATCAAAAAATGGGCAGAAGAACTAAAAAGACACTTCTCCAAAGAAATGCAGATGGCCAGCAGGCATATGAAAAAAAATGTTTAACATCACTTGTAATAAAGGAAATGCAAATTAAAACCACAATGAAATACCACCTCACCCCAGTAAGAATGGCACATATTAAAACAACTAGCAGCAACAAATGTTGGCGAGGATGTGGAAAAAAAGGAACTCTCCTGCACTGCTGGTGGGAGCGCAGGCTGATACAAACACTATGGAAAGCTGTTTAGAAGTTTCTCAAAAGGTTATAAATAGAGCTTCCATATGACCCACTACTAGGTATATTCCCCAAGGACACAAAAACATTGACTCAAAAGGACATCTGCACCCCCGTGTTTATTGCTACTATATTTACAATAGGGAAGATGTGGAATCAACCCAAATGCCCAAAAATAGGAGACTGGATTAAAAAGATGTGATATATATACACAATGTAATATTACTCAGCAACCAAAAAAGATAAATTTATGCCTTTTGCAGCAACATGGAGGGAGCTGGAAGGGATCCTGCTTAGTGAAATAAGCCAGAAAGAAAAAGAAAAATACGGGATGGTTTCACTCACAGCAGGAGCATAAAGGACTAGGGGTAAAAAAAATAATAATAATAATGAACAGCTATATACCAGAGACATTTTACAGGGGTGGAGCAGGGAATGAGATCAAAAATGGGTGGGGGGGGGACAGGGGGAGAGTGCACAGGACTATGGTGATGGCACACAGGTGAACTGGTGATAGGAAGCCCACGGGGATTACAACTGAGATGGGAAAAGGCACAAATGATGTAAAAAATAAACTATTATAATAAAAAAATATACTAAAGAAAAATATTCTGAGGGATACTGCCCAAATTCAAAACTTACTACAAAGCTATAGTAATGAAAACAGAGATATACATGCAAGGCTACACATACAGATCAACTGAAAAGAATTCAAAAAGGACCCATTTATATTTATATTAGCTGATTTTCAATTACCAACAGTGCCAAGACAATTCAGCAGGGAAAAAATGGATTTATCAGTACCCAGCTTTTCCCGCACAATATTCATAATAACAATCACACTGGTCAAAAAGTAGAACCCTCCTTAATGCCCATGAATTGATGAATGGATAAATGTGGTATGATATATTCACACAGTATCATCAATAATAAAAGGAATAAAGAGCAGATACATGATACAATATGAATATTGAAAACACTACACTAAGTAAATAAAGCCAAGCATGAAATTCCACTTATGATTCCATTTAGATGAAATATTAAAATAAATCCATCCGAGGGCCCTCCCTGGTGGCACAACAAACAGGTTAGGTCACAGCACTGCAAGCGAGCCATAATCACTTTAGTGCAAGTTCCATGCCCAGCCCCGGAGGTGACCCATATGGCACCACGGACCTCTCCTGTCTCACCTGCTGCTCCCCTCAGCAGTGTACTTCACTGATCTGCCTGTTTGCTCCCCACTCTTGACTCTGGTGAATCCTTTCCCTGCCTCTGCACCTCTGGCCTGTGCCCCAGTTCTGTATGCATAAATAAATAAATCTTAAAAAAAAAAAAACTGAGATGGAAAAAGGCACAAAATGATGTAAAAATAAACTATTATATTATTTTTAAAAATCTGGTGTTTTACATGATAAAAGCCATCTATGATAAGCCCACAGCCAATATTATCCTCAACGGAGGAAAAAAAGCTGAAAGCCTTTCCTTTGAGATCAGGAACAAGACAAGGGTGTCCACTATCACCACTGCTCTTCAACATAACACTGGAAGTTCTAGCCAGAGCAATAAGA
>NW_004567124.1:25341365-25348610 GCF_000260355.1 Condylura cristata
GGGGAAGGGAGGGAAATGCACGGGACTATGGTGGTGGCACAGGGGTGATTTGGTGATGGGAAACCCGCGGGGATTATAATCGAGATGGAAAAAAAAAATGTGCAAAATGATGTAAAAATAAACTTTGTAAATAAAAAATAATAATAAAAATAAAAAAATTTTAAAAATCATCACACACAAAAAAAATCTGGTGTTTTAGACAGACAGACAGATAGTTCAATCCAAGATTAGTGGCTGCACATGGTTAGGGTGAACTGAGGCAAGGCTGAGGGAAAACAGGGAGTACTAGTAGTGGTCACAGAGTTATTTTGAGTGTGATGAAAAGCCCTAAAAATGACCATCGTCATTGTAATTAATTCATTGTATGCAATTCTGAGTATACAAAAACCACCGAAGTGTACACTATTAAAGAATGAGTTTTATGGCAGTGAACTAGATCTCAATTTTTCAAAAGTTAAAGAAATACTAAAGGAAGTTCTTCAGATTCACAGGAAATGAATATGAAAATGGTTCCAAGAGTGAATGGAAAACAAACATTTGGGTAATTATAAAAGACATTTTCATATATTTCTTTGAAATTACTACTTAAATGTTTTGGGGTTTATAGCAGAAATAGACACAAATAGACATGAACTACAGGGAATAAGTAGTTCATGTATTGTTACAATATGAATTCAATTCACTCAGGATACATCTGTAATTGCTTTGATAATGATAAGAACGGAACTGTGTCCTCCCAAATTCCTAAGCTGCACCCCTAACCCCCAATGTGACTGTACAAGGAATCAATTGGTCTGACGGAGATAACTGACTAGATGAGGTCATATGGGTGGTCTCCCCATCCTAGGTGAGGACAGTTAGAAGGAAGTCGGTCTTTAAATGAGGATGAGAGCTCTTAACAAAAGTGAAACTCATCAAATCTATTATCTTGGACTTTTCAGCCTCTATAACTTTAAGTAAATTTTTGTTAGTTAAACCACACAGTCTATTCTGCTATGACAACCTGAACACACTAATAAAACCAATTTAAAAAACCACAGATGTATAACTTAAAAGCCATTAAGCAATATAAACGGAATTTTAAAAACAACTGAAATGAAACTACAGAAGGATAATCAAATAACAGATTAGAGAAACAGCAGCGTAAGATGAAATGTTTAAGTACTTAAAGTCCAGCCCTATCAGTAATATTAAATTTAATCATAAAACACTGTCATTAAAAATGGATAAAGAAAAAAGTCCTGAGGGTGATGGAAAAGGAACAAAGTGTGGAGGGAGCCCAAAGGGACTATGGTGGAGGACTATGGGTGCCTTGGTGATGGGATGGGTGTGGTGTGGTGTGGTGTGGTGGGGTGGGGTGGGGTGGGGTGTGGTAACATACATCTTAAGAGGTCTGACCCTATACCTCCAAATCATGAACAGTGTTGTGCTGTTACCTCAATAAAAAATACAATGAAAGGCCCTCCCTGGTGGTGCAGCAGGTTAAAGCATTGCACTACGAAGCTTAAGCCACTTCCTCATGAGTTCGATTCCCGCCTGCCCCGGAGGAGTCCACATGGCGAGGCAGACCTCTCCTGGCCCGCCCGCTGCTCCCCTCAGCAGTGTACTTCGTCGATCTGCCTGTTCTGCTCCCCACTCTGTCTCTGGTGAATCCTCTCACCCTCCGCATCTCTGGCCTGTACCCCAGTTCTATATGAATAAATAAATAAATCTTTAAAAAAAAATACAATGAAAAATAAACTGAACACAGAAAGTAAAAGGAAGAATAAAGAAAATCCAAGCTAACAAAAAATCAGCAAGAAAGCCAATGTGGCTCAATAATATAAAGCAGACTTTTAAGACTTTAAAGTATCAGAGATAAAGAGGAACATTGTAAAGATGTTGTGGGTTCAATTTCTGAAAAATACATAAAAATTCTAAATGTGAATGTACTTTGATATATTTTTTAAAATACCGAAGCAAAAATTTATTTATAGCACGTAAAATGAGAAACCGATAAATCCATAATTATAGTGGGAGGATTTTAACACACACTTTCTCAATAAGAGACAGAGAAAAGAAAAAGAAAATTCATAAGGAAACAAAACTGGACAATAATCAAGCTCATCTGCTAAGGTTATATAGAACACTAATACATCAAATGTGGAATATATGTATTCCTTGCAAGTGTTTATGAAGCATTAATCAAAACAGTTGCTATGCTAGACAATAGAGCAAAGTCAAAATAAATCTATTTCAAAATTTCAAGTTGTCTATTCTGACTAAAGAATCAAACCACAAATCAGTCACTCTATCAAAATTTGTGTAGTGTACACCTAGAGAAAGGCTGTAAAAATTTTAAATGCATAAATGTCCAAATAAAAAAAAAGCTTTATACAGACCTTTATAAGATCTAAAGTCAATTATTTCAATGGGGTTAAAACTTCTCTGGTAAGGGCTAGAAAGTAATAATTTTAGTCTTTGAAGTCTGTTCAGTCTCTGTGTTGGCTACTCAACTTGGCCATTAGAGCACAAAAGAAATCATACACAACAGATTAGCATAGCTGTGTTCCATAAATGGACAATGAAATCTGAATTTATATAATTTTCACATGATAAAATATTACTCTTTGTTTTACCCCAACCATATAAAATACAAAAATCATTCTTAACTTGTGCAGTCCATATAAAAACAGACAAGAAGCTTGGTGTTGTCCATGGTCTTTAGTTTTCTATCCCCTCATCTAAAATAGGCAAATTAAGCAAAAAGCAAGTAAAAAAAGAAGCAAATAAAGACAAAAGAGAAGAGGAAGCAAATCAATGAAATAGACAAAAGAGAAACTCAATTTGTGGTATGAAATGCCAACAACAAAAAAAGCTCCATGGCTTCCCTGCTAAGTCTACAAAATATGGGAGATGAGGGGGGGGGGAAACGTACAAATTCAGAAGAGAGACAAACGAAACACTCAACAACCTGTTTTATGAGAAAAGCAAAAGTGACAATGGTAACATTAAAAGTGATATTATGACACACAGCATTTATCCCAGATATGCAAGGTTATCCATAATACCTGCCCTTAGCCTCAGTCCCCAATCAATCTACTAAATTATCAAGACAAAGGGAGAAAAACATGGTATCTCAAAGGATGAAAGAAACTCATTTGATGACATGTAACACTATTTCTTAAAAACAGAAAAGTAGGACTAGAAGGCAACTCTTTTCAATGTAATAAAGAGCATTACAAAAAACCTACAGCCAATAATCATAATATCCAAAGAGAGCTACTGATAAAATTTTCTCTGCGGTGAGTAGACATGAGTAACCACTTTCAAAATTTAGTTTTGACATAGTACTGCCAAGAAATTAGAGCAGTAAGGCAAAAAAGAGAGAACAGATATAAAGTTTGGCAAGAAAGTAGTTAACAAAACTTTGTTAACAGACAACCTAAGTGTATAATAGGAAAAACTGAAGGGATTACAAATTAATAACTGAATTCAATAAGGTCATCAGATGCAGAATCAATATATGAAAACCACTTTTATCTCTATATATAATATCTAAATTAAGAGTCTTACTCTACCAGATTCCAACATTTACTGTATCTACTGTCTTCTTCAAGCACTGTAGTATTGGCAAAGGATTAAGTGGAACAAAATTTAGTCCAAAAATAGATGTTGCACATAAACACAGTCACTGATTTTCCATGGCACCCAAGCATTTTAACTAGGAAAGTAAAGTTTTTTCCAATAAATGATACTAGAGGAGCTGGAAAATATGAGTGTTAATAAACCCTCCCCGCCATGCTATACAAAAACTAAGCCAAGGGTGCCTCTCAAGTGGCTCATGGGTTAAGCTATCACAGTCACTGCATCAAAAATTCCATCCCCAGCCAGAGAACTACCCACAAGGCACAGCAGACCTCTTTTATCTCACCAGCTGCTCCCCTCAGCAATATATTTCCTTAGGTCTGCCTTTCCTGAATCCTCTCATTCCACCCCCACACCTCTGGCCTACAGCCCAGTTCTTACATGCATACATAAATAAAATAAATCTCTTCACTAAATCAAGATGAGCTACAGAAATATGAAAGGTAAAACAATTGCCCTCTTTCAAAAATTTCACTTATGTGGTAAAAAAATATCTACATTTTAAAAATCTTGTTAAAAGTCTTATTATGTAACTTATATAACTTCAATCTACCCATTTTATGTGACAACTCAGTGATGTTTTTAAAAATCAGCTTTTCGATCATCACCACAAACTAGTTTTTCTTCAACTGTTTTTTACAGATAATGGAAAAACCAACCCTCTTATCCCTTCCCCCAGTAGCTCAGTTTTTATATTTAATACCATTTTGTGTCCAGTAATTTAGAGTTCTCAATGATAATTTTCTCATTATCTTCACATTTCAAGACTTACTTGCAAAATTAAGCCATATGACCTGAATTTTTATTTAGCCATATGACCTGAATTTTTTTTGTAGTAGCTGAGACTTCATGAAGCTAGCTCTTGCTTGCTATTGTAAAGTTATTGTTTTTACATCTTCCTGAGGAAATTAAACTTGCTATATTAGAAAGTCTCAGAAAGGATCTCTTCTCATCTTTCAATATAAACTTTACATGTAATAAGCATGAAATTTTGTCTTCATATAAAATAGTCCTGCAAACAATTCCAACTTTCATTTTGTAGGACATCCCTATTCAAATAAATTAGACCAAAGAGTATTTCAATAATAATACAGACAAAACCAGAGATTTCTACACATCAATCAATTTGAAGGAAAGAGTTTTTTGGACAGTTATCATCAATGTAACAGATATTATTAAAATGTAACAATACTAGTCACTCTGAAAACACATTTTAAAAGATTTAAGTGCTGATGAAATTGGACAGTCAACATTTACTGAAAATACCTACAATGTCCAAAACAGATTTTGTGGGACACAGGGTTTTCAATATAAAGAACAGCCTCGGCCCTCCCTGGTGGCACAGCAGGTTAAAGCACAGCACTGAGAAGCTTAAGCCACTTCCACATGAGTTCGATCCCCACAGGCCAGGAGGAGATCCACATGACATGGCAGACCACTCTTGACCTGCTTGCTGCTCCCCTCAGCAGTGTACTTTGTCAATTTTCCTGTTCTGCTCCCCACCCTGTCTCTGGTGAATTCTCTCACTGCCCCTGCACTCTGGCCTGTACCCCAGTTCTGTATTCACAAATAAATAAATCTTTTTTAAAAATAATATATAAAGAACAGCCTCACAGTCAAGGTGTTTGCAGAGAACTGGCAGACAGACAACAGACATCTGGTTTAATAATACACACACAACTACTACAGTTGCATAGTAGAAAAACCCAAAACATAATGCCTTCTATGAAATTAGTGCTATTAAATTATAAATCCACTGGAGAAAAAAAAGGAATGTAGTATGGAAACAGAAAAAGTTTTCAGAATTGAAACTGAAATCAGATAATTCCAATAAGAATTTCAGTAAGGGTCCTCCCTGGCACTACAGGGGATAAGGTCTCAATGCTATCCAGCTATTAGCACACTGGTGCATGAGTTAGATTCCGAGGCAGGGAACTGACCCACCCAATGCAGATCTCTCCTGCCTCATTCACTGCTCCCCTCAGCAGGGTATTTCAGTAGATCTGCCTGTTCTGCTCCCCACTATGTCTCTGGTGAATCCTCTCACCGTCTGCACCTCTGGCCTACATCGCAGTTCTTGTATGCATAAATAAATAAAAATAAATCTTTAAAAAAGAAACTAAAAAGTGACTTCAGTAGGTCAGAAACTAAATCAAGGGTGTCTTACATAAGGTTAAAGAAAAAAAGTTAAGACTAATCTTACAAAAGCTAATCAATCCAAGAACTGAAACACCTAACCACCAGGATTTTTTTTAAATAATGAAATATATATTAAAAACACTGAGTGAAGGGCCTTCCCTGGTGGCGCAGCGGGTTAAAGCACTGCACTGAGAAGCTAAAACCACTTCCGCATGAGTTTGATTCCCGCCTGCCCCGGAGGTGACCACATGGTGTGGCAGACCTCTCCTGACCCACCCGCTGCTCCCCTCAGCAGTGTGCTTCGTCGATCTGCCTGTTCTGCTCCCCACTCTGTCTCTGATGAAACCTCTCACCGCGCCTGAGCCTCTAGCCTGTACCCCGGTTCTGTATGTACAAATAAATAAATCTTTAAAAAAAAAAACACTGAGTGAAAAAAGTATCACAAATACTACTAAGATTGTTCCTAGGACCAAAAAACATGAATTTCTTGATTGAAGAAGCACAGAACAATAAGAACTACAAAAGTATGAGAAATTAACAAAAACTTAACCTTCCATCAGGAACTATAAAATGGCTTCAGTATAAAACTATTAAGTCAACCAAATAATTTATGAAGTGGAAGCATAAAAGTCATTTTCAGGCCCTCCCTGGTGGCGCAGCGGGTTAAAGCACAGCACTGAGAATCTAAAAGCCGCTTCCGCATGAGTTCGATTCCCGCCTGCCCCGGAGGAGACCACATGGCGTGGCAGACCTCTCCTGACCCGCCCGCTGACCCTCCCCGCCCCTGAGCCTCTGGCCTGTACCCCAGTTCTGTATGCATAAATAAATAAATCTTTAAAAAAAAAAAGTCATTTTCAACACACAGGAAGAAAATTAAAAGTTCAGAGGGGTAAGACAAGAAACTACCATTTTTATCAGAAGTGATTTATTTAAGCATTTTAAAATTCTATGTCCCACACATAACATTTCTGAGGAAACTACTGAAAGACATGCTTGACAAAAAATAATACAAAGAAAACAGCTTAACATAGAAGAATCTGGATAACTTAGGTAAAAGAAAGGTAAATGCAAAATCAGCAGAATGATAGTAAAGTGAAATCCCAAGAAGGCAACTTATAAAGTGTTTAAGAACAACTGATTCAATCTGGCAAAAGAGGATAAAGAACAAATGAAAAATATCCAAAGGAGAACAAAAAAATTTACTTTCAGTTAACAAGGGAATATAACAAAGGAGATTTCACATATAACTTTAGGATTTAAAAATCAGCACTGGTTATACAGAAAACCAAATATAAGGCAGTAATTAAGTATACAAGAAAATGTATTTATATGGTATATGACATGGTTCAACAATACAGAATTACTGATAGGATAACTTTAAAAAATATATACTTTCTCAACCACTATGGAAAACTGTTTGGAGGTTCCTCAAACTGCTAAACATGGAGCTTCCCTACGACCCAGCAATCCCACTCCTAG
>NW_004567124.1:25349043-25352769 GCF_000260355.1 Condylura cristata
GATGGCACACGGGTGACTTGGTGATGGGAAACCCGCGGGGATTACAATTGAGATGGAAAAAAAAATGTACAAAATGATGTAAAAATAAACTTGTAAAATAAAAAAAATTAAGATCAGTTAAAAATATTAAATTTAAAAAAAGTATATATATATACTTTCTTTTAACTGTCCTGACAAGATGGAATTAAGCTGAAAATCTGAATAACATGTAAAACTGACAACTAGCTGGTACTAAACATATGATATAGAGGCAAATATGAAAAGACAGTATTAAAAGTGGAAAACCAAATTTCCTCCAGGAAGAAAGCTATGTGGTGAAAAGAAGGGAAGTAAGTGTATATATATCTACTATTCATCACTGTGTGTTACAGTATTTTTTTAATTTTTAACTACTGACTATACAACAAAGGATGTAGTCTTTCTCCAAGATTCCTGGCACCAACCTTCTAAAACCTTTAGAAATCCCTGAGTAGAGCCCTCCCTCATGGTTCAGCGGGTTAAAGCACAGCACTGCATGCTAGCCAAAGCCACTTTAAGTGTAAGTTCAATCTCTAGCCCCAGAGGTGATCCACATGGTGCAACAGACCTCTCCTGCCTTACCCATTGCTCCCCTCAGCAGTGTACTTTGTGAATCTGCTTGTTCTGCTCCCCGCTCTGACCCTGGTGAATCCTCTCACCACCCCTGCACCTCTGGCCTGTACCCCAGTTCTGTATGTATAAAAAATAAATCTAAAAAAAACAAAAGAAAAGAAATTCCTGAGTGGTAAAAAGCTATCCATGAGTACACTGAATCACAACTAAGATCATGCTAGTGAGGCAACTCACAGTGGGCCCCTGGAGAGTTTCACAATTGGCAGGTCACTAAAGAGACCAACCTTATGACCAGAGGATTAGAACTTTCAGGCAGGTCACTCTAGCAGGGGAGAGGCTTAAGAATAAGCACTGGCAAACCCTTAAAGCCCTGACTAAAACTCTGAACCCCAAAAGTCAATGGAGTTTTCTGGTTCGTAAACACATCAGTATGCCAAGAGAATGACACAACCCATGTGTCTCCTAGCGAGAGGGGACAGAAACTTCCTCCAAGCTATAGCACAAGAGTTTGGCATGATGTCTCACTTATTTTGCTAGTACAATCTAAAAGAGACCAGAAGGCAGAACTTATGCTATGAATCTGTGCATAAAAGGATGCAATGTGTTTGTAAAATGTATGAAAAACATCTAAAGAAAATGAATTCCAACAAACTTTCTACCACACTGTATATCAGTCAGTCATTTGACTTTACTGGTGATATGGCAGACCTCAGCTACCTTGTTCACCAAGCTGATACCCTGACAAACTAGTCTTACAACAAAGATGGATTTAAAAAGAAAATTACATGTAAGTCCAACAGGCTGGGAAAAAGTTGAGCTAGAAGCATTAGGAGGATGGGGGTGTGCTTGGAACACAAGTGTGTACAACATTCTATAACAGAAATTTGTATCATAGTAATCCTTTTCGGCACTCTAGGTAGGACTAGAGTATTACATGAAATGTAAGGTCTTGTTCAAACTGAACTCCCTTTACTTAACCCTCCTTTCTTTTTACTGTTTTTTTTTTTGGGGGGGGGGTAACAGAGTTGATCATTGTCAGATGCTAGTTCCAATCCTTCAATCTGTTCTTATCTGTTTTAGTAATATTCACTGTACTAACTCTTCTCTCAGGAAGGAAAATCAGCGTATGGTAGTGATAGCTCGATTACGTACTCAGGAGTCTTCTTTTTATTTTGAAAGATTTATTTAGTTATGTATACAGAACTGGGGTATAGGCCAGATGTGCAGGATCTGTGAAAGGATTCCCCAGAGACAGAGTGGGGAGCAGAACAAGCAATTGACGAAGTCCACTACTGAGGGGAGCAGCAGGTGAGACAGGAGAAGTCTGCTAAACCATTTGGGTCACCTCCAGCCCAGGGATCCAACACACATTGAAGCAACTGCGGCCTGGCTTGCAGTGCTGCTTCTTAATCTGTTGCACCACCAGGGAGGGCAATTAATTTGTGTTCTTTGTAACAAAATATTTCTGTGAAATATTCTTGTGAACTAGTACACCTGAAGGTCTCATGAAACTACTAAATTTATAGCCAATTATTCAGAGGTGCAGGTAACGTCATGACTCCCAACTATGGCTTGCATCGGAAGTGGAGAATGCCCTGTTGGAGATCACGTCTTCAAGACTCTGGTGTTAGAGCTGAATGGTAGTCTACCAGTTGGGATTGAAACAGTGTTTTTTTTTTTTCTAATTACAAAAGTTTATTTTTACATCATTTTGCACATTTTTTTTCCCATCTCAACTGTAATCCCTGTGGGTTTCCCATCACCAAATCACCCGTGTGCCACCACCATAGTCCCGTGCATTTTCCTCCCTTCCCCATTTTTGATCCCATTCCCCACTCCACCCCCACAAAATGTCTCTGGTATATGGTTGTTCATTATTTTTGTTATTTTCTCGCCATTATACTCCTGCTATGAGTGAAACCATCCAGTATTTTTCTTTCTCTTTCTGGCTTATCTCACTAAGCATGATCTTTTCCAGCTCTATCCAAGTTGCTGCAAAAGACATGTGTTTCTCTTTTTTGGTTGCTGAGTAATATTCCATTGTGTATATGTATCACATCTTTTTTATCCAGTCATCTACTTTTGGGCATTTGGGCTGCTTCCATGTTTTTCCAATTGTAAATAAAGCAGCAATAAACATGGGGGTACAAGTATCTTTTTCAATCAGTGTTTTTGTGTCTTTTGGAAACAGTGTATTTTTACTCAAAGATTTATTTAATTTTAAGGTAAATTGTAGCCCCTGAAGAATTAAACAGAGAAATAACTGTATCCAACTTCTCTGAAAATTAAAAGGCTGACAAATAAGGTCTGGGGGGACAGACATTGGAAACAACCTACATGAGTAATATATTGGATATAATAATCAACAGACAAAATAAAAAGCCAACCATTAATACTAATTTTAGAAAAACATCTAACCACAGAGGTGAATAGGGTATAACTACAGGTGCAATCTATTCAGGTAATTATCACTATGAAGTTACAAAAATGGTTTCCTCTTAAGGGTAAACAAATTGATCAAGGGGGAAAAATAGTGACCAAGAACAGTGTCACATATATGATCACTTATGCAATCCCAATGGCCAATAACATGTATAAGACTGCTCAGCTATAATCAGAAAAATGAAAATTAAAACACAGTGCTCTCTTTCACCATTCCATTCAGCACAGTTTGAATACAACACAGCATTTTAAATAGAGCAATTAGGTAAGAAAAATGAACACTTCCTTTAAATTGGAAAGGAAGAAGTAAAGCTACCACCATTTGGGAGATAAGATCTTAGGGAGAAAACCCTAAAGAATACACACACACCCTGTCAGTTAATAAATTCAGCAAAGTTTTAGCACACGAAATCATAACAAGAATCTCACACACACACAAAATGAAATGTCAATGAGCAAAGCAAAACTGGAATTAAGAAAGCCATTCAATTTTTAACATAAGAAAAAAGTACATTAAGAATACACTGAGGGCCCTCGTCTTGTTCAAACTGAACTCCCTTTACTTAACCCTCCTTTCTTTTTAACTGTTTTTTTTTTGGGGGGGGGGGTAACAGAGTTGATCATTGTCAGATGCTAGTTCCAATCCTTCAATCTGTTCTTATCTGTTTTAGTAATATTCACTGTACTAACTCT
>NW_004567124.1:25353079-25357654 GCF_000260355.1 Condylura cristata
GGAGTGGCAGACCTCTCCTGGCCTGCCCACTGCTCCCCCTCAGCAGTGTACTTCATCAGTTGGCCTGTTCTGCTCCCCACTTGTCTCTGGTGAATCCTCTCACCACCCCTGAACCACTGGCCTGTACTCCAGCTCTGTATACATAAATACATAAATAACTCTTTAAAAAAAAAAAACAAGAATACATTGAGGATGGGCCCTCAGGACTCAGCACTGCAAGCGAGCTGGCGCGGCACAGCCGCTTCAGCAGGAATTCAATTCCCAACCCTGGAGGTGATCTACATGGCTAGGCAGACCTCTCCCGACCCTCCCGCTGCAAATAAATCTACAGAACTTGGGTGCAGACCAGAAGTGCAGGGACAGTGAGAAGATTCTCCAGAGACAGATTGGGGAGCAGAACAGGCAGATCTACTAAGCACACTGCTGAGGGGAACAGCGGGTGGGTCAGGAGAGGTCTGTCGCAACACGCGGGTCACCTCTGGGGCAGGGATAGAACTCGTACTGAAGCAGCTGCTGCTAGCTAGTAGAACTGCGCCATCAGGAAGGGTCAAATAAATAAATCTTAAAAAAAAAAATAATTGAAACAAAGAGACAAAAGACTTCTACATTAAAAACTACACATACACAACACATGATGGGAAGCCCACAGGGATTACAATTGAGATGAAAAAATTCACAGAATGATGTACAAATAAACTATGATATTGAAAAAAAAAAAAACTACACAACACACAAGAAAAGTACACAACACACAAAACTACAGAACAATGTAAAAATAAAGATATTATTAAAAATAAATTAATAAAACTATACAACACAGTATTAATGAAAGTAATTAAAATGACATTAGAAATAAAAAAGCGGCCCTCCCTGGTGGCACAGCGGTTAAAGCACTGCACTAAGAAGCTTAAGCCACTTCAGCATG
This sequence comes from Condylura cristata, assembly GCF_000260355.1. Lineage (NCBI taxonomy): Eukaryota > Metazoa > Chordata > Mammalia > Eulipotyphla > Talpidae > Condylura > Condylura cristata. The sequence goes on from NW_004567124.1 coordinate 25,354,005, forward strand.
AGTTCGATTCCTGCCTGCCCGGGAAGAGACCACACACATGGCGAGGCAGACCTCTCCTGGCCCACCCGCTGCTCCCCTCAGCAGTGTACTTCGTCGTCGATCTGCCTGTTCTGCTCCCCGCTCTGTTCCTGGTGAGTCCTCTCGCCCTCCGCATCTCTGGCCTGTACCCCAGTTCTGTATGAATAAATAAATCTTTAAAAAAAAAAAAGAAATAAAAAAGCTAACTCATGGTCTGGGTGGGAAGACAAAATATTTAAGGTGATATAACACTACCCAAAGTAATACAGTCAACGTCCTATCCAAATCCCAGTGAATTTCTGCAGTATAAAAACTGATACTCACATTTAAATGGGGCTAAAATTTAAATTTAAATGACTGAGTTCAAGGGGCCTTAGCCACAGTAATCTGGAGGGGGGAAAAAAGTTTGGACTCACATTTCCCAGTTTCAACACTTTTACTAAAAGATACCATGAACTGTTTTACCAGTGTGATAAGTAACAATACAGGGCCATCCCTGGGGGCACAAGGGCTTAGAGGACAGCACTATGAAGCTCTTCGCAGCCACTGCAATATGATTCAATCCAAAGCCAGGGATTTGACCCAAATGGCACAGCAGACCTCTCCTGACCTGCCCGCTACTCCCCTCAGCAGTGTATTTCAGTAGATCTGCCTGTTCTGCTCCCTGTTGTCTCTAACAAATCCTCTCACCCCCTGCACCTCTGGCCTGTACTTTCATTATTGAATGCATAAACAAATAAATCTTAAGGATCAATGGAATAGAGTCTGGAAAAAACCCTCACATACATGGTCAATAGATTCATGACAAGAATGCCAACACTATTCTATAGGAACAGTAGTCTTTTTAACAAATGGTGCTGAGAAAATTAGATACAAACATGCAAAAGAATAAAGTTCAAATATTACCTGCTAACATATACAAAATACTCAAAATGGATTAAATTTAAGGGTTAAAACTACATAGTCCTTAATAGAAAATGGTGTGAGAGAGGAATCTTTATGACTTAGATTTGGTATTTGGCTCATTAAACAGGACTCTAAAGACACAAGCAAAAGCAAGAGAGAGAGAAAAGAGACAAAAAAAAAAAAAAACATGAGAACTGTACTTCATCTAAATTTAAGACTTTCTTGCATCAAAGGTCACAATAAAAGTCAACCAAAGAACAGGAAAAATATCTGTAATTCATTTATCTAATAATGGATTAATGCCCAAAACATATTTAAGAACTCTCACAACACAGTAACCAAAACAAACCAATTTTAAAATGGTTGAAGACTTTCCCAAAGATAAAGAAGTGTTTGGTAAGAACACTTCTTCACATGACTAAAATCATTAGACAAATACAAATCAAAACCACAATGGTATCACTTCATACCCACCCAGTAAATGTCTACTATTAAATTAAAAAAAAGGGGGTGGGAATGACAGTGTTGACAAGGAGGTGGAAAAATTGGTATCTCTGTGTATTGTTGGTGGGATGACTGTTAATAGTGTGGCCACCACGGAAAACAGTATGGCATTTACTAAAAAAATTAAAAACAGTATTATTCATTACCATATGAACACAAGCAAAAAATTCTGTAATGCAGAGGTTAAGCTGCTGGAGAAAGGGGGAAAATTACAGAAGAGGTCTTTAGAGGAGCTTCTGGGGCACTGTTACTTTTGTCCACAATAGGTATGCTTGTTATAGAATTGTGTTCAACTTGTGGGAAATGATCTAGTTATACCTTGTGTATGGGAGTGTTACATTTCAATTAAATAATTAATGAGGACAAATGCAATTTTAAATTAAAATAAAAATTAGAAAGTCTCTTTCAATACAGAAATGGCAAAGAAAAAGTAAGTTAAAAACAAACGTGGGGGACCTCCCTGGTAGCGCAATGGGTTAGGACATAGTCTGCAAGCTGGCCACAGCTGCTTCAGTGCCAGTTCGATCCTCTGCCCCTGGAGGTGATCAACATGGTGCAGCAGACCTCTCCTGACCCTCCCACTGCTCCCCTTAGTGGTGTATTTTGTCGATCTGCCTGTCCTGCTCCCCACTCTGTCTCTGATGATGCCTCTCACTGCCCCTGCACCTCTGGCCTGTACCCCAGCTCTGTATTCATAAATAAATAAATCTTAAAAAAAAAAAAAAAAAAAACTTGGTGAAACTGTGCAGGGGAAGAAATTAACAGATAATTTAAGAATGAAATGACAAAGACCTGAACAAGAGTAATAAGAAGAGTGTAAATCACAAATACCATAGGAGAACTGGTATGATTTGGCAGCAGAGTAAAATAAGGAAAAACAAAATAATCAAGAATGATACCTATGTCCTAAGCCCAAAAAGAAACTATGAAAATCGATGTAACTAAATAATGGTGCTGGAAAAAATATCTAAGATGAAATCCTTTTATAAGTTATTACTGTAACATATACTGAAAGTCTTAAATTTTGATGAAGTACAATTCTGAAAGGGAGGATGTACTGAAAGTGACAGTGTGCAAACAGATTAAAAAAAAAGAACTCATCATATTAAGTGCCCAACATGAGCACTGAAAAGATATTCTCCCAACCAGAAGGCCCAACCTTGCTTGGCTTCTAAGATCAGGCACGTTCAGGGCGGTATGGCTGTAGACTGAAAAGATATTCTAAAGAACAAAGAGTGAGAGAATAGTTAACATCTTTAAAAAAAAAAAAAAAAAGAAGTACTTGTGAAATGTTAAAAACTGATAATATAGAAATAGGCTGATCAATTTAAGTGGGTCACATAAGCGCTTTCAGAACTCAAGTTACAATAAAATTAACAGTAAAGGTAAATCACAGGCGATAGTAAGAAATGAATGACTTGCGAAAAACTACAGGTTCCTAACAGTACTATTCACAAAAGCCAATACATGGAAATAATTCAATTATCCCACAACAAATGGACAATTAAATATGGTGTATATATAAACAATGCACTACTAATCAGCTGTTTAAAAAAAAAAAAAAGGAAATATTGCCATTTGAGAAAACATGGATGAACCTTAAGGGAATTACTCTACATGAAATAAGCCAAAAGGACAAAGACAAATACTGTATGATTTCACTCATCTGTGTAACAAAAAAGAAAAAGCAAACAAACAAAACAAAAACCCTTAAGGCTATGAGCAAGACAATGATGACTGGATATTTGGTAGTATGATATATACAGTTGCTAAAGTTAAATCTATGCAGAGTTGTTAACTATTACCTCAATTTAAAAATGAGAAAACACTGGCAAAGGGAAAAGACTAGTTATTTAAGAATAATGGCATTATGGACCATCTCCCTGGCGGGACAGGGGTGAAAACACAGATCTATCAAGCAATGCCAAGACACTATAATCTTGATCCCCACAGGGCACAGCAGACCTCTCCTGTCTTGCCACCTATTCCTGTCAGCAATGTATTTCAGTATATCCGCCTATTCCACTGCCCACTATGTCTCTGGTGAATCCTCTCATCACCACCCCCACCACCACCTATGGCCTAACCCCAGTTCTTGCACACATAAATAATTCTTCAAAAAAAATAAATGAGGCCCTCCCTGGTGGCGCAGCAGGTTAAAGCACAGCACTAAGAAGCTAAAGCCACTTCAGCATGAGTTCGATTCCTGCCTGCCCTGGAGG
>NW_004567124.1:25357986-25362660 GCF_000260355.1 Condylura cristata
TCGCCAATCTGCCTGTTCTGTTCCCCACTCTGTCTCTGGTGAATCCTCTCACTGCCCCTGCACCTCTGGCCTGTACCCCAGTTCTATATGCATAATTAAAAATAAATGTTTAAAAAAAGAACAAAAAGTCAAATTGTCAGTATCTACTAAAATTAAGCATATCAACCCAGCAATTCTACTTCCACATAAACAAAGAAGAACTAGTATACTTGACTATCAAAAGTCATGTATCATTAGCAATCAAAAATTAGAAACAAGTCAATGTCCATCAAAGAGAAAATGACAGTAGATTCATAGAGGGTGGCAGGAATAATATAAAGGTTTCCATTTGAATGACTGCAATAATTAACACGAAAGAAAAGCAGATTTTTTATGGTGAAAATAATTCAATTAGAATTAGCAATAACAATGAATATTAAAAGTAGAATTCAAGGAGGTAGGCTGGTCTAGAGATCTGGAGCTAAGAAATCAGTCAAACCTACAGTAGTTACTGGTATTCAATACTGGTGGGAACACAATTTAGTCATGCAGATGGCTATACAAACCACCCTGGGAAACTATCATTTAATTACTGGCTGAATATATTAAGAGGACCCAATGAGCATAATTGAAAAAATAAAGAAAAACCACAAGAGAGTCACAAACACAGCTTAAGAAAGAAAAAATATATCCAATTCTATCTACATCCATAAGAACCCACTTCAAATATAAAGACATAAAGTTAAAAATAAATAGCAAGGGGGCCCTCCCTGGTGGTGCAGCAGGTTGAAGCACAGCATTAAGAAGCTAAAGTCACTTCAGCATGATTGTGGTCCCTGCCCCATAGGTGATCCACATGGTGCCCCAGACCTCTCCTGACCCGCCTGCTGCTCCCCTCAGCAGTGTACTTAGTCAGTCAGCCTGTTCTGTTCCCCACCCTGTCTCTGGTGGACACTCTCCTGCCCCTGCACCTCTGGCCTGTACCCCAGTTCTGCATGCATAAATAAATAAATCTTAAAAAAAAAAAAGTATATAGCTAGGAAAAAAATATATACCAAAAGGAAGCAGGAGTATCAATTTCAGAGAGAATCAACTTTCACGCAAGGAAAGTTATTAGAAAAGGGGAACATTACATCATACTAGTCAACTCTCCGAAACACAACAATCCTTAACATATATGTGCACTTGATAACAGTGTCAAACTACATAAGGCAAACACTACAAAAGAAATAGATGACAGAGTATTAGAGTTGTATACTTAAAACACCCTTAATCAGAAATGGACAAATCCATCAAGCTAAAAAGTGAGAACACAATGGAATTTAACAATCCTATCAATCAACAGAATATAATTATCTTCTATTAAAATGTTAAACCACTTTACCCAACAACAAAGGCAGTGTCAAGAGAGTAAGAAGCAAGGAACAAACTGGGAGAAAATATCTGCAAAGAAACATCTTACTATTATTTAAAACATGCAAAGAACTCTTAATAAAAAAATTTTTTGATTAAAAATGGATCACTGATATTAATAAGCACCTCATCATAGAAGATAAACAAGTGACAAATAAGCATATGGATAAATACTCCACATAAGAGAAATGTCAACTAAAATGAGATACCTCTAAGAATGAAAATCAAAAAAACTGACAACACCAATGCAATTGAGGATTTGAAGCAACAAGAACACTCATTCATGGCTCTTGGAAATGATACACCCACTTAAAAGACATTCTGGCAGTTTCTTACAAATCTAAACACTTTGTTATACAATCCAACAGCCATGTTTCTTGGTAGCTATCCCAGTTAAATGAAAATTTATGGCCACACCAAAACCAGGATATTTATAGCAGCTATATTCGTAACAGCCAAAACTTAGAAGCAATCAAGAGGTTCTTTACAAGATGAATAAGTAAACTGATACATCAACTACTGGTTTACTCGGTACTAAAAAGTATGAAAAGACATGAAGCAAGATTAAATGCACTGTAAGTGAAAGAAGTCAAAGTGAAATATGAAAATGCTACATATTATATGAGTCCAACTATATTACTGAACAGGTAAAATTATGGAAGTGATAAAATGATCACTGGTTGCCAGTTGAGAGGAGGGAAGAAATAACAGATGAAGCACAGATTTTTAAAGCAGTGAAAACACCCTGTGTGCGAGTAGTTGATACATGTGATTAAAGAATGCCCAAATTCAGAATGTACAACAAAGAATGAACCTTAATGTAATCTGTGGACTTTGGGTTATTATGAAATAATCAATGTATATTCATCAATTGTACAAATGCAATGGGGATGGGAAGGGAACACTGATAATGCAGAAGTTATACATGCATGGGGCAGGGATATGAGAAATACTCAATTCTGTAGCAAATCTGAAACTGCTCTAAAAATATTAAGTCATAATAAAGCTCAAATAAAAAAGACACCAATTTATGTGGCTATTTTAACATTTAATAAGTCTCAGCTTGATTTCAGTCAGGCAGTTTATGAATTACACAGTCCATAGAACAGTAAATTCTTAAATGTCTGATATAAACAAAGAGTTCTTTGAATCCCTTGTGTCCCTTATTTGGGTAAGTTATAGTCATAATTTGGGGGTCATTTCTTTTCCCTTTCCCAATTAATCAAGAGTTAACCATTTTTATTCCCAAGGAATAGTCATGCATGCATCAACAAAATTCTAAACCTCAAAGAAAGATTCCCACTGTGGTATTCTGCCTATAATTCTAGATCCTGAACCCAAATGACAGTGATCATAGAAAAATGAACTTGAGAAAATGTAAAAAGTTGTGATACATTTTATAATGTTTAAAGTGACCAATTCATACAACCAATATGCTAAACCTCATATCTCCCCTTTTATCTCCAAGAATGGAAAAACTGTTACCTACCTTTCAGAAACTTCTTGTTTCAACTGAGGAACTTCAAGTGCTGAATCAATATCCATGAAACTAAGAAAGTCTCCTTTTATATTAAGGGATGGTTTCTCCAAACCTTTGCCTGATGTTTCATGACTCCTCAACAAAGAATCAGAATCACTTAGCTGCATCTCTGACCCCTCACCTTCTGTAAGACGGACACGATGACCAGGAGAACTGGGAACACTATTCCCGTCTTGGTCAGAGCTATTCTTTTGCTTTCCATCTCTCTGGGGTTTACTGTTCAGTCCATCATCCCGGAAGCCTTTAGCAAATGGATTGTAATCTATTTTCAACTGGGTAATCTGAATGTTCTGATAAGCTGTTACTGCAAAGAATTCAGTTTGTGGGAAGGTAAAAGTGTGGACACCAGGACCATTTAACTGTATCACTTCAGTAGCCTTTTCTGCAGGCACCAAATGAAGCCTGGGCAGGTAGCGATGCATAGAGTGCAAGATGATATGTCCTTCCTGGTCCAGTGTATTGTTGGTAAGTTTGAGTTTATAGAAAGATACTGGTTGATGCATCCAATAGTGGCCTGTGGAAGGAGATTCTGGATGAATAAAAACCCTTCCCAAAACATGGGGCTCAGCCTTTCCACTGGGTTCCCACCAACGACCATTCCACTTATAACGATGGTTATCCACAGGAGATATATCCATGACAAGAATATACTTCATATTTGAATCTAAACCTGTTATCCAATAACGACAGTAAGGAAACATGCGTCTTCCCTGCTTGGTCAAAATCATCTCTGTGCTTCGATGATAAAATTCATTCCACATACTATTGTTATCCAGGGTGACAGTGATTCCTCCTACAGTACAATCAGCTGGAAGGCAAATCTTTCCTTTAGATTTTCCAGATGATGACACACTGCTAGCCAAAGCACAGGCATCCCGATTAGTAACCAAAATTCCTTGATCAGTTTTGCCATTTCCTGGCTGTTTAAGGATGACAAAAAAGGTAGGTGCAGCTCCTGCCACTGTTCCACCATCTTGATTAGCCAATATAATCTGTTGTTTCTCCTCCATGATTCCAGTGGGAGATCAGTAGTCAGATAACTGCAATCACCACATAATCAACAGTGGCCTTCACAGCCTAAAGACAAGAACAAAACAAAAATCTTTTAACAAAATCTTTAATCAAGTGATCACTTTGCTAACAACAAAAAAACATGGTTATGACATACCAAAATATATTCCTAAGTTCTTCTTAGACTTTGCTTCTATTTTCTTTCAAATCACTGTAAAGATTCTAGGATAATTATCTTTGTTTTTAAAGATTTCTTTATTTATTCATACAGAACTGGTGCATAGATCCGGTGAGAGGATTCACCAAAGACAGAGTGGGGAGCAGAACAGGCAGACCAACAAAGCACACTGCTGATGGGAGCAGGGGGTGAGGCAGGAGAGGTCTGCCGCGCCATGTGGGTCACCTCCCGGGCCACTCACAATGAAGTGGCTGCGACTTGTTTGCAGTGCCCCACTGCACCACCAGGGAGGGCTGATAATTACCTTTTTAAAGTTCTTTTAATCTTAATTAGTTAAATTACATCCCAGTCCTCCAATAATTCACTAAAAATATTGTAATCTCATAAAAACAAAAGTGTACATTCATTTTAGAAAAATTACATTGCGTTTTTTTTTTAAGAAGTTATTTATTTATGCATACAGAGCTGGGGTACAGGCCAGAGGTGCAGGGGCCATGAGAGGATTCACCAGAGACAGAGTGGGGAGCAGAACAGGCAGATCAATGAAGTACAC
>NW_004567124.1:25364761-25372898 GCF_000260355.1 Condylura cristata
GTGAATCCTCTCACCCTCCGCATCTCTGGCCTGTATCCCAGTTCTGCATGAATAAATAAAATCTTAAAAAAATAATTTAAAAAAAGTTAATTCTTAAAATTTATAAAGAAATATTCCACATATTTATATGACTGCATTTATAGGAAATGTCCAGAATAAACAAATGTACGAAAACAGATTCATGGTTACTAGGATAGGTGGAATGGGATAGGTGGAATAACTGCAGATAGGTATGGAGTTCCTTCTGGGGTTGATGGAAACGTTAAAGACCTAAAAACTCCTTAACAGTATTTTTTTTTTAAAGTGAATTTTGGCCCTCCCTGGTGGCACAGCAGGTTAATGTAGCACTAAGAAGCTAAAGCCACCTCAGCATGAGTTCGATCCCCACCCAGGCAGGTGACCACAGGGAGCGGCAGACCTCCCCTGATCCGCCCACTGTTCCCCTCAGCAGTGAACTTTTGTTGATCTCTCTGTTCTGCTCCCCATTCTGTCTCTGGCAAATCCTCTCACCACCTCTGTTCCTCTGGCCTGTACCCCAGTTCTGTATGCATAATAAAAAAATATTTAAAGAAAAAAAAAGTGAATTTTAGGGCCCTCACTGGTGGCACAACGGATTAAAGACAGCACTATGAAGCTAACTGAAGCCACTGCAGAAATGAATTTGATCCCCCGCCAGGGAGGTGACCCATATGGCGTGGCAGACCTCTCCTGTCTCTCCCGCTGCTCCCCTCAGCAGTGGATTTCAGGGATCTGCCTGTTCTGTTCCCCACTCTGTCTCTAGTGAATCCCCTGCACCTCTGCCTTGTACCCCAGTTCTTCTATGCATAAATAAATCTTTTTTAAGTGAGTTTTATGTTGTATAAATTATATCTTAGTAAAGTTATTAAAAAAATCTCAAATATGTTAAATCTAACTGGGGTGCTTAATTTCCTACAGAATATTAAGCTATCATCTCCAACTGGCCTTTATACAGAAAAGGGAGGTGCTACATCAACACTCCTATGTAAATTAGTTGGTAATTTTGATTAATCAAATATTGCCACTTATAGAAATTCTTGATTTTAAGGAAGAAGTTTGATTTGGGGGCCTCCTTGGTGGCACAAGCAGTTAAATTTCAGCACTATGATACTACAGGCAGCCACTGCAGCACAAGTTTAAATTCCCTGCCAGGGAGCTGACTGACATGGCCCAGCAGACCTCTCTCGAATCACTTGCTGCTCCCCTCAGCAGTGTATTTTGGTAGATCAATTCTGTTCTGCTCCCCACTCTGTCTTTAGTGAATCCTCTCACACACACCTCTGGCCTACACCCCAGCTTTTATATGCATAAATAACTTTAAAAAAAAAAAACCTTAAAAAAATTCAAAGTTTGGTTTTATCTTTCACCAGCACTACCAACAAACAGCAAAAAAGCACATCTGCACTTTTTTGCAGTCATACTGCATACATGACTGGCCAGAAGAACCCCCCCAAAAAAGCTCCAAAGATTTAAAAATAATCAGTAGTCCCAAAAAGCTCCAAAGATTTAAAAATAATCAGTAATCCAAGGATAAGAGATATTTTAAAAGTCAAGACTTCAAAAGGTTGGGAAGTCCCAGCTGGTACAGGGTGATAAGTCACAGCGCTATCAAACTATGCTTTGGCCAGCCACTTAAGCATGAGTTCAATCCCTGGCCACGGAGCTAACCCACATGGCTCAGCAGACCTCTCCCATCTGGCCTTCAGCAGTGTTTTTCAGTCGATCTGCCTGTTTCTGCTCCCCACTCTTGTTTCCAGTGAATCCTACCACACCCAACACCTGTGGCTTACACCCCAGTTTTCATATGCATAAATAAATAAAAATAAATTTTGGGCCCTCCCTGGTGGCACAACAAGTTAGGACACAGCACTGCAAGCTGACTGCAGCTGCCTCAGTGCAAGTTCGATCCTCAGCCCCAGAGGTGACCCACATGGCATGGAACAGGCAGACCAACAAAGCAATGCACTTCACTGATCTGCCTGTTCTGCTCCCCACGCTGTCACTGGTGAATCCTCTCACTGCCCCCACACTTCTGGCCTGTATACTCCAGTTCTGTATGCAAAAATAAATAAATCTTTAAAAATAATAATAAAGAAAATAAATAAATCTTTAGGCTTCTGTACAGCAAAAGAAAATTTTTGCACACTATACTACTTACAAGGAACTGATGACAAAGGTCTACAAAGAACTGAGACTCAGCAAGAACAAAGTAAACAATGTAGTCAAAAATGGGCAGAAAAGCTAAAAAGACACTTCTCCAAAGAGGAAATGCAAAAGGCCAACAGGCATATGAAAAATGTGCAACATCTCTTGTAATCAGGGAAATGGCATAGTAAGATACTACCTTACATACGTGAGAATGACACATATTAATAAAATTACCAACAAGAAATATTGCTGAGCATATGGAGAAAAAGGAACTCTCCTACACTGCTGGTAGGAATGCAAACTGGTCTACCAGTATGGAAAGCTGTGTGGAGGTTCCTCAAACTACTAAAACTGGAGCTTCCATATGATCCAGCAATTCCACTCCTAGGTAAAATAAAAATAAATATATATTTAAAGAGGAAAGACTTCAAAAGGTTGACTACTGTTTCCTAGTATGGCAATATAATAAAAATAGCCAGTTTCTAACACTAAAGCACAAATATCCAGAAATAAGCAATTTCTCTGATTTGGAGTTCATTCTTAAAGCGACTGATCAAATTCAGGGTGGCTCTTTTCAAATGCTGTCTTAATTTCAAGGTGATTAAGTTTATTGATTTCCTAAAAATTACAAGCTGAGGTAACACTCTATCTGAGGTTGATTAAGAAAAATTAAACATTCCTCTACCGTAGAGGATAACTAAAACAATACAAACTCTTAATTCTGTATTTAGTCTATAAAGTTTAGTTTTGTTACAAATCACCAACTACTTTTATGTGCAATTATGTAAATGATTTTTAAAGATTTATTTATTCATACAGAACTGGGGTACAGGCCAGCAGTGCAGGAACAGTGAAAGGATTCACCAGAGACAGAGTGAGGAGCAGAACAGGCAGACCAACAAAGTACAATGATGAGGGGAGCAGCCGGCAGGTCAGGTGAAGTTTGCCTTGCCATATTGCTCACCTCCGTGGCTGGGGATCAAACTCGCACTTAAGAGGCTGAGGCTAGCTTGCAGTGCTGTGCTTTAACCCACTGTGCCACCAGGGAGGGCCCTATAAATGATTCCTAAGTGCATATAAATGTAACTCAGAAAGTAAAGCACCACCTGAAACAAATATATTAAAAGTTTCAGAATTGCACATGTTCTATAATATCGTAATTCTGATTTCCAGATCTTTATAAGTAAAACTAAGGCAAAGAAGTTTTAACCAAAGTAGTATAAATTGTAACCTTTTAGAAATTAATCTGTGAAACATCAGACTCAAGTGGCAGAAAACCAGTGTAGTATTACAAACTACAACCGAAGTAAATTTTAGGGTAGTTTTATGTATATACACATTTCAAATTTTCCATTTACCAAAACAAAAACAATTAAGTGCAAAAAACTCAGATTGAACCCATTTAAATGCTGTGCACAGGTAACTATTTTTTTAATTAAGGTAAAAATGTGCAAGACAGTGAAAAGTTAGAACTTTCACATTTATGATTTGTCTGAATCCAGAAAACTCCAATGAAGTTATTAATGAGTTAATCAAAAATGCTTAAAACCAAAGACCTAATTTATGACCAAAACAACATGTATCTTATACATATCATTTTGTATGTAACTGCTATCAGTTTAAGAACAAAAACTCAAATTCTTATTACACACCAATTTTTAAGCATATACTTAAAGCACATGCTTCTGGGATACTATATTGGATTTTCTAAGTAAAGTGTAGCCAATTCAGCATATTCAGATGCCTCACACACACAAGTGTCATTCTGAATGCATAAATAAATAAAGCTTTAAAAAAATCAAATACAATCTTTTCTAAATGTTCTCAAAATTAATTTTTAAAAAAGCCATATAACACAAAATAATCAAATACTGGTCAATCTTACTGAATACTTCGAAAGTTGCTAAAAAATAACCATAACCTTTCATATACCAAATGCATTATTGTAACACAGACACTAATATGTGTATGCCTTAATATAATTAAACTATTTTTCTGAAACTTAAATGGTAATAGGGTCTAATTTCCACATTTCCTAATATACAATGGGCCCTGAAGTGTGAAAATTCTTCAGAAAAACAGAATTTGTATATAATCAGAAACTATGGTAGTAAATCGTAGCAAAGCATAATATAATCACTAGCAACTTATTCATTAGGTTACTTTTACTAAAGAAATAAAAGGTACTTGCTATTTATTAGTAAGCACACACTTCAGACTAAACAATACCCTGGGCATTTTACATCACTACAACTATTTGAAATAGTATCTGAAATGTTTTAGGTTTCAAATGTTCAGAATTGCATGTGCTTAAGCAGCACTGCCTCTCCTCTCCCCAGACACCATTTCTGGCTTCGGGAGCATTTTCGATTCCTAGCCCTTAAAAATTCAGGCTTAGCAAGCTCTCAGGTCCCTAGCAATTGTAGAAGTAAAATTTGAAGAACTTTTTTACTGCAGAAACTAACTGTAATCAAAGGGCCATCCTGCCTAGGAGTATGGCACAATACTCAGAATCCTGACTCGCCTCAAGTCCCAAGCACGTGTTTTCAGTTAATTGAACCCAACCCACTCAACCCACACAAACGCTAGAAACAACTCTTTGGCGGCAAGAAGCACTAGCATTTATACCATACCCTCGGAAGTGAAAAGGCCTCCTGCCATTCCCGAGGAGAAGCAGGCGCCGTCGACTATCTAGGGCCCACACAATCACTGCTTTTCAAGCGCAGCGGCCAGCTGGCCAAGCACCACGTGAAAAAAAAGCCGCAAGGAAAGCTCTTCCGGGGAAGAGGAGTCCCGACCGATCACGTGCCGCAGGCCGGAACCCGCAGATCACTCGGCTGGACCCGGCCGCATTCAGTTACCGTGGAGACGACTGAACCTGCCACCCAGCCCTCCCAGGCCAGCCCCCTTCCCAGCAGCCGCTACGCCGCCTCCAGGCACTTTCCTGCAGCCGAGCCGCGGCGTCGTGCCCAAGAAGAGGCAAAGCAGGCAGCGTTTGCCAGGAACTGCGCTGCAGAAGCCTGGCAAGCTTTACCCACACGCACGGATGGTGCTCCGTGGGTTCTAGTGTTCACTTGACCCACGTGTCTGTTCCGGCGACGCGAACCCTGCGAGAACGTTCTTCCCTTTGATGAAGCCGTACTTTGGTTACAGACATTGTTCTGCCGCCAGCTTAACCGCTCTATCCAGGCTTCCTTCAACCCTCCCTGATTCCACCCTCTCCACCTTCCTATTACCAGGGGGCCCGGGGTAAAGCAAAAATCTGCCAGCAACACACCAGCACTCTCAAGCCAACTCTAATGATCCCCAACTTCTCCATATTCTTCACACACAAACTCAATTATGGCTACTGGTCCTAGGAGGGATTTAATTATGCTACAGACCCACCTACACTGAGGGCAGTGACCTACTTGGCAATTTAACAGAAGCAAGAAGCCTCACAAACAGATAACTAGTAAAAGGTTGCTCTGTAGAGAGAAAAAGAAAATAACACCTGCTCTTCCCACCTGTTTTCCCCGCCCTCATCTCTGCACTTAAGAACCACCAGTCTTTTGTTTACCAAGTTCCCACTCTTATACAGTTCACTTCCTCACCCTACTTCTTTATTAAATTCGTGGTCCTGCCTCAACCAAATAGTCCGGAAATTACAAGCTAGAAGAAACGTTTGTACAGGTGTCAAGTGAAAACGTTGCACACAGTTCATTAGAAAGGCGACGTCTGCACCGTTTTTCTCGGAGTTTTCGAACCCCGGGACCTGAACTCTAAAACACAAAGCACACAAGCACAGCTTTCGACCTAGAGCCCCGCGCCCGGCTGGAAGTCGTCACGCGGATCGTACCATGCGGTGCGGCACCCCACGCACACGAGGGCAGAGCAGCGCTGTAGGCGCTTCTCACCCCGCCCGCCTCGTGGCCGCTCTCTCTGGCGTCGATGTTCCCAGCCAGTTAGCCGCGCGACGCGGAAGTGAGGCCGCGGACGCGCGCAAGGTGACATGCGCAGGCTCGCTCAGGAGACCATAGGCGCGCGCCAAAGGCCGCCCCGCGCAAGGCCCGGCCTGGCGGGGCGTGCGAAGATCGCTCAGCGGAACGCTTCTCACGCCGTTCAAATACACAAGAGCTTCAAACTCTCGAAAAACTCCAATCGGGCCAGTACTAAAGCGACGCCCTCCACCCATGCCCGAGAGTTACCGTGCGGGGCGTGGCCGGCCTCACCCGGAGTCCTTCACATCCCGCTGGGGGCGGGTTATTCTGTTCGTTTCGCACACCGTGTGTCCGCTCCAGCTGAAGAGTCTGCGCGCGCACCGAGCGCCCACGTCACCGCGCACGCGCTCCAACCCGCTCGGAGCCCGCCGCGCAAGCGCAGAAGGAGGCGCGAGCAGCACCTCCCTCGCCCCTCCCCCCAACACCAGGAGGCCAAACGGCCCCGGAGCAGCGACAAGACCCTTGGGACCCGCCCCTGGAGCTGAAGCCGCCGCCTTTCCGGGTCCCAGCAACCAAGAAAAGCCTACTGAAGCTTCCAGAATCAAGAAAGGCGAAGCAGAAGGAAAGCACCCCAATTCTCTCAGCCTCACACACGAAGCCTTCGTGAAAACTGTGAAACCAACGCCAGCGGGCTTTCTCCAGTGTGCCTTCCACGGTTTCCCTGGGGCTCCTCGCCGGCCCCGCCTCTGCCGCGCCCAGCCCCACCCACATGGGGCTCCTCAGCCCCCAGTGGTTCACTAGCCCATCTAACGAATTCGAGATCTTCCTCCCCAGTGTGCTGAGGGCTGGGAATGCGCCAGAACGTCGGGAAGCCTTGAGAGACCGGGTGACACCGGTGATCGAGTCTGCACTATCCACAACCGAAGAATACTAGGAAGGAGACCGCAAACCTCACTACCTAGTGGGAAGGGAAGAACAGTTGCTGTTAACTGACCAGAAACAAAGACGAAAGAGGTCCTGGTCAGACAGCAAAACGTGCAAACGAGAATTTTGCACGCGAGGGAGTATTAGCTGAGCCTTTGTGCTTGTGTACTATATTTTTATTTGAGCAAGATATTTAAACTGAGGTGCAAAGAAAAAAATCACCTAGTATCGGTATATGTAAGGTTGAACCAAGAGCATATTTCTTCCAACCAAACATCAAAAATTACCTTTCTTCCCTGCCCCTTACCAACCACTCTTTCTTCTATGCTACCAACACTAGTTTAAGGTGAACAAAAGTAGTAAAAAAGCAAATTGTGGTCCATTTTTCCAAACCATTTTCTTTCACTGTCAGAATTACTGAGAACCTACTATATTCTGGGTGACTTTTGTACAAAATGGTAGGAAGAAGGAGAATGAGATTAAAAGTCAACAAAAGGAGGCTTAACCAGCAGAAGTTGATCTGAGCATGGCTCCAGGACTATTAGGAAGGGTTTTCTTTCTCCCAAACCTGCTCCTCCTGAGGAAATATCTGACACCAAGAGGAGAAAATGGGCTGGAACTAGTATGACTGGGAAATTCGTAGGCTAAAGTTGTAGACTTCTTAAATTGCTTCTGAAACCCTCATTCAGGCACTCAACAGGAGCATCACCAGTGCAACAAATGAGTAAGACCCAACCAAGGTCCTAGGCAAAACTGAAAACCAGCCGTTTCTTCAACACCTTCCTCCTCTTCCCTCTTGCCTCCTCTTCCCTTCTCTCCTCTCCTGAACAATATTCAGAATCTCCCACTTCAAGAACGCCTGCCTCTCAAAGATCTAAGGATTCCTCACACCAAATCTCCATTTTTGAGGCAGGAATAAAATTTGTGTTGACTTAGCAATAAGGCATCTGATCCTAAGATATGAATGCTAACTGGGTAACCATCATATTCATAGTGGCAATTTCATCCCAAATGAGACAAGTTAATTTATATCTCTAATTGGGAAATCAGTGAGGACATATCAGTGGCCCAGTTTTGATTTTACATCATACTAGTAATAAATAACCACTTTTTCTCTCAACTAATCT
>NW_004567124.1:25373348-25376657 GCF_000260355.1 Condylura cristata
AGCGGGCGGGTCAGGAGAGGTCTGCCACGCCATGTGATCTCCTCCGGGGCAGGCGGGAATCGAACTCATGCGGAAGCGGCTTTTAGATTCTCAGTGCTGTGCTTTAACCCGCTGCGCCACCAGGGAGGGCCCCCGTTTACATTGTTTTTAATGCAATTTCACAAACTGCAACTTGTGACTGTATTGTGACTTTGGTTATATAAGAACTTCTTTAAAATGCATTCTGAAATAACCCAAATTTTCAAAATGTCAAGCAAATTAACTGTTAGAACTGATGCTCCTGAATTCTACCTTACTATTGCAAATCTCCCACTTCAGTTATTCTACCTCACCTGGTCCAGCCTAACACAATATTTCCTCTTGATTTTCTGTAGTTGAACTTTCACAATAAGTTTACTAAATGTTAGGGCTGCGTAGGGATCAAGAATGCATGGAATATTAAAATATCTAGCCTGAAAAGTATAGATCTGTTCCAAGATTGTTCTGTAAAACACAAAGGTCCTATTCAGTTACAAGCATATTTATCATATACAACAAATATTCCAGTGCCTCATAACAGACTGAGGACGGGAAAGTCTAGCCTCTTATGCACTGTGCACATATTTATATTAAAACTCCAAGGAGTTGGCACAACTTAACAGAATCCACCCCAAGACAAACTGTATTCCTTATCTAGTCTATTTAATTCCACTTTCTCCATTCCAAATTCTACTGCAGCCATCACTCTCTCAATTAACTAAAAGAGAAAATGACCTCACTCTTCAAATGACACCATCACCACAACCCCAAAACCCTGGGCTATAGTCTTATTTATAATATATTCATTCAATACAATAAGACCATTCTTAGAATAAGAGCTACCTATAGACTGAATTATAAAATAGGTTTTTTGTTTTGTTTTTTTTTTTAAAGTAAAAAGCCCTGCACTAGCCATAAAAACTTGTGTGCTAGGCAAAGAGGGATAAAAGAGGGAACTACACAGACTTATACAAAGTCCAACCTTACCCACCTTTCAGTAATACAACTAAAACCAACTCATGCAGAGGGACAAAGTATGATTGGTTCCCATACCTGAAACCTGAACTTACATTACAAGTGGCAACAATACTGCCTTAAAGGAGTTAATGATTTACCCAATGGTGAGCTTTAAATGGCTCTTAATCATCACATTGATGTGATTAAAAACATGTTTTAGAAAATGTTAAGAGAAGGATGGAGAAGAGGACAGACATGTGATGGAATGTTACTCAAGTTCATTAAGAAACATTTCACTGTAATGTCTCAGATCTCAAACCTAATAATCATGTTCCTTACCCTTTGCCTAAGAACATCTTTCCAAATGCTCCAAATCTAACTTCTGTTCACCCCACATTTCTAAGCTTCAGTCACTTTTTTAAGAAACTTTCCTTAACCCCTAATATTGACATCTTCCTGCTTGCTATATGCTTTCAGAGTACCCTATATTTCTTTGTAACACCTACCACAATTGTTATTACTTTTAAAACTATACAGTAATGTATAGTCTTGCCTACTAGACTGCTAGTTCCATCTATCCCAGTGCCTAACACATTGCCTGGAACAACACAAACAAAATTTGTTGAGTAAATGAATACATAATCATAGTTCCCCATTTTCCAGGCAAGTTCAAAGAAAAAATACTCATTTAATGTCCAACAACTGGGGGTTGCAGAGTTAAAATACATTTGACCATACTCGAGTTTTAAATAAATATACTGCTTTGGCTAACATTTCCCAAAGGAGTACAGTTCTAGTCAGAAAAACTTGTACCCATTAACTCTTATCCCAAATTATTTCTCCTTAGAGAAATGGAAAAATATTATTGATAAGGCTGAAGCTTGAAGAAATAACTTTTTCTAGGAAAGTCTTAATTACTTATTGACTGCATCTTGCATGAATAACTTTTGACTGAGTATTACCTAGAAATTCAAGAAATGCAAACAGATCCTTAGTTTTGTAACAAGTGTTATGATTCCACAATTTTAGCATCTGGTAACAGAAGCAACAAACTAACAAAGACCACCATCTATTTTTCTACCACCATCTTTTATTTCTACAAGGAAATAAAAGTTAAGTATCTTCAAGATAAAAGGACATGAATGATGCTCAGAAAACTACTTTCAGAAGGATTACAAAATAAAAAACAAGAGGTGGGCCCTCCCTGGTGGCACAGTGTGTTAAAACACAGCACTGCAAGCAAGCCACAACTGCTTCAGTGCAAGTTTGACTCCTGGCCCTGGAGGTGACCCACATGGCGCAGCAGACCTCTCCTGTCTGGCCCCGCTGCAGACTGTACTTGTCAGTCTGCCTGTAGTACTGCTCCCCATTCTGTCTCTAGTGAATCCTCTCACTGCCTCTGGCCTCTATCCCAGTTCTATATGAATAAATTAATCTTCAAAAAAAAAAAAAAAAGAGGTCTAAAAGATTCCTAAACAAAGTTTTCAGTGTACTACTAAGCCCGTAGGAGAAAGTCTTAGAAAGCAAAAAAAGGAAGACCAAAGAGAGCATAGAATTGCACAAAAATTTTAAACACACAAGAGGACATATAAAAACAGGAAGTAGTGCTATAGGCCAACGACAGGACTGGGAGACAGCAAGTGAGCTGCAAGACTGGAATCAGGCAAGAATCAAGAAGCCCAGTACAGAAAAATATACTGAAAATGGTCTGGTCTGCAAATGCATATGAAAGAAACCATACTTGCTTTCCACAAAGAACACTAATGCCCCCATCAAATCGAAATGGTGGCCAACAAAGTGGTTCCAAAACTAATAGTACCGGTATGACAAGCCAGTAAAACTCCCCCCAAAAAAGATTTAGATGACCATTACATGGTGACCAACTTTTTATCTTACAAAGCACACCACCACCTAGTACCAGTCTTTCTTAATATTTTAAGACTGAAAATCTAGGGAGAACATATAATGATTAAGTGTTTTATTTTGAATACATTTAGATGAAAAACTTACATAGTCCCTATTTCAAGATACATCTCTGATAACTTTACAACAGGGGCAGTACTCCAAGACTGCCTGTCTGACTATGCAGGTGTCTCTCTTTTTTCTTCCACCTTTTCCTAATAAACCAGCTCTTTTAAAATGTTTTTAAAAAGAAGAGGAAGAGGGCCCTCCCTGGTGGCGCAGCAGGTTAAAGCACAGCGCTGAGAAGCTTAAGCCACTTCCCCATGAGTTCGATTCCCGCCTGCCCCGGAGGAGATCCACATGGCGAGGCAGAGCTCCCTGGACCTGCCAGCTGCTCCCCTCAGCAGTGTACTTTGTCCATCTGCCTGTTCT
>NW_004567124.1:25376757-25383189 GCF_000260355.1 Condylura cristata
CAGGCCCTGCCCCTCTGGCCTGTACCCCAGTTCTGTGTGCATAAATAAATCTTTAAAAAAAAAGAAAAAGAAAAACTATAGAAGCACAGTGGAGTGAGGAATTATTACTGAGGTATCAAATAAGTGTTAAAGGATATCTAGAAGCTGACAAAGCAAAGGAGGGAAGAGTATTCTAAGTAGAGAGAACAAAGGTACAAAATAGAAAAGTATTCACTAATTGCCTTGTCTTTCAATCAGTTACCATACAACCAATCATGACATAATCAATAATCAATGATGACTGGAAAAAATAATGTCATTATATGGTTCTCTATCCAAGGAGCAACAGAAGTAGAAAGGAAGCTAAGTCAGAGGAGTGTAAAGTTTCCAGAAAAAAATTTAAAATGAGTATAAATGAGCACAGTATCAAAGAACAGGGACAGGGTAGGTACAGAAGAAAAGCATTTCAGACAGAAAACAGCTTGTGTGAAGTCAGAGGAACAAAAGAGCATGTGAAGACAGAAGAACAAGAACACACTCAAGGAGCCCAGTATTGTAACATGACTACAATTTTAAATGCCCATCACCAGTGATGGCGTTTAACTACAGGACTAGAAAAGGCAAAGGATGGAGTGGTAGTGCCTACAAGATTTCATCTCACAGAAAAAGAGAAGTCATTCAAAAGATTATAAGAAAATACATGACATGCTTAAACTCACATGTTTTTAGAAAATTACTTCTGGCTACTGGTTGAGATTGTGTGGAAGATGATAAGACTGGAAACCATTCAGATACCTCTCCCTCTCCATCTCTACAGTTGCTCACTTCAGAAGCCCAAGTTATTCTAACATCTTCCTCTTTCTCACCTTCCCCAAATATTTATGCAGTCATTTAATTTGCTTGCTGAACCTACATACCCACTGCATCTCCGGCCTGTACCCCAGTTCTGTATGAATAAATAAATAAATCTTCAAAAAAAATTTTAAAAAATTAAAAAAAAAAAAAGAGGAAGAAAGCAACCTAGTTAGTTTTGCAGCAGATATTTAGAAATGACTGCTAGACAATACTGCAGATTCTTTAGATAGCCAAGATTTAGTCTTTTGGGGGAGGAAATAAATAACTTGGTCTTTGGGGGTAGGGTATAAGTTATCTTGCCAAGTACTCAAGAATCAGCCTCTCCTCATCAGGCACAATTCTGGAGAAAGAAAGTCAGCCAGGAGACACCAAAATCCAGGCTAAAAGATTGTCACATAATTACCAAATAACAATCAGTATGGGGTGTGGAGGTATATACTGATAGCTAGAACTTTAGAACTACATGAGAACAATGTAGTGAAACCAAAAACCAAGATAAGACTGAGCTCAGACCCCATCACTGCATACTTAAGAAAAACTGTGGGGCACATGTAATGGTAGAAGAGGCAGGTCAAACTACACTTAAAGCTGTACTCCAGGCATATCAGACAAAAAGGGCAAATGGGTAGAAAATCTTTTTTCTTCTAAAAAATCTACTTTTAAATTTGACTTAAAAATAAACATTGTAAATGGATTTTATAACCTTTATGGAAAAATGTCAACTGTGATCTACCACTGGAGGGCAGGGAACACCTGTTAAATGAGAGGAAAAAATCTGTATTGAAATAGATTATTATTCAAGCAACTTGAATGCAGTGCATTACCCAAATAAGCTGTATAAAGGTTATAGATTAGAGAGCTTCTATGGGGCCAATATCTTTCTTCCTAGGATTAGTTCCACCTAATATTCACTGGATTATGTACAAGTAAAAGAAATAAGGATATAATCAGCTAAGTAAATGAATTATAAATAATACTGGAAAGCACCAACTATGTCATAGGCACTCAACCACCAATAAAGAAATACTATTAAAAAAAAAAAAACATGAAGTTCAAATTCTAGATAAAGAGATAGGATGACAATGCACAACTGTTGCTGGCATTTTGGAAAAACTGCAGGAACAAACACAGTATAGAGAATCCAGAAGGGCTACAAAGAAGAGAGGGACTTACAAGCTGGGTCTTTATGGAAATACGAAGTTAATAAAAGAAAAAAGGAAGATACTGCAAGTAGAAACTATACAATCAGTAAAGAAGTACAAGAATGAACCAGAATTTAGAGATATATGGGTACTTTTTTTTAAGATTTATTTATACATACAGTACTGGGGTATAGGCCAGAGGTACAGAGACAGTAAGAGGATTTACCAGAGACAGAGTGGGGAGCAGAACAGGCAGATCTACTGCATTACACTGCTGAGGGGAGCAGCAGGCAAGACAGGAATTGTCTGCTGCACTATGTGGGTCGCTCCCTGGCTGGGGATTGAACTCATGCTGAAGTGGCTGCAGCTAGATTTGTAGGGTTATACTTTAATCCATTGAGCTACCAGTGAGGGGCCAGTATTTGGGTCCTTTTTATAGGAGCAAAACACTGAAATGAAAATACCACGGGGTGCAAAGGGTTAAGTCTTAGCACTATGAAGCTATCCACAGCCACTGCAGCACAAATTCAGTTCCCAGCCAGGGAGATGACCCACATGGCCAGCTTTTCCCCTTAGCAGTGTATTTCACTATATCTGCCTGTTCTCCTCCCCAGAACAGGTGAATCCTCTCACCCTCCCATACCTATGGCCTACACTCCAGCTCTTGGATACATAAATAAATCTTAAAGAAAGAAAGAAAAGAAAATCAATGTAACCGGTATAGTTAGTATCATGCAGAAAGAAAATCAATGTAACCGGTATAGTTAGTATCATGCAGAATTTACCCAATAAAATGGACTGAATACTGAGGAGATATTTATCCAATCTATCCATTCATGATAAATATACATTCAATCATCCAAATACCTAGGTTCCTACTTTCCACTGTCAAATAATAACCAATGGCATGTAAAAGGAGAACTATATAGGGTCCTCCCTGGTAGCGCAACGGGTTAAAGCACAGCACTATCAAGCTATCCGAAGCCACAAGTTCGGTGGGATGACCCACATGGCGCAGCAGACCCATCTACTGCTCCCCTCAGCAGTGTACTTCGTCGATCTGCCTGTCCTGCTCCCCACTCTGTCTCTGGTGAATCCTCTCACCCCCTGCACCTTTGGCCTATACCCTACTTCTTGTATGCATAAATAAATCTTAAAAAACAAAAAGAGGCCCTCCCTGGTGGCACAGCGGGTTAAAAGCACGGCACTGCAAGGCTGGCCACTGCCACTTCGGTGCAAGTTTGATACCCAGCCCTGCAGGTGACCCCCATGGCACAGCAGACCTCTCCTGTCTCGCCCCCTCCTCCCCTCCCTTCATCAATTTGCCTGTTCTCCCCACTCTGACTTTTGAATCCTCTTCCAGGCCCTGCCCCTCTGGCCTGTACCCCAGTTCTGTGTGCATAAATAAATCTTTAAAAAAAAAGAAAAAGAAAAACTATAGAAGCACAGTGGAGTGAGGAATTATTACTGAGGTATCAAATAAGTGTTAAAGGATATCTAGAAGCTGACAAAGCAAAGGAGGGAAGAGTATTCTAAGTAGAGAGAACAAAGGTACAAAATAGAAAAGTATTCACTAATTGCCTTGTCTTTCAATCAGTTACCATACAACCAATCATGACATAATCAATAATCAATGATGACTGGAAAAAATAATGTCATTATATGGTTCTCTATCCAAGGAGCAACAGAAGTAGAAAGGAAGCTAAGTCAGAGGAGTGTAAAGTTTCCAGAAAAAAATTTAAAATGAGTATAAATGAGCACAGTATCAAAGAACAGGGACAGGGTAGGTACAGAAGAAAAGCATTTCAGACAGAAAACAGCTTGTGTGAAGTCAGAGGAACAAAAGAGCATGTGAAGACAGAAGAACAAGAACACACTCAAGGAGCCCAGTATTGTAACATGACTACAATTTTAAATGCCCATCACCAGTGATGGCGTTTAACTACAGGACTAGAAAAGGCAAAGGATGGAGTGGTAGTGCCTACAAGATTTCATCTCACAGAAAAAGAGAAGTCATTCAAAAGATTATAAGAAAATACATGACATGCTTAAACTCACATGTTTTTAGAAAATTACTTCTGGCTACTGGTTGAGATTGTGTGGAAGATGATAAGACTGGAAACCATTCAGACACCTCTCCCTCTCCATCTCTACAGTTGCTCACTTCAGAAGCCCAAGTTATTCTAACATCTTCCTCTTTCTCACCTTCCCCAAATATTTATGCAGTCATTTAATTTGCCTGCTGAACCTACATCCCAAACCTTCCGGACCATAATTTGCACTCAGAATACCATAAAATACCACAGGTCTATTTTTACATTAATATAACCCTAAGAAAAAAAAACCCGAACC
Organism: Condylura cristata; assembly: GCF_000260355.1. Classification (NCBI taxonomy): domain Eukaryota; kingdom Metazoa; phylum Chordata; class Mammalia; order Eulipotyphla; family Talpidae; genus Condylura; species Condylura cristata. The sequence continues at coordinate 25,381,086 of NW_004567124.1, forward strand.
ATAAACACCAATAGTTCTTCCTGGCCTACTACAATAGATAGACCATTCCAAAATAAATTCATTTTTTTTTACTTAAATTTTATTTCTACTGAAGTAACGTTGGTTTACAAGCAACAGATTCCAAATTTCATCACTAGCTCTTTTCTAATCAATTTTCCACACAGCATCCAGTGACTATAAACATAAATTAGTTCACGCCATTTCTGCCACTTCTAACCTTCCACTAGCTTCTCATTTTGTTTAGGAAAAAAGTCAAACTCCTACACACGAACTACAGAGCTGACATCACTGCCCCCTTAATTTGTCATGCTCCTGCCACAGTGAGCTTCTACTTATCAAATACTCTGAACCCTAATTGTGACCTAGTTAACATATATTCATCATTCTGTTCTGTGTAAATGCACTTCCTCAGCAATCTATCCCTACCCTCATTTAAATTTACAGTACCCTGTCCTGTAACTTCATAACACTTACCAGTACTCATAATAATTTATTTACAATCATTAATATCTTCTGCAAAGGTAGTAAGAGCTAACATTTTCTGAGTATTTTATACTTAACTTATTTAATCTTTATAGCCAATAGCCTAGTAGCCAGAGGCAGTATCTACTCCTCACTTCACTTATGGAGCTGAGGTATTGAGTAATTTCCTCCCGGCCCTTCCCCTGGTGGCACAACAGATTAGGGTGCAGCACTGCAAGCTAGTTGCAGCCGCATTAGTGCAAATTTGATCCCTAATCCAGGAGGTGATCCACATGGCACGACAGACCTCTGCTGTCTCACCTGCTGCTCTCCTCAGCAGGGTACTTCATCAGTCTGCCTGTTCTGCTCCCCACTCTGTCTCTGGTGAAGCCTCTCACCTTCCCAGTCCTGTATGCATAAATAAATAAATCTTAAAATAAGGAATTTGCTCCAGTTCATAAAGCCAAAATTTGAGTCCACAGTTTATATTTGTAATCAACATGCTATGCAGTAAGCACTAAGGGAACAGAGTAACTACATCTGTTTATAAAAGCACAAAATTATTTAGGTCTGGCATTAAATATAAAGCAGGAATTTACATAATTTACATAATTGGAGAATAAATCAATTATTAAATAACTGAGGCAAATGATTACATTTAGAGGCATAGGAGAAGTGAGAAAAATAAAATGAGGTAGAAACAATGGTGAAGGCCTCCATTTGGACTTAATGAAATAAAGGCAGCACAAAAACATTCTAGGTTAACAATTTCTTAATTGGAAGCCCATGGATCTCTAAGGAGTTGATTCAGGGTTTTAGGATGCCTAGAAATACCAAAATTTGGTGTATCTGTACACTTTTCTGGGGAGAAAATATACCATTGAGTCAGATTCTTAAAAGGTACGTAGTAATCTCCCGTTTGGGATCAGTGATCTAAGTGGCAAAGTATAAAGGGAATCTGGAGAAAAAGGTGCAAACTTTAACTAAATACAAAGTATTGGAAAGTAACAGAAGCCACGAGGTTGGGAAAGATTGCCCAAAAATGTATAGAGAAGTAAAGATCTCAGAGGGTTATGGTTATAATTCTAGGAATATGGTCATTTAGAAGACAGTGATGAAAAAAAATCCAGAAAGGAGGGTAAGAAGATACAGTTACAGAACTTTAAGAGAGAAACGGGGTGAGGGTAGCATCACTAAGGAGAAATGAATATCTTAAAGAATAATGCAGGGGCCTACCTTGTAGCGCAAGGGTTGGATCTCAGCACTATGAAGCACTGGGCAGCGTAAGTTCCATCCTGGCCAAGGAGGGGACTCACATGGCACAGCAGACCTCTCCTGACCCAACCTTCTCCACTCAGCAGTATATTTCAAAGTGAATCTGCCTGTTCTGCTCCTCACTCTGTCTCTGGTGAATGGTCTCACTCACCACCACCCCCCACACACACCTCTGGCCTACACCCCAGCTCATTTATACATAAATAAATTAATCTTTAAAAAAGAATCATACAGAGTCCTCCCTGGTGGAGCAATGTGTTAGGACGCAACATTGCAAGCTGGCCACAACCGCTTCACTGCAAGTTCGATCCCCGGCCCCGGAGGTGACCCACATGGCACAGCAGACCTCTCCTGATCGCCCACTGCT
>NW_004567124.1:25384908-25387040 GCF_000260355.1 Condylura cristata
ACACTGCTGAGGGGAGCAGCGGGCGGGTCATGAGATGTCTGCCACGCCATGTGGTCACCTCCGGGGCAGGCGGGAATCGAACTTATGAGGAAGTGGCTTTTAGATTCTCAGTGCGGTGCTTTAACCCGCTGTGCCACCAGGGAGGGCCCAATAAGTAAATCTTTAAAAAATAAAAATCACCATCAAAACTGGTGGGGGGGAAGGAAGTGCACTGGATTACGGTAATGGCACACAGATGATTTGGGGACGGGAAGCCCACGGGGATTACAAATGAGATGGAAAAAGGCACAAAATGATGTAAAAATAAACTATTATATTATTTTTTTTTAAAAAGTGGGAACTTAAATAACTAAAAATCACTACTATAATCTGCAGAGCAGAAATTGTGTCTTTGCTTATATCACATCATTATATACATTATTTAATTAAATATTTTTCTACAATAACCAAGACAGCTAGTACTTATAATAGTCATCTCTGAGCCTAAATATAGGTGTCTTCTGTTCATTCTGAACATCAAGATTGTTTATCCTTATTTTTCTATATTCTCTCACTTAATTTAAGATGTTTTTTTAAGGTTCTGATAAAGCCAAACTAAAAAACTAACCCTGGAAACCTGACTGTTGAATGGAGGCCACAAGAGGGAGAGGAGAAAGAGAGGAATCCCTGCAAACAAAGAACGGAGGGAGCACAAAAGCCCATGATGGTGGACTGCTGTTCTTTGGTGGTGGCTGCACTATGACAACAGTAGCAATAAAGGAGGAGTGGGGGGAGCCTGCTCTTCTGTGGGGCAGATGTAAACCAGTACTGACTAAAGAAAGTCTTTTAAGAAAATCAAAATTTTATTTAAATTAAAACGTAAAAATGATACCATACCAATGTAAATGCTATTATCAAAATTAGCAAAAACTAATCAAAATCACATTTATACAGCTAAATTCATTAAAACAATAAACTCACACATCTATTGATTATTGTCTTTTTTTAAAAAGATTTATTTATTTATGCATACAGAACTAGGGTACAGGCCTGATGTGCAGGGGTGATGAGAGGACTCACCAGAGACAGAGTGGGGAACAGAACAGGCAGAGTGACTGAAATACACTGCTGAGGGGAGCAGCAGGCAACACAGGAGAGGTCTGCTGTGCCATGTGGCTACCCCCCTGGATGGGGACTGAACTTGTGCTGAAGTAACTGCTGCTAGCTTCCTAGTGCTTTAACCATTTGTGCCACCAGGGAGGGCCCTGATTATTGTCTTTTTTAGGTATTGTTGATATGTTTAATTTAGTTCATTTCTAAATAGTTAAAATAGACTGTCAAAAATTCATTTTTAAAAATTGACACTAAATGAATAATCACAACCACACACTTGCACAAAATTAGAAGGAACAAGGGATCACATGGTTTTCACAGTCTGAATCAGAGATTTTATACCATACCCATAGCATACTTCCCTGAATCATCTTTGAAGATAACCTCTACCTACTTACAATCTCACTGTACTCTATCAAGATTTCCTTCATAATCTTTTATGAGGTTATTGGTATTGTAACTTTTTCAATCAAAAAGTTACAAAAATAAGCACTTGGATTTATTCTTCTCCTTACAAAACCAATAAAGATTAAATTCTCAAATCTAAAAACAGTATATTCCATTTTTTTTAATTACTCTAGATTTCCCACTTACTAGGTCAAAAGTCGTAACAAAAGCATTTTCCTCATGTGGGGGAAATTCATATTCATACGTACTTTTATACATAAAAGATCTACAAGGGCCTCCCTGGTCACCCAAAGGGTTCAGTCTCAACACTATGAGACTATTGGTAGCCAACTGCAGCAGGAGTTTGACTCCCCAGCCAGGGAGGTGACCCACATGGCACAGCAGACCTTTCCTGTCTCGCCTCAGCAGTGTACTTCATCTATTTGCCTGTTCTGCTCCCCACTGTCTCTGATGGATCCTCCCACCACTCCTGCACCTCTGGCCCATACCCCAGTTCTGTATGCATAAATAAATAAATCTTTTTTAAAAAATGAAAGCTATCCAGGCCCTCCCTGGTGGCGCAGCGGGTTAAAGCACAGCACTGAGAATCTGAAGCCACTTCCGCATGAGTTCGATTCCCGCCTGCCGCCTGC
>NW_004567124.1:25387410-25396993 GCF_000260355.1 Condylura cristata
AAAAATTGCATGGAAAAGCATTGTTATGCAGTGACACTGTGCTAACAGCATATCATCTACATTACTAGACTATTTCTAGTAGATAATATTTCCAACTCATAGAAAAACAGTGCAAAAAATTAGAAAATTTAAATAGCATATCTTATTACAAGTTATTTTCTTCACAAAAATGAGGATTCAACCAAAATAAGTTCCTGAGTGGCTCTTTTGTTAACCAAGTAAGGAAAGCTTAATTAAAACATGTTTGGTTCTAACAGCCAAAAAAAATTATGTCTAGAGAAAATAACAGTATAAGTTATTTAGCAAGAATTGTAGTTCAGGGCCACCCCTGATGTGCAAGAGATTAAAGCACAGCACTATGAAGCTATCGCAGCCACTGCAGCATGAGTTCGATCCCTAGCAGCCCTCTCCTGACCTGCCCGCTGTTCCCCTCAGCAGTGTATTTCAGTACATCTGCCTATTCTACTCCCCGCTCTGCCTCTGGTGAATCCTCTCACACACACACCCCACCTCTGGCCACACCCAGTTTTGTATGTGTAAAAAAATCTTTAAAAAGAATTGTAATTCAAATTGTTAAAGACATCACAAAGTCAAAACACTGCACTACCACTTAAAAGCTATCAATTAAAAATCAATTTGTTTTATCTCTTGATAAGCTGACAGATGTTAGCAATACTTCCCTCAGTTATTGTTTATTTGAGGAGGCAATATTTGACATGACTAATTAGTTTTATGAATAATCATCAAGAAACAAAATGACAAGAACATTTTCAAAGAAAGTAGGAAAAACACCAATTCAGTGCAAGCTGAAGTAGAATCTGCTAAGATGTTACAATGATGGTAGTAAAAATGTGTTGGCAGAAAAAGGTTTACCAAGATGAATTTTCAAAACCTGTGAAAATTTAGGGTGCTTAAAGTCTGATATTCCCTGCATCATTCATCAGACAATACTCTGCAGAAAATATATGAATTTGTCATATAATATTCAACAAGTAATGTCAATGGCTACAGACCATGAACTTAACCATCCTTGAAGCCATGGATTTCTGTCAAAAATAGAAAATAAACATCCTGATTTGTCTTATCATTAAGCAGTTAACAGGTTAAAAACAGTCAAGTTTTACTGCAGTTTTTAATATATCTGGATTTTTTTCTGAATGAGAACAACAGTTACAGGGGCCCCACTGCAGCCTCGGTGTGCTGCCTGTAGGCAAGCCCCAGTCCCACCTGGCAAGCAGCGTCTTGTGGCACACCGGGCCAGTGTGGCAGGCTCCCAGGTATAGTCAGTGCTCTGGATGTCTCAGGCTGCTGTCCCAGCTCTGCTGCGGGAACCCCTGCATCACCACACCAGCACAGCTCAAAGCTCCTGTGAACTCACAGACAACAAGCCTGCTCTGATCTCAGTGTGAACCAGGTCTGGACAGGAGACCAGAGTTTCACTCTTGAATACAACATGGGGATTAGAAATGGAGCAATCGAGTTCAAGCTTTCACCAGTGCCATTCACGGTCTTTTTTCTTTTTTAAGACTTATTTTATTTAATTATTTATGCATACAATAGCCAGGGTATAGTCCAGAGCTGCGGGGGTTGAAAGGATTCACCAGAGATAAGAGTGGGGGAACAGAACCGACAAACTGACTGAAATACATTGCTGAGGGGAGAAGTGATAGTGACAGGAGAGGTCTGCTGTGCCATGTGGGTCAACTCCCTGGCCAGGGATGGTACCTGTGCTGCAGTGGCTGCAGACAGCCTCACTGTGCTGAGTCTTAACTCCTGTGCCACCGGAGAGGACCGCAAGGTTTTTCTGAGACAACAAGGATTGGAAATGGAACACTCTTGATTGGTGCTTGACCAACATCAATCAAAGACCTAAACTTGTAAATGGCCCAGTCAGGCTTGAAAGGCAGGAATCCTGAAGAGGATAGAAACCAGCTTGAGACATTCAGCAGACAGATATTGACAACTCATCAGGCCTTTTGCAGACAAATTCATCGGGACTTCAAGAAGTCTGTAGACATACACAGAAGTTGAGACTTCCACAGCCTTGAAGACCTCTGCAAACCTTCACAGAAACATGGTCCCCGCACCCACCTCCAGTCATGCCTCTAATATCGCTAACATCAACTAGAAAGAGCAGGTGATAGCCTGGACCCAGTGTATCTCAAAGAGCTGTTTGGTGTTAGCTTAAGCCAACAGCTCTCAAAGAGATGTCTTGGCATCTCTGGTGTCTTTGGCACCACCTCCTGGTAACTGATGCTGATGGGCAATGTTGACTGGTTTTGACCATTACAACTGACCTATGACCAACACTGCTGACCTGTCATTGCCTCCAAGAAGTGTACACGGCTTCTGATCCTCTGGCCTCCTGGTGCTGTTGCATCCAGCACTATCCCATCTAGCTTCCAGTGCTGTACAGCCCAGCCTTTGGACTGCTGCTATGGTATCACTTCAGCAGCCCCACCTGTGGTCACCTCCAGCTACTATCATGGTTTGTATCTTGGTCCACTGCTGACCCGTATGCCACCAGCTCCAGTCTTTCATCAATGGGAAAAATGCCATCTTGCACAAGCAGCCTTTGTTTTAAGCTACTGAACACTACCTGGGGTAGGAGAGCCAGCCATTTTGGCCTTAGAGACACTTTCTTTGTTCCAATCTACCTTTGTTGCACCCTGAACCCGAGTGGTGTCTTGCAATTGTGAGCACATGGGTAAGAATCGACCCTGCACTGCTTTAGAGCCACTTACTATCCACTACTATTGAATACTGAATGGTTTTGGAAATTAGCTTTTCCTACAGGCTTGATAATGTTCCTCAATGAATTGAAACTATAATCAAAAGGGAAACAGTAATTATATGTAAAACTTTTTCTAAAATTAAGTGATCTCAGTGAAAACTAACATGGCTTGAATCACTAAATAATGTATAAGCTGCATGTACATTCACTGCTATCAAGAGGTAAAACTACACACAAGGTATTCATTCCCAGAACTCTCATTTTATCCTTGTTAGTGTGGCTATTATCAAAAGACAAGAAATAATAAATGCTGATGAGGATTTGAAGGAAAGGAATACTTTGTACTGTAGATAGCACTGTAAATTGTACAGTGACTACAGGCTATGAAAACAGTATGAAGGTTCTCAAAAAAACAAAACTAGACCCACCATATAATCCAACAATTCCATTTATGGTGTGTATTTGAAAGAGAGAAAATCATGTTGAAGAGATACTTACATTCCCACATCCACTGCAGCATTATTTACAACATGGAAACAAGACATGGAAAAAATGTGTCTATCAACAGACAAACAGGTAAGTAAAATATGGTATCTATGTATACATGTGTGTGCCTGCAGTGTGTAATAGAATACTATTTAGTCATAAAAAAAGGAAAATTTTCATTTTCAACAACATGGGTGGAACTTGGAGGCATTTTATTAAGTCAAATAAGTCAGAAAAAACAAATACTATGCGATCTCACATATGTGGAACCAAAAAAATCCAAATCAGAAAAATCAAGGTCATAGAAAAGGAGATCACATGTGCGGTTAGCAGAGGGAAGGAGTGGGGTATGAAGAAACTGCATGAAGGTACTCAAAGGTTAAAAATTCTAGTTATACTGAGAAATAGAAAATACTAAGGGTGAATATTTAAGTCTCAGCACTATCACCACTATGTCCTGAGTTGAATCCATGGCCAGGGAGCTGACCCACATAGGGCACAGCAGACTTCCACTGTCTCCCCTGCTGTTCCCCTTAACAGTGTACTTCAATAAATCTGCCTGTTCTGCTCCCCATTCTGTCTCTGGTGAATCTTCTCATTCACCTCTAACCTACAACCCAGTTCTACATAAATATAAAAAAAAAAAAGTACTGATGATGTAATGTACAACATGACAACTATAGTTTATATTGCTGTATGATTGATTTTAAAGTTGCTAAAAGAGAAAATCCTAAAAATTCTTATCACAAGGAGGGCCTCTCTGGTGGCACAGGGGTTAAAGTCTCAACTATGAAGCTATCACCAGTCAGTGCAGACTGAGTTCATTCCTCAGCCAAGGAAATGAGGTACGTGACATAGCAGACCTCTGCTGTAGGGCCTGCTGCTTCTTTCAGAAATGTGTTTCAGTAGATCCATCTGTCCTGCTCCCCACTCTGTCTCCTAGACCCCAGTCTCCCCACTGTATCCTAAACCCCAGTTCTTGTATGCATAAATAAAGTAAGTCTTCTTTAAAAAGTCACACTGAAATGTGACTTTATTCATAATCAAAAAGAGAGAAAATAAGTTTTGGCCAAGATGTATAGAAACTGGAACTCGTACTCTGTAGGTGAGTATGTGAAATGGTATAGCTACTTTAGAAAATACTTCTGCACTTCCTTGAAAGGTTAGAGTGACCATTTGACCTAGTAATCACACTATTAAGTATATATCCAAGATAAATAAAAATATGTTCACACACTCATCTAAACAAGTACATGAATGTTCACACTGGCGCTAGTAATAGAAACCAAAGAGAAAAAATCCGAAGAATGAATAAACAAAACATGAACTATTATTCAGCTACAAAGAGAACTGATACACACTACAGCACAGATGAACCCTGAACATCGTAACTGAGTGAAAGAAGTTAGTCACAAAGGGTTTTCTATTGTATTAATCCAGAGAGACATAATGCAGACTGGTGGCACCTTGGCCTGAGGAAGCTGAGGTGGCAAAGTTTCTTTTGGAGGTGATAAAGAGAGAAAAAGATATAGGTGATAGACACACAACTGTGCAGTATAAATCACTGAATTTATACACTTTAAGTTGGTGAGTTTCTGTATTTGGATTATATCTCAACAAAAGATAATTTTCTTACAGATAAATGTTGAATAGTAGACAACTCATGTCACAAAATAAAGATTCAAATAATGTACAATTTTTTTTCCATGATTCACCCTTTTTCTTTTTTAAAGACTTATTTATTTATGCATATAGAACTGGGGTACAGGCCAGAGGTGCAGGGGCAGTGAGAGGATTCGCCAAAGTGGGGAGCAGAACAGGCAGATTGTTGAAGTACACTGCTGAGGGGTGCAGAAGGCAGGTCAGGAGAGGTCTGCCGCGCCATGTGGGATCACCTCCGGGGCAGGCGGGGATCAACTCATACAAGTGGCTTTAGCTTCTTAGTGCTGTGCTTTAACCCGCTGCGCCACCAGGGAGAGCCCATAATGTACAATCTTATCTCAATCCCAGAATAAAAATTATAACCCAATTCTTCAGATTAAACTTCATTTATTTGTATAGTCTCATCTTGCTTATACAGTGACTTGAGGTCAGTGAGAATTTCAAGACATTTAAACAACGAATACCAAACAGCACCAAACCCCTTACCTAAGCATGAAAGACTTCAAGGCATGGGATTCTGCTTTCTTTCTCACTTCTGCTGTACACCGGTCTAAAAATACCCATTTGGTTTTCACCTGAACCTTCTGCGTTTACAATTACCACTATTTAGCATCTTCTCCTGCCTTTGTGGTCCATAAATTCATCAACATCATTCTTCCTGATCTCTTTTAACATGTTCCTCATTCTTAAAAGTCTAATGCAGGGCCCTCCCTGGTGGCACAGCGGGTTAAAGCACAGCACTAAGAAGCTAAAGCCACTTCCGCATGAGTTCAATCCCCGCCTGCCCCGGAGGAGATCCACATGGTGTGGCAGACCTCTCCTGACCCACCGGCTGCTCCCCTCAGCAGTGTACTTTGTTCATCTGCCTGTTCTGCTCCCCGCTCTCTCTCTGGTGAATCCTCTCACCTTTCGCATCTCTGGCCTGTACCCCAGTTCTGTATGAATAAATAAATAAATCTTTAAAAAAATAAATAAATAAATAAAAAAGTCTAATGCAGGCCCTCCTGGTGGTGCAACAGGTTAGGATGCAGCACTGCAAGCTAGCTGTAACAGCTGCTTCAGTGCCAGTTCCATCCCCGGCCCTGGAGGTGACCCACATGGTGTGGCAGATCTCTCCTGTCCTGCCCGCTGCTCCCCTCAGCAATGTACTACATCGATTTGCCTATCCTGATCCCCACTCTTGTCTCTGGTGAAGTCTCTCACTGTCCCTGCACCTCTGGCTTCTACCCCAGTTCTGTAGGTGTAAATAAATAAATCTTAAAAAAAAAAAAATCAAATGCTTTCATCTATTGTCCTAATGCCTTTACTGGGTAAACAGTGGCCTTCTTCTTCAAAATGCCAAAAGATTTTGTTTGCAATTTTCTTTTGGTGCACAGCAATCTAGCTCTCACCATGCTGGACAGACTGGTCAACATACTTACTATTTCTGCTCCAGACAAAAGCTCTGCCAACAGCACCTTGCATGGTAAGGAGCTGTGTGATGGCTACTTAGTTTGCATTATCTCCAAATCTACAAGTAAATGCCACCTAATCCTAGAGCAGATCTTAATTAGACTGGGAGGGTATAGGATGTGGAGAATGGGTGGGGGGGTAATGCACTAAATCCATAAGACACTATAGAATGGCCATCAGTCTATGAGGCTACAGCTTGCTAAAGTGTTTAGCCCAACAGGAATGACAAATTCTCTCTCTTAGATGCACAATCATCACCAGAGAAGCCACAACAGTACAGACTACAACTGAGACAAGTCTGTAAGGTGAGAGAAAGCATATACAATGAAGAGCATGAAATCAGGGTTGGGTCAGATAAAAATGGCACATAACTAGAGACCAAAAAAAAGACCTTAAGAAACCCCAGTGAAAGCCAAAAAGGCTGCAAGTAAACAAAGTCTCTACAGCTTCAGTAGCTTTTTCCGGTCCCCTGAAAACATCCCAGTCTCCCTGAGGTCTGGATCCACACTGTCATCCTGCATTACTATGGAATTCTAGGCTCCCTTTTACCATGTGGACCTGTGCAATGAATATTCAATTCTTAAAGAAACCCAAACATTTCTTCATCACCTCTGACAGAAAGAAGTCTAACATCCACTAATAATCCTAACCTCCTTGAATGCAAAGACCAGGATTATTCAAATTGCCAAAGGTACCTAGAATGGCCCTTCACAAAGCTGAGTATTCACTGCAGCAGAAATGTTAAATGAGCAAAATCTTAGAGTCAGATTGTTCTCAGACACTCAGATATACAGGAAAACTCAAAAACAAAAGACTATTCCTCCACAAAAAGAGGCCCAAAACAGTGAGAATGATACTGATTCTAATTGTAACTACTCTGGCCCTAGACATAAGTCTGAAATTCAGTATTATAGTCCCATGGTTGTAAATGTATCAAAAATGGATACAAGGGCCCTCCCTGGTGGCGCAGCGGGTTAAAGCACGCAAGAAAAAGCCAAAGCCATTTCAATCCCAGCTTGCCACGGAGGTGACCACATGGTGTGGCAGACCTCTCCTGACCCGCCCACTGCTCCCCTCAGCAGTGTACTTCATCCATCTGCCTGTTCTGCTCCCCACTCTGTCTCTGGTGAATCCTCTCACCTTCCGCATCTCTGGCCTATACCCCAGTTCTATGTGAATAAATAAATAAATCTTAAAAAAAAAAATGGATACATGACTCAATCTAGTCAGTGACAATCAGGTTCATGACTTTCGTTTGAGTTGTTAGATGAAGCAAAGTTATTCCCAGGGCACTTGCTAGAAGGGCATCAATTGGAGTTGGCTCAGCCATCTAAGGAAAGAGACTGAGGTCTTGGCTTACATCATCCAAACTGTAAAAGTTACACTTAAACTCAAGATTTCCCTGGACTTTTCAGTAACATAAGACAAAATATCCTCTCAGAAAGTCAATTTAGTCTGTCACTTGCAACCAAGACTCAATTCACAAAGGAGCTCCACAAAAATCCACAGTTCACATTTCTCTTTGACTTTTAAAAAAATTGTTGCATTCTAAACGTAAAAATTAACCCATATCTCAAAATTACAATAGATATGTTATTCATTTCTGATTGCTTTAAGTATATATGCATTAAGTCATTTTTAACTGATAATCATTCTATTCTAAAAGGAATCTTGTCACCATATTGCCCCGTACTCCCAACTCCCAATATAGCTTTACAGTTGTTCTTTAAGCTTCATGGTAGTTCCTGAACACAATCAACCCTTGACCACATTCCTCCTGGGAGTTTTTACCTAATAAGGGAATGAATATCAATCTTCACCCAGAATAATGCCTTTGTTTGCCATGCCACTAAATTCATTTAAAAAAATCTTTATCACTTCTATCAGGTCAAGTCACATACTATCTGAGACTTTTTAAAAAAAGATTTATTTATTTATGCATACAGAACTGGGATACAGGCCAGAGGTACAGGGAATGAGAGGATTCATCAGAGACAGGAGAGTCAGGAGCAGGACTGAAATACACTGCTGAGGGGAGCAGCGGGAAGTCTGCAATGCCATGTTGGTCAGCTACCTGGCCAAGGACTGAATTCATGCTGCAGTGGGTGGAAATAGCTTCATAGTGCTGTGCTTTAATCTGTTGTGCCACCAGGGAGGGGCCCCTGTCTTGGACTTTAAACCAGTTTCAGTACCAAAATAATTTCTGTCAAAGTTCAGATTACTTAAACCAACCAGTAACTGCTAAAAGACAAAGGCAATAATATCCCCACCTCCCTTGTCTGTATATCATCAGTCCTGGTTTCTTCCACACTGTCACTGCTTAAATTTTTTCCATTGTGACTGACAGAGTATTAATTCTTCTTGTTACCAAGCTCCAGGCTTCCTCAATTTTTGACCAATATTCCTTCTACTTACTTGACCTAAACCTTACTCTCCCCTAAAGTTTTTCATACTTCTCAATGGACCAGGTGAGGAAATAACAAGAATAATGAACAGCCATATACCAGAGACACTTTGTAGGGGTGGAGTGGGGAATGGGATCAAAAACATGGGGCTGGGGAGGGAAGTGCATGGGATTATGGTGATATAGCACACGGGTGACTTGGTGATGGAAACCGGCAGGGATTACAATTGAGATGGGGGGGAGGGGAAATGTACAAAATGATGTAAAAATAAACTGTTATAAAATTTTTTAAAAAAAGTTTTTCATACTTCTCTCTTTACTGCAATACAGACCCCCACAAGAGCCAGACGCAAGTGGCATTCACTTGCCTTCCTGCTACAGCTTCCATATCATGATTAGCCTCCTTTGTGACAACATCTTCAAGACATATCTTCTCAGGGCCTCCCTGGTGGTACAATGGGTTAAATCTCAGCACTATGAAGCAACTGCAGCACAAGTTCCTTCCCAAGCCAGGGAGTTGACACACACTGCACAGCAGATCTCTTCTGTTTTGCTTGCTCCCTCAGCAGTGTTATTTCAGTAGATCTGCTTGTTACACTCCCAACTGTCTCTGGTGAACCTTCTCACCCTTGTGCACATCTGGCCTGCACCCCAGCTCTTAATGCATAAATAAATATTTTTTTTTAAAAAGTATGTATCTCACTTGTAATAAGGGAGAATGCAAATTAAAACCATAATGAGGCCCTCCCTGGTGGCTCAGCGGGTTAAAGCACAGCACTAAGAAGCTAAAGCCACTTCTGCATGAGTTCGATCCCTGCCTGCCCCGGAGGAGGTAACCACATGGC
>NW_004567124.1:25397793-25408285 GCF_000260355.1 Condylura cristata
AAAAAGATAAACTCATGCCTTTTGCAGCAACATGGATGGAACTGGAAGGGCTCATGTTTAGTGAAATAAGCCTGAAATAAAAAGAAAAATACCGGATGGTTTCACTCATAGAAGGAGCATAAAAGGACCTGGGGCTGGGAGTGGGGAAGTAAATAATAGTAATGAACACCTGTGTACCAGAGGCATTTCATGGGGTGGTGGTGAATGGGATCAAAAATAGGGGGGAAAGTGCACAGGACTATGGTGATGGCACATGGGTGAATTGGTGGTGGGAAGTCCATGCAGATTACAACTGAGATGGAAAAAGGCACAAGATGATGTAAAAATAAACTATTATAATAATAAAGATGTATCTTTTCATCACCACTAGCCATCTTCTGATCCCTTACTCATGCCTCCTCATTCACTTTAGACTTGGGAGTCAAGTTCATTCTTCCTCTCTATGAAATCTATCACAGTCCTGGGAGATTTCAATGTCCATAAAGATGACTCACCCAATTACTACATAATAATATTCACAAAGCTCTTTAGTTCCAGATTTTTAGTTTAACTCTTTTAGACACCTATTCTTCAGTTCTCTACTCTAGATTTTACCATCATTTGAAGCTACTCCTCCTTCATTACTCTAATAGCTCACAAAAAAAAAACTCACTCTGATCTCTGATCATACCTACTCAGTAATTTTTTTCTAAAACTCCTGTTCTTCAACATCTCTGATTCACCCAAACCTAGATCCAATGGTTGAACATCTTAATCTTAATATCAATTTCAGATTTATACCCCTTTCTTTAAACCTGACCACAAAAATCACAGTTCCAAGTCAATATTCTTTCAGAAAAAAACACACTAGATACTGATAACTATCTGATCTCCAACCCCCTCTTTAATTTTCCTTAACAATTTTTTCCAATCATTTTTCTCACCTCAAACACCCCAAGCACCCCTGCCCAGGCCCTTCACTCTCAACCAACAAATCTGTTTCTGATATTGTAGAGATAAATTAACAGGCATGTCCCACTCCCTTCACCTCTTCACCCAAGCTAAAATTTTATCTATACTTATACCTCCCCTTACCTATTTTTGTCTCAACCCCTGAAAAGAAAGTACCCTTCTTGTTCAAAGGCTAACCCAATCACCTACACCCTTGACTCTTATATGCTGAGTCTCTCATCCTTCCACACTTTGTTCTATCAGCACTACCATGACTTCAGCCTTCAACCTGCTGTCCTTCCTTGTCGGCAGCTTCACCCTCAGGGCACATTCAAGGTCAGGTCCCCCCTTGAACAGAAAGTCCTTTCTGGCTCCCATTCAGTCTCTTCTTCCTCTCCCCAAGAAGGGTCACACTAGCTGTACTACATCCTCATGGAAGATAGCCATTAGTGCGGGACGCTGGTCACTAGCCCAGGAGCTGATGAGCAACAGGGGACAGAGATCACTTCCCTTCACCTTCCCTTCTTCTATTATTATAACAACAAATGCTGGAAGTTGTGGTCCACCCAAACACATAGTTGGTGGGAAGGCATCTGCTGTACTGACGTCAGGTCTAGCCCAGCCCCATGGCATGTGAGCAGGTGCTAAGGCTTTGGATAGATGCCACTAGCCCTGGTGAGCTGTGGCAGCTGATGCAAAGGACCTGGCAGGGTAGTGACAACTGGCCCTGGTGGGGCCTACTCAGGATGGGTGCATAACCAGTGATGGGGCACAGGCTGGCCTGTAGAACAGCAGTGGGAAGATGGGGTGAAGCACTGAAAAGAAAAGAACAGAGGGGTTTTGGGTCCTTGGGGACTTTGTATCCAGGGCAGAAGGACTAGTAGAAGAAACCTCAAACAGAAGTTCTCTTATTCTGTCTCTTCTTCCCTCCTCCCCAACTCTCCCTCTTCCTTCCCTACTTCCCTCCCTCCCATGTCTACATGTTTCTTATTTCCTTTTTCTCTCCCCTCTCCTCTCTTCTTCCCTGCCTCCTCTTATCACCTGCCATTTACTCTTCCACCAACTATAATGAAGAGTCTACTCTCAGGCCCCTACTGAAAGTGCTCATTTTTTAAGATCACAATATTGGGCCTCTCAGGTGGTACAGGAGTTAAAGACACAGCGCTATCAAGCTACTGCCAGCCCCTGCTATGTGAGTTTGATCCTGGGCTGGTCAGGGAGCTGACCCACATGGTGCAGCAGACCTCTCCCACCTCACCCTCTGCTCCCTTCAGCAGTGTTTCAGTAGCTCCTCCTGTTTTGCTCCCAACTCTCTCTCTCTCTCTGAATCCTCTCAACCCCCACCTGTGGCCTACCCCTGTTCTTGCACGCACAAATATTTTTTAAAAAAGAAAATGTTAAAGGAATCCAGAGTTCTAAGAAAAGAATGATGTAAACCTTTTCTGTTTTATTAAGTACCAGGTGATACAGATTCCCTACATACAAACACTACCTATACCTACATGTACTAATCAGCTAAGCATAAGTCAGTCTGGAGCACCAAATACTTTAAAAGCTCATAAATAAACACAGTTTAGTTTTTCAAAAGTTTTGAGAAGTGAAGTAGCAGCAGACACATATGAGAATGTAGAATTCCTACTTTCTCACACCTAGTTTAAACCACTGAAAAGCCAATTTGCTTGTAGGCAAATTTCTTCCCACACATTTTCTCTTTATTTATTCTCACCTTTAATGTTTTAAATGATTTCAGGTGCTAATGTCAGCAGCAGTACTTATTAAAACACATTCCTGACTTGTAAGAAACTTTTCCAGATACATGATAAAGGACTACCAAACATGATTCTGAAACACCAGAATCCTCTGTACTGTCTTGTTTGGAGCATATATACTTACATATCATGCATACTCTTTCTCAAACTCTTTTTTTTTAAAGATTTATTTATTTATGCATCAGAACCGGGGTACAGGTCAGAGGTGCAGGGGGTGAGAGGCTTCACCAGAAACACAGTGGGGAGCAGAACAGGCAGATCAACGAAGTACATTGCAGAGGGGAGCAGCAGACAAATCAAGAGAAGTCTGCTGCAACATGTGGGTCACCGACCTGGCTGGGGATCAAACTTGTGCTACAGTGGTTGCAACAGCATCACAGTGCTGTGTTTTAACCCATCAGGGAGGGCCTATCTCTTTTTCAATTCTTAATTGCTACCAACAGACTAAATTTGTATAATTTTTATATTTCTATATTCTATTTTTCTATATTCTGTATTTCTATATTCTAGAAATTTGTAAAGTTTCTAACAAAGTTTACCATATACCTATTACTTTTTTAACTAACATCAAGACAGGGTAAATGGTAATATTATTTCTTAGTGAGGAAACTAAAATTTATTGTTCTTTGATTCTAAATTACACCAAAAAGTTGTCAATTAGGCATGATCATCCCCAATTTTTTTCTACTCTCTATTTTACCTCCACACTATTTTTCCCTCTTTCCTATACCGACTAAAGAAGAGGTATCTCTCCTTCTAAGGCTATCCCCATCCACTCTTAGGACTAGAAACCCTAATCGCCTACTATGGAACCTTCAATTAACTCATTTTTCTACCCATAATATCTTCCTCTCTAGTATCTCCTCATCTCTCCTCACTCTACATTCAAATCTATCCTCCCTAAGGAAAAAAATTGCCTCAACTCTTCCCACTCCATAGGTTATGAATGCTCCATTCTCTTTCCTTCTTTTTTCTACCTCTAGGCACTGTACTGTATTTTCATCTCTCCACCAAAATATTCCTTATTTAAGGCCACTAATAAATTCCTAGTGATCAAATCCAAAACTACTCTTCTGTTCCTATTCTTAAGTGGTAATTTTTTATACCATTAGTTTATGGTAAAAAAGACACAGAAATTGTTTATATGATGAAAGATTTCAGAACTTCACAGGAATGGCCAGCTTCACATGATGCAATTTCTTTTTTTTTTTTTAAGATTTTTTTTTTATTTATGCATAAAGAACAGAGGTGCAGGTGCGGTGAGAGGATAAACCAGAGACAAAGTGGGGAGCAGAACAGGTCGACTGATGAAGTACACTCCTGAGGGGAGCAGTGAGCATGTCAGAAGAGGTCTGCCACGCCATGTGGGAATCACCTCCGGGTTGGGGATCGAACTCATGCTGAAGTGGCTTTAGCTTCTTAGTGCTGTGCTTTAACCCGATGCGCCACCATGGAGGACCCCACATAATGCAATTTCAACTGTGATTTCAATCCACATACTTCCCAGGAATGTCACCATCTGTAAATAAAAAGTAATCCTTGGGGCCTCTCTGGTGGGGGTTAAGTCTCACACTGTCAAGCTATCTCCAGCCACTGCAGCATGAGTTCCATCTCCTGCTGGGAACTAACCCCCATAGCACAGCAGATCACTCCTGTCTCACCCACTGTTCCCCTCAGCAGTGTATTTCAGTAGATCTGCCTGTTCTGCTTCCAACTGTCTCTGTGAATTCTTTCACCTGCTCCCCCCAACACCTCTGGCCTACACACCAGTTCTTTTATGTGTAAGTAAATTAAATAAATCTTTAAAAAATAGTAATAATAACCCTTGTCATCTAGAACTACTTTGGTCTTAAATTAAAAGTAATTTAACAGACTGGCAGAAAATGTTAACAGCATACTTGCTATACAGAAGATTCATAGCTATACAAATACCCCACACATGGAACTCTAATATCCAATACAAGCTGACAGAAAATATGAACATATAATTCAAAGAAAAGGAACTAAATAGGCCAAAAAGTATACAAAAATATGCTCAGCCTCATCACTAATCAGGGAGACTTAAATCAAAACAAGAAATTGATCCTTTTCCAAATCAGGAAATATTTAAAATTCTGTCATTGTGGTACTGGGCAGAAGGTGTGATGAAGTAGGTAATCTTATATATTACAGGCAGAAAGACACATTGGCATATTACATCAGCAATACAACAGCATTTATCACTATTTTTACATCCAACACCACCAAATTATTTATTTGGAATCAGAACTACAAGATTTGACAGTGGTGAAATATATTTATTCTGATACTTTTAATCAGTATTTCTAAGCTGGGAAAATTACCAAATAAATTTTACATCATTTTTCAGGATTGGAGTTTTTCAATTACTTCATATTCACTCTTCAAATATGAAGTAGGGTAAAGTATTCGTCTATTTTGCCATACATTTGTTTAAGTTTAAGAAGTTCGCTATCCAGCTGTTGCTGATGTTCTCGGCTAGTATCAACAGTCCTCCAAATGATTATCATTTAGTTTTGTATTTCTAACAAAGAGTTGGTGTACGGGATCAAGTTCCATAGTAAATGACTCAGTGACTCTACTATGACACCAGTGTTCCTGTAAAATAAACTGGAGACTGAATAAGAGAGCAGAACCTGATGAGTTTCTGAAGAATCTTGGTGATTCTTACCTGAACTCAGTCCTGAGTTGCCAAAGCCACCACCAAACCACCGGAGTTCTCTTGTTAACTTTCTAAACTACATACATTCAATCTAACAATTTCACTTCTTACTATATCTTGAAATCTAAACCTTTGCACAAAAAAATGTAAATAAGGAACATTAACATGGAATTCACTGTGGCAGTAATTAACTAAAATTGCATAGGAAAAAAGCCTATGCAAGTTCATTTCAATAACGGTTAAATCATGGAATAAGCATAACCTTATACAACAAAAGATAAAGATATATGAAGAAAAGAGTTGTAAAACACAGAAGTAGAAAAAGGAAGATCCTAGTAAGAAGGAAAATCCTGTTTCCATTTAGGTTTCAAAAATCATATGTATACAGATCTGTAAATACAGATGAAAAAGTAAAAAAAAAGATGCATTGCAAATTATTAACAACTGTATGAATGGGAGAAGAAAAAGATTGAAGGGGGAAGAGGGTACAGGGCACAGGTAGAATGTCAAAAAAAGAAAATTTTCCTTTTCTAATCTATAAACTGTATATCATTTCAATTTTTTACCATATAAAAATGCATTACTTACGTTTTATGTTTATGTTAAAAAATGATTTAAATATGGTTCTCCCTTGGTTAGTAACATTTTCAGAAAGGAGAAGACAATCAAATGCTATGAGAAACTTGATACATACAATAAAGTAATTAATGCTGCTATTTTCTAAATGAACTTCTGATGGAGACTTCCCCCAAAAAAGTGAATTGCATAAAGTATAATAAAAACAAAAAATTTTTAAAGTATTTAATTATATATTATTGAAAAGAACAACAATCACTGAAATTAGACATTTAAGAGAACTTGTTTCTCCCTAGTTATGATACTGCTGAAAAGTTGGTACCTCATCTACCCAAAAGACACAAAAACACTAATTCAAAAAGACACTGCACCCCCGTGTTTATTGCTGCTTAATTTAAAATAGGAAAGACAAGGAATCAACCGAAATACCCAAAAGTAGATGAATGGATTAAAAAGATGTGGTACATATCTTTTTACATCATGTGGTACACAATGAAATATTACTAAGCAATCAAAAAGGTAAACACATGCTGCCTTTTGCAGCAATGTGGATGGAGCTGGTAGGAATCATGCTTAGTGAAATTGCCAGAAAGAAACAGAAAAATACTGGATGGTTTCACTCATAGCAGGAGTATAAAGGACGGGGGTGCGGGGTGTATAATAATAACAATGAACAACTATATACCAGAGACATTTTATGGGAGTGGAGTGGGGAATGGGATCAAAAATGGGGAGGAGGGAGTGCACTAGACTATGGTGATGGCACATGGGTGAAGTCGTGGTGGGAAGCCCACAGGGATTACAACTGAGATGGAAAAATGCACAAAATGATGTAAAAATAAACTATTATATATGGTGATGGCACATAAGTAACTTGGTGATGAGAAAAACACATGGGGATTACAATTGAGATAAAAAAATGTACAAAATTATGTAAAAATAAACTATTATTAAAAAATAAGTAAATAAACTATATTATTAAAAAAAAAAGTGGGTACCTCTCCTGAATAGGCCTCTCTATGACCCACTGAAAACTATTATGGAAAACAGAATTTCAGCTTTCGGTACATACATAGCTATTTAAATCTTCAATTGATTGCACAACCTCCCAACCCACTTGCATGGGCTCATACTGTGCTACTTTAACATCACACAGAAAAACAAAAGATTCATGTATTTGTTCATTATTTTTGGCTACATGAAACTGAATTTAAAAGATGTTCACAGGAAATCTACTACCCGAGAATCATTTAAAAGATACTCAGAGAAAATCAACTGCCATCTAAATGCCTATTTTACACATACACAACAAAGAATAAAATACTTTTAAGATATATCATGCAAAATTCCTTTCACATTTAATGCCCCTGACAACTATCTACAAAGAGGAGATAAGTAGGGAAACATAGTAATAATCCATATCTGTAACTCCTTGACAGTAAAGTAATCCGAAAGTTTAGTTCTGTCACTCATACGACACAAGACCTAACTGCTATCTGCCACTGTATCGAGTAATCAGTTCTAATTAAAATGTCATCACTGGCCCTCCCTTGTGGCGCAGCGAGTTGAAGCACAGCACCAAGAAGCTAAAGCCACTTCAGCAAGAGTTTGATCCCTGCCATGCCCTGGAGGTGACCACATGGCAAGGCAGACCTCTCCTGAGCAGTGTACTTTGTAGATCTGCTCCCCTCAGCAGTGTACTTTGTAGATCTGCCTGTTCTGCTCTCTGTTCTATCTCTGGTGAATCCTCTCACCACCCCTGCACCTCTGGCTTGTACCCCAGTTCTGTATGAATGAATAAATAAATAAATCTTTTTAAAAAAATGTCATCACTTAAGGATTTAAGGTTTTCAAGTATTTTTAACTACATGTAAAATTTAAAACTTTTAAAACAGGTTATCACACAAAAAGTTATTAAGACCAGCAAAAGCAAATTTTTTTGTCTAAACCTTATTTATATGGTGCAGCAGACCTCTCCTGTCTCGCCTGCAGCTCCCCTCAGCAGTGTACTTGGTTGATCTGCCTGTTCTGCTCTCCACTCTGTCTCTGGTGAATCCTCTCGCCACCCCTGCACAACTGGCCTGTACTCCATTTCTGTATGCATACATAAATAACATCTTTAAAATGAAAAACTTTATATATTTCTTTAAGATGTATGTATTTATGCATACAAGAATGGGATACAGGCCAGAGGTGTGGGGCTGGGGGTGAAAGATTTCACCAGAAACAGTGTGGGGAGAAGAACAGACAGATCGAGGAAGTATACTGCTGAGGGGAACTGGGGGCGAGCTAGGAGAGGTCTGCTGCACCATGTGGATTACCTCTAAAGCTGGGGGGGTCGAACTCACACTGAAGCAGCTGCAGCCAAGCCAGCTTGCAGTGCAGCACTTTAACCCATTGTACCATACCACCAGGGAGGGCTGCAAAGATATTCATTTTCAAGGAAAAGTAAGGACAAGGAGCTAGAGCAGAGAGTTCGGGGTAAA
Organism: Condylura cristata; assembly: GCF_000260355.1. NCBI lineage: Eukaryota > Metazoa > Chordata > Mammalia > Eulipotyphla > Talpidae > Condylura > Condylura cristata. Next base: position 25,406,235 of record NW_004567124.1, read on the forward strand.
TGGTAAAAAATGAAGTCAGAGAAGTAAGAGTGGATACAGTCACATAGAATGTTACAGGCTAGGCCCTGCCTGGTGGCAAAATGGGTTAAAGGGAAGCACTGCAAGCTGGCCGCAGCCACTTCAGTATGAGTTCCATCCCTGGCCCGGAGGTGATGCACATGGTACAGCAGACCTCTTCTGACGCCTCGGCAGTGTACTTCACATCAATCTGCCAGTTCTCCCTACTCTGTCCCTGGTGAATCCTCTCACTGCCCCTGCACCTCTGGCCTGCAGCCCAATTCTGTATACATAAATGAATAAAATCTTTAAGAAGAAAAAAAAAAGAAGAACGTTACAAGCCATTGTAAAGATTTTAGCTTTTATTTGGCCAGAAATAGGAAGCCATTGGAGAATGGCTAAGAATGACTTTCATTACCTAACTTAATAGCATCTCTGATTAAGCAGCATTTCTCTGGCTGATAAGTAATCTATTATATAAGAAAAATGTAAAGTTGTAACACACCTGAAGGATTCTATATTTTTGAATCAGTATTGTAAACCAATGTTATCTTAATTAACAAAAAACACAAGGTCAGGAAGAAGAACCACTTGGTTTAAATTAGATAATGGTGTTTAACACAATGTCAGATATAAAAGTGTCACTTAAATGAGAGCTATTTTTCAGAAGTAGAAAAGCATTCCTGATCCCATTAAACCAAACACTAGTAAATAACCAGCTGAGGCAAAGACATATACCACATGTAATCTTGGTATAAAAACATGTAATCTGAAAAGGTCTTAACCTACAACCCTAATGTATATATAGAATTGTAAACCAGTATTTCCTAATAAAAAATACAATTAAAATTTTAAAACATTTAAACAAAAAATAGTTGATAACTTCCATAATAATGTCCTAAAACACAATGCAAAAGATCTGTTCCTATCAGATCTTTTACTAGAATAACACTCAAATGGCAAAACACAAAATTTAAGAAAATTTGAGGAATTTGCTCAGTGAAATAAGTCAGAATGAAAAAGAAAAATACCAAATGGTTTTACTATAGGAGGAATATAAGGGAACCAAATAATAAATCTGGAAGAAAGAAAGAAAAAACTAGCAGGAAACCATAAATCGGAAACATTCAGCAGCGGAGAGGGAGGAAGAGGGATTTTATTTTTTAAAGAAAATTTGAGGAAATAAATGATTTAAAATAAAAATATTTCAATCTGGAAAAATCAGTTCTTTTGTAAGGTACCATTTCAAATGGTACCAAAATAGGTTCACCTCTGATGATCTGACTATCTTAAATTCTCAGTGACTGTATAAAAACCTAGTTGCAAGAATTAGCAATTATTTTAAATTAAAAGGCAGTTAAAAACTGAAAAGTGGGGGCCCTCCCTGGTGGCGCAGCGGTTAAAGCACTACACTAAGAAGCTTAAGCCAATTACGCATGAGTTCGATCCCCGCCTGCCTGCCCCGGAGGAAACCCACATGGCGAGGCAGACCTCTCCTGACCCGCCCGCTGCTCCTCTCAGCAGTGTACTTCGTCCTTCGTCGATCTGCCTGTTCTGCTCCCTACTCTGTTCCTGGTGAATCCTCTCACCCTCCGCATCTCTGGCCTGTACCCCCGTTCTGTATGAATAAATAAATCTTTTAAAAAAAACAAAACTGAAAAGTGGGACTCTTGATGGTGCAACAGGTTAAAAGCACAGCAATACGAAGCTAGCCACCTGCAAGTTCAGGGTGAGTTTGATCTCAGCCAGAGAGGTGACCCACATGGCACGACAGACTTCTCCTATCTTGACCACTGCTGCCCTCAGGAGTGAACTTCAGTCAACCTGTCTGTTCTGTTCCCTACTCTGTCTCTGCTGAACCCTCTCACTGCCCCTGCGCCTCTGGCCTGTATCCCAGTTCTGCATGCATAAATAAATCAATCTTAAAAAAAAAACATGAAAAGTAACCTACAGTAAAGCTTTCATTTGAAAATATAAATACAGTTAACAACTTGAAAAACACTGATTGACATCAGGCAAAAGGATCACCTGGGGGGCCCTCCCTGATGGCGCAG
>NW_004567124.1:25408420-25412407 GCF_000260355.1 Condylura cristata
GATCCACCTGTTCTGCTCCCCACTCTGTCTCTGGTGAATCCTCTCACCCTCCGCATCTCTGGCCTGTACCCCAGTTCTGTATAAATAAATCAATCTTTAAAAAAAAAAAGGATCACCTGGGTGGAATAAAGGTACACTTACACTCTGACCTTTTCTTCCAAACTCAGTGACTGTCATTCAGGACCAAATTCTTACTTCACTCCAACTTCCATGTAAGATTCAGGTTCTGAATTATCCATTCCCACTCCTTAAACATAAAGCTCTCTAGTTGCACTGCAAGTCATACCAGACTTTGCCTATAAAATCAAGATTCCACATCACAAGAACCCTATAGTTCCACAGATATGTATGATTTTGTCAAAACCACTGGAAAAGGCATTTTAGTTTGTATTGATGACACTGATGATGAGAACAACAATTACTTACTAAGTGCTTCCTGTAAACCAAGCATGGTTTTTGGCATTTTACATTCATCTCGTCAGTTCTCACAAGCTTAAGGTAAATATTATTATCTTTACTGTATTAATGAGAAAAAGTGATGAGGATTTAAGAAACTTGCAAGAAATACAAAGAAAGTGGTAAGAAAGAAAAATTTAAACAAAGGATCAAGAAATCAGAACAGCAGGGGAATTCTCAAGGACACTGGAAGTTAGAAGCAAAAGTTTTTAAGGAAAATGATTTCCAACTCTAGAATTCTACTGTTCTATCTTATGAATGATAAAGGTAATGGGTCTATGAGGGAGGGTCATCAAACTGCTAGGCCTGATATCTGTTTCTGTAAATGGTTTTACTGAACAGAGTCATGTACATTCACTTATGTATTATCTGTAATGCTTTTGTAAACTGCAGTGCTAAGGTGTTAAGGCAGAGGGCCCTTGACTCACAAAACCTAAAATATGTACTGTCTGGCCCTTTATAGATAAAATTTACCACCCCTGGTCTATAAATATCAATCAATGACAGTCATAAAAAATGGAGAGCTAAATGATGTAAAAATAAACTTTGTAATAAAAAAATAAATAAAATAAATAAAATAAAATGGAGCGCTGAAGGCAGTTGTTGACAAAAGTTACAACTCTTAGATACAGTGCTGGAAAATAAGGATAAGACTACAATGGCACATTTATCCACAAAAAAATTTCATTAATTATTTTAAGACAGATGACCAGTTTCTGATGTTTATTCCATACTTACCTCCTGGTATTTCAGAAATTCTGAAGAAAGCACCTAGAAAATGAATAACCATCATTAAATTACTTGAAGAATAATTATAAAGTATGTGGACTTTCCAATGATTTTGCTTCTTGTATTACCTGGCTACCCCTCTTTTTAATGTTCTCATTAATACTACCAATACTATCAAAGGGTAACAGATCAGCTGCTTCAGCAGGTAAACACACTAAGAAGAGCCAGGAATTGTTACAATGTGTTAGAAAAAGAGACTTCTAAATACCAACAAAATAAATTCAGTATGAACCAACAGTGAGACAGGCACAACTGCATAAAAACTCTAAAATAGGGGTTTGCTATCAAGAATCTAAGAAGTAATTCCTCTATAAGCTGGACTGGTTCACCTAAATCTGGCATAGTACAGTAAGTCCTTAATGTCTTCAGTGGGTTCTTGAAAACTGAGACTTAAAGAGAAACAATACAGAGGAAAGTAGATTCTTAAACAATAGCCCCTTCCTTCAGTGTCAGCCAGGATTGTTTTGTTTTTAATCAGTCTTATAACAAAACCAGTTATTTAAGGATCTACTTACTGCTTTGTCACCATCTTTGTATTTCTTTATTGAAGTAACACTGGTTTACAACACTGTATATGATTTAGGGGAGCAGGTCCCCCAGATGTATGTTACCACACCACCCCCACCATCAAAACAGTCCTAGTCTTTACTTACACCACTAGGCACACACCCACTTTTGCTCCCACTCTCACTTTCTCCCCTTTTAGTAGCCTAAATTCTTGGCACCATCTTTTAAGAAGACCAGAGGATGCCAGAGGTAAGGTGAGAATATACAGAAACTATGATGTATTAAAGACAGGTTGAAATATTGATAATTTTATTTTTAATTTAACTTTAATATGCATTATTATAGTGCTAAACATTAAAACCATCAATAAGTGTTTCCACATACAATTCAGCAAATAATAAACACTGCAAAACTACAGATCAGGAACTGTTGTAGCAGAGACAAAATTCCTGACCTTTTAGAGCTCACTTTTTTTTTAAGATGTATTTTTTTATGCATACAGAACTGGGGTATAGGCCAGAGGTGCAGGGGCAGAGAGAGGCGTCACCAGAGACAGAGTGGGGAGCAGAACAGGCAGACTGACCAAGTATACTGCTGAGGGGAGCAGTGGGAGGGCCAGGAGGGTTCTGCCATGCCATGTGGGTCACTTTCCTGGCTGGGGATTGAACTCATGCTTAAGTGGCTGCCACCAGCTTCATAGTCCTGCGCTTAATCCATTGAGACATGAGAGAGAGCCCAGAGATCACACATACTTTTCTTTTGTTGTTGTTGTTGCTAACATTTATTTTATTTATTTAATACAGAACTGGGGGTACAGGCTGGAGGTGCAGGGCTATGAGAGGATTCATCAGAAGCAGAGGGGGGAACAGAACAGGTAGATGACGAGGTACACTGCTGAGGGGAGCAGTGGGTCACTTCCCTGGCCAGGGATCAAACTAGTGCTGAGGTAGCTGCGGCAAGCTTCACTACTGCACTTTAACTGATTGTGCCACCAGGGAGGGACCCAGAGCTCACATTCTACTGGAGAACACAGAAAATAGACAAACCAAATAATTTAATAATTTATTTAATAAATAATGAAATTCCAGATATCTGCAATCTCACCATTACTTTTTATTCTTCAATTTTTCATATGCATTTTTTGCATAAAAATCATATTTATATTTTTTTGTATTTTATTTTATATTTTTTCATAATTTTAAATTCTTTCAAAGGAGGACCTTTGCAATTTGGTTCTACTCTTCAAATAACATCACATTGAGGGCCTCTCTGATGGTGGGGAGGGAGGTTAAATTCTCAGGGCTATCAAGCTATCACCAGCCACCAGCATGAGTTCAATCCCCTGGCCAGGGAAGTGACCCACATAGCACAGCAGACCTCTTCTGTCTTGCATGCTGCTCCCCTCAGCAGTGTATTTCAACAGATCCACCTGTTCTGCTCCCCACTCTGTCTCTGGTGAATCCTCTCACCCTCCGCATCTCTGGCCTGTACCCCAGTTCTGTATAAATAAATCAATCTTTAAAAAAAAAAAGGATCACCTGGGTGGAATAAAGGTACACTTACACTCTGACCTTTTCTTCCAAACTCAGTGACTGTCATTCAGGACCAAATTCTTACTTCACTCCAACTTCCATGTAAGATTCAGGTTCTGAATTATCCATTCCCACTCCTTAAACATAAAGCTCTCTAGTTGCACTGCAAGTCATACCAGACTTTGCCTATAAAATCAAGATTCCACATCACAAGAACCCTATAGTTCCACAGATATGTATGATTTTGTCAAAACCACTGGAAAAGGCATTTTAGTTTGTATTGATGACACTGATGATGAGAACAACAATTACTTACTAAGTGCTTCCTGTAAACCAAGCATGGTTTTTGGCATTTTACATTCATCTCGTCAGTTCTCACAAGCTTAAGGTAAATATTATTATCTTTACTGTATTAATGAGAAAAAGTGATGAGGATTTAAGAAACTTGCAAGAAATACAAAGAAAGTGGTAAGAAAGAAAAATTTAAACAAAGGATCAAGAAATCAGAACAGCAGGGGAATTCTCAAGGACACTGGAAGTTAGAAGCAAAAGTTTTTAAGGAAAATGATTTCCAACTCTAGAATTCTACTGTTCTATCTTATGAATGATAAAGGTAATGGGTCTATGAGGGAGGGTCATCAAACTGCTAGGCCTGATATCTGTTTCTGTAAATGGTTTTACTGAACAGAGTCATGTACATTCA
>NW_004567124.1:25412507-25429685 GCF_000260355.1 Condylura cristata
TCTCCTCCGGGGCAGGCGAGGTTCGAACTCATGCGGAAGTGGCTTTAGCTTCTTAGTGCAGTGCTTTAACCTGCTGTGCCACCAGGGAGGGCCCATTTTTCACTTTTAATACTACAATTTACTTAATACTCCTCTATTCTTCAACACATATTATGTCCAGCCTATGCCGCTTTAAGTACAACAAAAGATGAGGGTAAAGTGATTTCCCATTCCAAAGGAACATGGGCAGTGAGCTGTTGGGTCTGCGGGAAGAATTTAAAACTATACTAGGGACCCAGAATATTAGGACCAATGTGCTTATATAAGGCCGCAGGTCATTATCCAAACACTCCAGGAAAAACTTCAGAGTGAAAGAAAACTCTTACTGGAGAGAGAGTAGAGGGCTCTATTCTAGGAACTCTGGTTGACTGTGCAAGGAAAGAATCCTCTGAGATCCTTGTATTAAGAACTCTTCTCAAATTTCTTGAAAGACTGCTATAAGAAACTGCAACTACAAGACTACCTTACAGGGAGCTTAATGAGAACTTTAAGGGTATAGGAAGACGCTAACTGACCCATAAGGATGTTTTTAAGGTCAACACTGATGATCCCAAAAACACCACTGAGACTGGCTCTTGAGACAAATACCATACAGCAACACCAGTTGAAAATTAAGGAACCAGACAGTAGGCAATTGTACCAGACAGTAGACAACGCTACCAACTGCAGCAGAACTAAGAAATAAACATCCAAAGAATATATACACTCAAAAACAACAAAGCAGAGACTCAAAAAGATTTTGTGCCCCCACATTCATAGCGACATTACTCACAATAGCTAAAAGATGAATGAGAACAAAAAATGGGGAATATTATTCAACCCTAAAAAGAAAATAAATTCTGGAACCCTGCCTGGTGGCACAAGGGGTTAAAGTGCAGCACTACAAAGAAGCTATCTGCAGCAGTTCAATCCCCAGCCAGGGAGCTGACCCATACAGTGTGGTAGATGTCTCCTATCTCACTCACTGCTCCTCTCAGCAATGTACTTCAGTACATCTACCTGTTCTACTCCCCACTTTGTCTCTGGTGAATCCTCTCACTCCATCTCCATACCTCTGGCATGTACCCCAGTTCTTGTATAATCTTTTAAAAAAAAATTGTAACATAGGCTACAATACAGATGAAACCTGAAGAAATTAGGTTAAACAAAATAAGTCAATTCCAAAGGACAAGTATTTTGTATGATTCCACATATATGACTGGAGTATCCAAAACAGTCAAATTCCAGGACATCAGATTTTTTTTGACATCAAATTCCGAGACAGAAAATAGAATGGTGGTTGCCAGTAATTAGTAAAAGGGGAGTGATAATAGTACTTCTGGGTTTCACGGTTTCAATTTATAAAGGGAGTAGTGATTGTTGTACACCAATGTGAATGGACTTAATGTCAAAGAACTAGACACATGAAAATGGTTAAAGAGGATATATTTTACATGGTATAAGCAATTTTTTAAAATAGTCACATTAGCACAATGACAGATGTCTGAACAGAATACTTCCAACACCAGAAAAAAAATCTAAAACAAACTCTGACTTCCCCAAGACTGTGACATCTAAGGTAAGTTTTGAACAAAACAGTGACAGTAGGGAAAGAAGTGGGGGGAGTGCAGAAGTGCTCTTTGAAGTGCAGAGATACAGTGAGTGTGATAACTGGCATAGGGGTCCACCCTGCTATCTAGTTTTTCAAGCTAAGAATGGTTTTACATGGTTGAAATGGTTTATGTAGTTAATGTTTGCAAAAGATTAAAACAGGAAACTTGACCAAATACAAAAATTAAATGAAGTTCAAATTTCAGTATCCACAATAAAGTTTCTCTGATACAGTGATGATCATTCACTTATATATTGTCTCTAGTTGTGTTCAAACTCCGACAGTAAAAGCTGAGCAGCTGTGGCATAAACAGTAAAGCCCACAAAGTTTAAAAGATTTACAACTCATCTTTTACAGAAAAAATTTGTCAACCCCTGATCAGAGTCCTAAAAGTAGTACTTGCAGTATGAACAAAGACGTGCAAGAGGGAGAAATGCAAAAAATGAGATATGCTAAAGGCGGCGGGCTTTATGCACTAAGCTAAAGAATCTGAACCTGTCTCAACTTGACTGCATTGACTATGAGAAGCTACTAAAGAATTTGACTGGAGTAATGTGATCAGATCCACCTATGTAAACACAATTATCCACTACTTCAGTAAGATATCTGAGCTATTCAGTTAATTTACCAAAAAAACAAAAGTTGGACACTGGAAAAAAGAAACCTTAGAAGTATATCAATAGGTTAACAGTGATAGCACAGCAGAAATTTTCAATTCCCTTTTTATGTGTATCTATGTATTTTATATCTTCTCAAGTAAAAAAACTGTTTTATAATTTAAACGCCAAAATAAATTATTTTCAACTAAAAACACACACAATGTAGAGTTCTCTAGGTTCTGGTCTCCCCACACTTCAGTAGTCAGAGAAAATATATCTAGGAAGATTCTACACAGAGCAAAAATATGAAGTATGCCTCCATCACATTTATAAAGGAAAATGACATTTCACCTTTTCAAATAACATTATTCGTTTTATAGACATGAAAGAATGAAATGACTGAATGCAGTACAGAGTACTCTCTTCCTGTATCATACTTTTATCATGTCAAAGAGGCAAACCAGTATCTTATTTAAATTACAAATGTCAGGAAAAAATGCCGAGCTTCCACGTCAAGTCAAAATGTTGAAAAGTGATGCATGATAAGTCTGCTTATAACTGAAAATATAATTATGAGCTTAAGAAATGCAAAGCCTTTGATTTATACCACAGTACTTTTTACTTACTGATACAATTCAGTTAAGATTAAATTCCTTTTTATGTTATGTTTCAGTTCCCTGAAACTGTCAGGGATTCATGTGCAGGGAACCATGTCTTTTCTTTCTTTTGTGCATCCCCCCACAGCACCTCATACAGGGCCCATATATGGTAGGTGCTCGATACATACTTCAATTGAATGACAGAATAATTAACCCTACTTTGAGCTCACAGACTGAAACCCTCACACCTACAATTGACACCATTTAAGCTTCCTTCTATGCAACACTTTAAAGGACATTCCTGGGGTGAGGACTGCTGATTGTACTGGATTTATTACATTAGGTTTCATCTCCAGCAAAGAGCTCAAAGTACACGTGTAATGTTAAAATAGAATTCCTCACTACTGAGAAGGTGGGTGGGAAAGTGGGCAAGTAAAGGAAGAATCTATTATAATAGCCTGCCTCCAAAGAATAGGCATTATTCAGCCCTAGAGATTAAAACATTTCTAAAATGTCTCTGAAATAAGACTCCTAACTGACATCATTCATTAAACTTTATATTGGCTGAATTCTTTCACAAAGAATATCATTAAAACCATAAACTTACAATTAAAAAGAATCCTCAAAATGTCAGTTAATGGTCTATATGGCTGTGCATTGTAAGATCTAGTTCCAAATTACTTACACTATTTTGATGAAACAAAACTTTCAAACATTCTAAAAACATCATGATTGAACATCAACCACATGACAAACACTGGGAAGTGAATAAAAAAAAAGTCAATCAAAGTATTGACTGATTTTGTATTTTGCTATAAAAGTACAAACGACAGGGCCCTCCCTGGTGGTGCAGAGGGTTAAGGCACCACACTAAGAAGCTAAAAGCCACTTCTGCATGAGTTCGATCCCCACCTGCCCCGGAGGTGATCACATGGTGTGGCAGACCTCTCCTGACTCGCCTGCTGCTCCCCTCAGCAGTGTGCTTCATCAAGCTGCCTGTTCTGCTCACCACTCTGTCTCTGGTGAAGCCTCTCGCCACCCCTGAGCCTCTGGACTATACCCCAGTTCTGTATGCACAAATAAATAAATCTTAAAAAAAAAAAAAAAGTACAAACAACAAAGCTAAAGAAGTACCGTGAAATGAGGAGCCAACTTCTATCTTGGGAAATTACATAGCAAAGTTTGAGAAAAAAAGCAGAGAGGGAAAGAAAGAGTAGTCTCTGCAAATAAAGGTTTATATAAAGAGCAGAGGACATTAGGCATGACAGGAGTGGTAAAAAGGAGAGAGATAAAAAGAGGTTTGGAAGAGTTAGGCGATGAGTCTGGTGCACTAACCTATGAAATTTCAAGTTTATGTGTTCAGGTAAAGGAGAGAAAATAGAAAGATGCTGGTAGAACAATGACAAAAACCTGAAGATTCAGTTCTCATAACTGAATGAAGATAATCTCAAAAGCACTGTTTAACCTTGCAACATACAGACATTGCTCATGTAAATGTAACAGAAATGCAGAAGAAATCGACAAGTAGCCTACTCTGTTACTGCTGTCACAAGGCTCAGGACTCCGGAACGGCACCTATCTTCTCTACTCTTTGGTTGATCTTAGCAGACCCATGTTTGTAAACACTATCTATCAATAGCACCCCAAATGTATATTCACAGCCCTGACTTTGGCACTGGGCTCCAGACTTAAATTTAACTGCCTACTCAAGTACTCCCTAAGCATCTCAAATTCACCATGCCTAACTAAAGTCTTCATTGTGAACACCAAACTAAGCTCCTTCCAAATTTCCATTTCTGTACATGGCACTAGTTTTTCTAGTTAAAAACCTTGTAATCATTTTGTTCTTCTTTCTCTCATCTCCCACAACAAATGCATCAGCAAGTTCTATCGGTTCTACCTTCAAAATATATGCTTAATCCAACTCACTGCCTCCACCATTATGTCCCTGATTCAAGCCCACACACTCCATCATACCATCCAATGACTTCCTAGGTGATCTCTGCCAATTTTGCCCATACAGCAAAGTGATGTTTTTATAACATAATTTGTATTGTTTTTTTCCTTCATAAAACTGCCTAATGAACTCCATCACATTTAGAATAAAATCCAAAGTTGGCCTGGTCTGCAGGGCTCTACATCATCTGAGCCCACCAAGTTCCCAACATCATTTACTATCAGGATTCCACCACCAGCAATTAATACCCTAGCAATAGCCACACTCTAGCACAGTAGCCCTTCTTATACTAATTCAAAAACCCCAATCTGATTCCAACACTCTTTATAGTATTCACACTGCTGGAAATAGTCCACAAGCTCACACATATCACTCCTTAACTCAGGCCTCTTAATACTCATATGTTACCTCAAAGAAGCCTTACTTGGCAAACAATGTAAAGAACCATCAAACTTAACTACCATCGTTTTCTATTCTCTCACACAATTTTCTTCAGAACACTAGGACAAGCTCTGAAATATTATTTCCTACCTTACTATCTTAGGTAAATTATGTCTACCTACAACAATATAAATTCCATGGGAGCAGCGATTTGTCTTATTCACTGCTCAATCCCTAGATTGATATAACTGTCATACAGTAAAGCTCATTAATTATTCATTGCTGAATGAACAAACTTACCTAACTGGTATAATCTATCTTATTTATATTTTTATGCCATTATGCATAACTGAATAATTCCCCACCTCTGAATTTAGATCTAATTCCTGATCAACATGCTGTTCTAGAACAGTGCATTAAAATAATTAAAAGACTATGCTGATGGCACATGGGTGATTTGGTGACGGGAAGCCCACGGGGATTACAACTGAGATGGAAAAAGGTACAAAATGATGTGAAAATAAACTATTATATTATTTTTTAAAAATTGAAAGACTTTTAAAACAAGCTATACTATATGCCTTCAACTCCTTTCTAAAATTAGCTTTTCTAGCAACTTGACCAGTTATTTTTTTTTGTCTATAATTCCCACTATTCTCTTTCTATATTAGCAGGCTACTCATCTGCCCATTATAAATGCTACTGAGGGCCTTCCCTGGTGGCACAACAGGTTAACAGGTTAGTTGCAGCTCCTTCAGCACAAGTTGGATCCCTGGCCAGGGAGCTGACCTATATGGCACAGCAGACCTCTCCTGTCTTGACCGTGGCTCCACTCAGCAATGTACTTTGCCAGTCTGCTTGTTCTGCTCCCCACTCTGTCTCTGCTGAATCCTCTTATAGCCTCTACACTCTGGCCTGTACCCCAGTTCTATATGCATAAATAAATAAATCTTAAATAAATAAATAGTATTTGGTTATGGGAAACCCAAGGGAATTGCAACTGAGATGGAAAAATGCACAAAAATATGTAAAAATAAACTATTATAAAATTTAATAAATGCCACTGATAAATACAGGCATGCCCAGAATATTAAAACAAGTGTTTATTTTTTGTACTCCAAGTAACATGCGTGTGTGTGTGTGTGTACACAAGCCTATAGAAAAGCACACCAAATTCAGAGGATCAAGAGTGACAAGTCATGTTACTACTATGTACTCTAATCCCATTGTAATCATGAGAAAAGCATCAAATCCCAATTGAGAAACATGGTACAATACACCTGGTCAATATCCCAAAACATGGTACAATACACCTGGTCAATATCTCAAAACATGGTACAATACACCTGGTCAATATCCCTTCAAACTGTTATGGTTAACCAAAAAAAAAACAAGAAAAGTCTGAGACTATCAAGTTAAGAGAATTTAAGAGGACATAATTACTAAAAATATTGTGGCTATGTAATGCACTATTCTGAGAGGCAGTAGTTTCATATGAACTCTCTGGAGAAGTCTTGGAAGTTTGGTTTGCTAGATGAAGCTATGCCCATTTTGGTAACACTTCCCTTATGTTTGTTTTCATTTTTCCCTACTTCATCTCCTTGAGGTAGATATGCAAGGTGTGAGGGATTCACACCTTTCCCTAGAATTTCAATCATCAATAAACTATTAGTTACTTTTTAAAAAAAAAAAGTAACATGGTTTCCTAGATGGGGTACTGAAATATAAAAAAGGAATTAGATAAAAATTAATCAATTTATACTTAGATGATATTCTATCAATATTTATTACATTACTAATTATAACACATATACCATACTAATGTAAGATGCTAACATTATGGGAAACTAGGTGTTGGGTATATGAAAACTCTACTATCTATGCAATTTTTCTATAAATCTTAAATTGTTCTAAGAAAAAACATTTTTTGTTAAGCTTATCCAAAAATCCTATCATTCAAATAAAATCACCATTGGCTTACGTTTGATGTATACCAGTTAAGGCCTCCCTGGTAGTTCAGGGGTTAAATCTCTGTCATCACTATGGCCTCATCCTGGGCCAGGGTGGTGACCCACATAGCGCAGCAGACCTCTACTGTGTTGCAACTGCTCCGAGTTTCAATGGATCCACCTGTTCTACTCCCCCACTCTGTCTCTGGTGAATCCTCTCACCACCATCCCCACCTGCCTAGACCCCACTTCTTGTATGCTTAAATAAATGTTTATTTATACACACACACACAATTAAATTTTTCATTCTTACAAAAAATTGCTACCTCCTCATTCCAATAAGCAGCATCAGGTGATACATGAAAATGGTTTACTACTCACTTCATCTACAAACACCATGCCTATCAAGAGATTTAAATCTTCATGCTCATTTTAAGAATGAACTGCCCAGGCCATCGGGGTATGCATATCTGAAAAGTCACCAAGCAGCTGAAGAATTCACTCTACAGAAACAATGTGTGGCATTCCATCATTACAAATGTGCCCAATAGAGCAGTGGGTCTAGCCTCAGGTTAGTGTCCCAAACAGAATACTAAATATTTACTGTACATGCTCAAAAATGCAAAACTTAAGCTTATAGATTCTCTGGTGCAACATATGGAGCAAAAAAAATTTCCCCACAATATGCCTGGCTCTACTGATCAATGAATCTCCTACACTGGAAAAACTGGCACATAGTAAAGATTATGAGTGTGAGAGTGTGTGTGTTTAATGAATACCAATTTAACAAATGTGCCTTTTAACTATGATGTTTTTGCCCACTAGAGGTTGTTTCATGCAATAATTCTAAAATCTTTGCCTTCATGGATCCTGCCGTTACAGCTATGCTTGAAATAACTCATCCTATTCCAAAATTGGGAAACTATTTACCCATATTTTTAAAGTAGCAATTACCTGACCTTACTTTTTTTTTTTACATAAATACACACACACAAACATCATTTTGGTATGTTTTATATTTTTTACTCTGTGTGTTTCATTTTAGATGGATGATCTTTCTAGTCCACTAATATTTTCTGCACTGTGTCTAATCTGATTTTAACACACACACAACACAGATACATATATATCACCTATATTATATATTCCTAGAAGATATATGTCTATCCATCTATCTTTATTTATATCTATGTCTACCAATACTATATTGTCAAGAAGTTCCATTTGAGATATTTTTAAATGTTTCAGGGCACTCTACTGTAAATGTCCAATTTTATCTTTTCCCCATTTTTTAATTTTTTTTTGCATTTTTCCATCTCAGTGACCTTACATTTTATATTTAAATACTTAAGTCATCAGGATTTTATTTAAATTTTAAATTTTTATATTTTTCCAACAGATTACCCAATTGTTTCAATATAATTGTTAAATCTAAATTAATATAAAATGAAATAGGCATAAACTATGTATAATACTAAAGAGCCTTATACACATCTAGATTATTCCACTGCTGGCTACATACTGGTGATTGTGATAGCTACTCACTACACATACTTTTGATTATGATAGCTTTATTAGTATATTTCCTAGTAAGTCCCCTAATTTTTTTTTCAAATATACACACACCATTTCTTTCAAATGAACCTGATGATCATTTTGTCCAATTTGCAAAAGGAATTTTGACTGGCATTACATAAATTTATCAGCCTGTAGGATAAATGAAAGTGATCAGTTCCCCCCATCATTAGCGTCTATGATCAACACCTGTGTTCTTGCCCGTGTGCCTGATGACAGCACCTAGAGTAAGGTGTGGGTGGCATTCATGGGCGCTCCTGGGCAGAGAGACTGAGTATATATAAGGGTGGTGACACAGAGGTGCAGCCAGTAAAGAACAGAGTCTGGCAGCATTGGCCAGAAGGCGACAGGGTATCGCGCTTTTAAATGGAGACAAGCCAAGAGACCACTGAAAAGTTAGAGAGCCCAGAAAGAGTGAAGATTAGCGGGGCCTGCCAGCTTCTAGCCCCCACACCCCCACTCCAGGTCTCCGGCATGCCCTGTTGCCTCACTACAGATGGTGCAGAAAGATCATTAAAAGTCTGAAAAGGCCACCGAGGACGCCGGGACTCTCCTTTACCAGTCTGCCCGCATCAGAGAACCAGCTCTATTCCTTGCTGGCGCTGCACAGCCATATAACCACGTAAAGATTAATCTCTACTGTGATTTCCCTTTTTGGTAAAATGGACATAATGGTATTTATGTCATAGATTATTAAAACTAAATAAGACACTATTAACAGTTGAAATTATTAACTATAATGATTGTTCAATAAAGGTTTTCCAGATTGTGCTCCCAAAAACTCCAAAGGCTCTTTACAATACATTAAATACTAGCATCAAACATAAGCAGGGATACAATTTATGCCTATTTCATTTCACTAAGACCTTGACGACGGGTAAAATAAGCTGGAGGTAAGAGCCAAGAACCAGGAAAAACAGCAAGTTCAGTGGCAGGAAATCTCAAACGTCCTACAAAGATTAGTCCCCCGGTGGGAAAGACGAAAAACTGTTCTAGTCAGTATTAACGAGGTATTAGCAAGTCCCTTCTAACCAATTCTGTTTGTTTCTCCCTCTTCAGAGTCACATTGCAGGTAACTCAGGCGTGTTTCTCCCCAGGAAACACAACAGGCACTTGATATCTAAAATACCCTCCTCTTAACCTCCGACCCACCACCCAAAACACCAAAGAGTCGCCTAACAACCTCAAGCCAAGCACATTTTTCAGAGACAGTGAGCCGGTATAGAATACAAATGCCATTGATCAACATGGACGGCTATGCCCCATTAGAACAAATTATCTCCACCAGGTTTTCCCCATCACTGTAATGGCTGCGAAGGGATATCATGGTGGCTTCTTTTTTCTTGTGGGGAGTCATCCTTGTCTGAAATGACGCTTTAATATATTTGTACTGTTCGTTCTTTTGTTACCTAAATGAATGCGATTAGGTGCAAGTCATGTGCCACGTGGAGGGCCTGAAAAAAAAACTAATCTCCTATACAAAGCTATAATGAGAAACTGGAGGCTGAGAAAGGCAACACGACTTGGCTAATTACAAAAGTAGCCAACCGCCCGGAGCCCAGGTCTCGGAATCCCCAGGCTGCAGCTCACTCCACACCGCCCAGCTTCTCGCCGAAGCCTCTGCCACGCTGCAAGGAGATGGGCGGAGTCAAGGCAGACCCAGCCGCCGCCGCACAGACGCCCGAAAGCCACAGGACCGCGCGGCCCAGGCACGTG
Organism: Condylura cristata; assembly: GCF_000260355.1. Lineage (NCBI taxonomy): Eukaryota > Metazoa > Chordata > Mammalia > Eulipotyphla > Talpidae > Condylura > Condylura cristata. Next base: position 25,422,914 of record NW_004567124.1, read on the forward strand.
ACCGGCGCGCCTCTCCCCGCCCAGGCTCCCCCTTCCCCGCGCCAGCAGCACGCGCTGCCAACCTCGTCATGTGACCTTCACGCGGCCCCAGCTCTCCCCCTACAAGGCCACTCTTTCCAGCAGCCATTTTGCCGAGGACTTGTCGTCCGTGCTCACAGCGTGGCAGGCCGCCACGAAAACCGGAGGCCAGATTTTACGGGGCGCACAAGCGCTTCGAAAGAGCGCTCAGGCCACCAAGGCTGAACCGAAGCTCACTGAACACATCGCACCCCAGGGCGCCGGGGAAAAGCTGGGGGTGCGCCTCCGCAGGCGATTGGCTGTGGCGTTCACGTGACGCAGTTGCCCCCCACCCTCCTCTTACACCCACCCCCCACAAAAACACCAGACAGTCTCCTAACACCTCGCGCCAAGTACACGCCACTGGGCGCGTGGGGACGGACGGAGCGCGTGGCAACCAAGGCGCCTGCGCGTACCTGCCAGGGCCGACCGGAGCGGGCCCACGCGCCGCTCCGCTCACGGGTCCCGGAATCCTCGCGCTGCTAGACCACCCGGCTACTCATTGGCTGCCAGGTTTGGTCACGTGCCGACCTCAGGCCCGCCCCTAAACGCTAATCACCTGGCACGGTGCTCGAAGCGGCGCCTTAAGTCGTTAGCACGCGGAAAGGGAGCGTAGCTAGAGGAGGTGCTCGTTTGCCTTTATGGGGTTACGTTCATAAAGAGAAAAGCAGAAAGAGGGGTTTCAAAGCTAAGTACGCTCGCACCTACCGGTTTAACTTCGCGTGCCCCTCCAGGAGCCGGGAACCATCGCCCTTGGGCGCTCCCCGTTGCACGCTGGGATACGTCTGGCGCCCCTCTGAGTGCTGCAGAGCATGCCGGGAAAAGCACCTCTCCCGTTTTCCTGGCTCTCACCTCCAGGCGTTCGTGTCCCTTTGCAAGCCCGCACTTTGGGTTTGGAATGAGGCGGTTTGGGTAATTATAGGAGTGTGACTTGCTCTAACAGGCACTTTCAGTCCCTCTTCCCCCACTTGTTCGATCTGTGTGGTCTTAGAGAAACCGTTTGACCTTTCTTTTTGAGGCATGCATATAGTAAATGCCTGCTGAGTGCCTCGTGAATATAATGGGAAAATAAAGATTTTGCCTACAAGTAAACTTCAGCAATGGAAACGAATGCTTATTTAACGGCAACACAAATCTTACTTGAGAGTGGAAAAATACTTAGAATTTAGACAGAGAGAGAGAGAGATGACCAGAATTCCCTTGATAAAAATGTTAGGGAAAGTGGGGGTGGGAAGAACAGGATGCATTTTAAAGTGGCCAGGGATGTCCAGTTACATTTTCTGATTCAACCTAATCTAGCCATGGCATATTGGAAACAAGGTGGAAAATCTGCTAACCTGAGAAAAGGCGGTTTTTCATCAGAAAGAGTTATTTGTATAACATTCACAACAATCTAGTCCCATGAAGCTCTCAGTTTAAACAATTTATAATTCTTTTGCTGTGAACTCCACCCCTCAGCTTTGCTGATTTCAAAATTTTGCTTTTAAAGGAATGATCAAGCTTGGGAAATTTGACTAGCACTGCTGATTTATAAGCTAGAAATTGAGGGTATTAATTTATAATGTGGTTAACAAGTTAAAACAAAGTTTGGGCATCCTTTTCTGATTTTAAGATACTTAAGAGTATTAGTTATTGAAAGAGTGTTTCTTGACTATGAAATCAAAAAGAAAGGGATTCAGATAATAATAATAATCAAACCATTAAAGTATAAGCATAGCTATGTTAAACTTGTAGCTTATAAAATACTCCAGTATGCTTTATTACATTTATTTCTGTGACAGTCTTGAGTGGGAAACTGGAAAACGTGTTGCACAACTAGGTTTGGGATCTATTGGCTGCAGCAGAAAGAACCCAGATCTTGAAGTGAGACTCACTTATATGAACTTACAGTTACCCTGCTTGCTACAACAGGCTTTTGAACTTTTGATCCTCATTTCCTACAATTGCAAATTGGGGCCAATCATACATAGTCTTTAAATTGTCAGTGAGGATTCTACAATATAAATATTTCAACAACCTGTCATAGCCCCTGATACACAAGAGACACTCTGTGAGGACTAGAACTAGTGGCATAGGTTGTATTTAACCAGCATCCTTCACTCTGTACAATAAGTCACACTCTTGAATCCTTTTGTATTTTTTTTTTCATTATTCTGTTTCTCCCCTAGACAGTGCTAGAGGCACACTAACAGATTCTTACACTGCAGATCTTTTTTAGAATCACCACTGGGGACTGTTGCCCATCTGTTAATACATGTTGTTACATTATTTCCCACCTTCACTTGTAGTTTTTTCTTTGTTAAGATGCTGAACTGTAGACCTTACTGAAGAAATGATGATATTAGAATGCTTAGAGATTGGTGGGAGCCCTTTTGCCTGTACTTCAAGGAGGTTAAAAGTCATATTTAATACTTCAAATTAAAAACACCCTCAGACTCACTCATCTCCTCACTTATATAAGAGTTAGATGCTCTCTTGACAGTCTACATCCAAAGATTCCTTTCCTCTCTTAGATTCATCAATTACTCTTAACAAACTTTGAGTTTAGCCAGGGCAGAGTTCTTCATAGTCATCTGAAATTCAATATGTAGCAAGGGGAGAGTTTCCCATAGACCTGTGAAAGCCGAACTAATTATCTGTACCTTCAGCCTACACACCAGTTTCTATTGCATTCCTTAAAATGAGCAATGACACTAGCATTCCAATAAATCTCGCAGTCTAGGAAACCACCTTATCCTTAACTGCTCTCTCTCATATGTTCTTTTGCGTTCAGTTGGTCACAAAGTTCTGTTGCCTTGAAAATTTAAGTATCTTTTAAATCCAACCCCTACTTTCTATTTCCTCCATCACTGTGTTATTTCAACCCCTCAGATCTGTGAAACTCTCTGAAATCCTGTAAATATAAGTATTTCACTTAAATGATAATAGCATGTTAAAGCTGATTTATAAAACTTGTCATCTATATTCCCTTACAAGTCCAGTTAAAGGTTTTTAGAGAAAGGCAGCTAAAAAGTCTGGAAGTTTTGGACAGATAAAGATTATCTGTTTTGTTCTGAAGTACTGAAGAATATTAGCAGTGACCCTGGAAGTAGTGATAGTAACTATGTTAGTCTCAAATATATCTGGTTCTTCCAATTTCCAGGAACATGATATAATTAACCTTCCTCACTCCCTGTAGTTAGAAGTGACTATATGACTTGCTTTGGCAATGAAATGTGAGTAGAAGTGACATGTTATCACCTCTAAAAAGAGGCTTTAAAAAGCCTTTTATCGGCCCTCCCTGGTGGCGCAGCGGGTTAAAGCACAGCACCGAGAATCTGAAGCCACTTCCGCATGAGTTCGATTCCGCATGAGTTCGATTCCGCATGAGTTCGATTCCCGCCTGCTGCCTGCCCCGAGGAGACCACATGGCGAGCCAGACCTCTCCTGACCCGCCCACTGCTTCCCTCAGCAGTACTTCGTCGATCTGCCTGTTCTGCTCCCCACTCTGTCTCTGGTGAAGCCTCTCACCGCCCCTGAGCCTCTGGCCTGTACCCCAGTTCTGTATGCACAAATAAATAAATAAATCTTTAAAAAAAAAAAAAGCCTTTTATCTTCTGTCTGCCACAGCTACTAGCAATACTCCAACAGGTGGTTTGCTCCATCAGCTTTGGTTCCATAATATGGATGACACAGAGTAGACACTCTCAGCAGTAAATATGTAGCAGGACCAAGAAATAAGGTATGTTGTTTTAAGACATTAACATTTGAGATTGTCCCTTACACATCACCTAGAACACACTTAATGATACAGGAGTGGAGGAAGTTGCTAAAGGTGACCAAAATCCGTTCTGTCTTCAACTGTCAACGTCCATAGTTTAATACAAATTTAGAAACAAGAGAACAGGAAACTCATTCAGCGTGAGGGGAAAACTGCCCATGGGTGGTATAAAAGAAGAATTTGAAGAAAGAACATTCACGGTGGCTTTATTTTTCATCTCTCCCCACTACATAATCCATTCTTCATAAACCATCCAAAATGACCTTTAAAAGTATTGGTGATATTTGTAAGTCCTCTGCTTGAAACCAAACAAAGTTTCACATTACACTTAAGGTAAGATTCAAGCTCTTTACCTTGACCTGAGACTCATGATCTTATCATGTGCTTTGTGTAACCTTGATCACTACCACCTACATGTTGGCCTTCAAATGTTGTATCCTTAGTCTGAGATGAGATCCATGTGACCAGATCCTTCTCAATAGTTCTTATTAGCTCAAGTACCACTTAAAACAAAAAAGATTTATTTTTTTATGCATACAAGAACTGGGGTACAGAACAGAGGTGCAGGGGTGAGAGGATTCACCAGTGACAGAATGGGGAGCAGAACAGGCAGACTGATTGAAATGCACTGCTGAGGGCACCAGTGGATGAGACAGGAGAGAGCTGCTGTGCCATGTGGGTCATCTCCCTGGCTGTGCTGCAGGGACTGCGGATAGCTTCAAGTGCTGTGTTTTAACTTCTTGTGCCTTCAGGGAGGGCCTTAAATATCACTTTTTTAAGAGAAAGGTTTTTACTAATTACCTTATCTAAAATTGACTCCCTAAACCCACTAATCTTATCCATTTTATTTATGGCAATTCTCATCCTCTCAAACTTGCTTTTTTTGTTTGTTTCCTTTCAGCCTCTACCCAAGAGAATGCAAACTTCATGAGAGTAGAGGCCTTCTCTGAATTCTCAATATATTCAGCACCATCTGGCACATAAAAGACAGCGAAGAAAATACATTTGCAAAAGACTTAATATCCAGAATGTATAAGGAACTCCCACAACTCAATAACAAAACTCAGTTAAAGCTTATACAAAAGAGGGCCCTCCCTGGCGCTACAGCGGGTTAAAGCAGTAACACTGCAAGCTAGCTCCAGCCACCTCAGTGCAAGTTCAATCCCCACCTCAGAGGTGATCCATATACTGCAGCAGACTTCTCCTGACCTGCCCGCTGCTCCCCTCAGCAGTGTACCTCGTCGATCTGCCTGTTCTGCTCCCCACTTTGTCTCTGGTGAAGCCTCTCACTGCCCCTGAGCCTCTGGCCTGTACCCCAGTTCTGTATGCACAAATAAATAAATCTTTAAAAAAATTTACAAAAGATTTGAATAAATGCTTCTCCAAAGAAGATATAAAAGTGGCCAATAAATTTATTAAAATATGGTCAACATGCCAATAAGCATATGAAAATCTGTTCAACATCACTTGTAACAAAAGTTAAAACCACAATGAGATACTACTTCACACCAGTGAGAATGGCACATCTTAAAACAACTACCAACAACAAATGCTGGCAAGGATGTGGAGAAAAGGGAACACTCCTGCACTGCTGGTGGGAATGCAAACTAGTACAACCACTAAGGAAAACTGTTTGGAGGTTTCTCCAATTGCTAAACATGGAGCTTCAATATGACCCAGCAATCCCACTCGTAGGTATCTACCCAAAAGACACAAAACACTGATTCAAAAAGACACCTGTACCCCTATGTTTATAACTGCTCTATTTACAATAGGAAAGACATGGAATCAACCCAAATACCCAAAGTAGATGACTGGATTAAAAAGATGTGATACATATATACAATGGAATATTACTCAGCAATCAAAAAAGATAAATACATGCCTTTTGCAGCAACATGGATGGAGCAGGAAGAGATCATGCTTAGTGAAATAAGCCAGAAAGAAAAGGAAAAATACTGGATGGTTTCACTCATAGCAGGAGTATAAAGGACCAGGAACAACTACATACCAGCGACATTTTATGGAGATAGAGTGGAGAATGGGATAAAAAACCGTGGGAGGAAGGAAGTGCACTGGACTATGGTGATGGTACACAGGTGATTTGGTGATGGGAAGCCCATGGGGATTACAACTGAGATGGAAAAAGGTACAAAATGTTGTAAAAGTAAACTACATAAGTTAAAAAAATATGTTCAACATTGACTGATCACTAGGTAAATACAAATCACAACCACATTGAGAAACTTCATCATCTCACTTCACAGCTCTTTGGATGACAATTTAGGAAAGGAAACACTAACAAATGATGGTGAAGATGTGGAGAAATTGGAACACTGTTTCTTGTTGATATGAGTGTAAAATGGTATAACAATTATGGAAAAGCTACATATTCCCATATAATCCAGCAGTTCCTTACCAATTTTACATATATTACTCAAAAGAGTTGAAAGTAGGATCTTGAAGAGAAAATTGTACAGTCATGTTCATAGAAGCATTATTCAGAATAACCAAAAGGTGTGAACACTCCAAGGTCCACAGACAGGTAAGTGGACATGCAAAATGTGTTATATACACAGAATGGAATATTATTCACCTTTAAAAAGGAAGGGAATTCTGACAGACACTACAACAGTGATGAGCCTTGAAGACATCACGCTAAGTGAAAAAAAAGCCAATCACTAAGAGACATATGAGGTATCTAGAGCAGTTAAATTCATGGAAACAGAAAGCAGAATGGTGGTTGCCAAGAACTAAAGGGGGAGGAGATGAGTTGTTTTTTTTTAAAACTGTAGAGTTTCAGTTTTGCAAGATAGACTTCTGGAGGTTGGTTGTGCAACAAGGTTAATATACTTAATACTACTGAATTGTACACTTAGTGGTTAACATGGTAAGCTTTGTTACATATATTTTTTAAATGTAACTATATTCTTTAAAGATTTATTTATTTATTTA
>NW_004567124.1:25430276-25440053 GCF_000260355.1 Condylura cristata
TTTTTTTTTTTTGGTTGCTGAGTAGTATTCCATTGTGTATATGTACACAATCCAGTCATCCATTTTTGGGCATTTGGGCTGTTTCCATGTCTTTCCAACTCTGAATAAAGCAGCAATAAACATGGGGATGCAGGTATCTTTCTGAATCAGTGTTTTTGTGTCTTTTGGGTAGATACTGAAACAGTAATTAAAAGTAACTAAAAAGTTATCAGAGGTAACTAAATGGAAACTTAATTCTTCAACTTATTGGGAGATTTCACAAAGTAGCCCCAGCCCGAATTCCACACTTTACACTAAAGCTAAACAAAATGGTTCGCAATTCCACTCGGGTCCAGTCTTCTTGAGGTGGCTCTGTCTTCCTGACATGTCTCTCCTGCTCTCAGGCTGCCAAAGTCCCAGTCATCCTGTGACGCCCAACTCTACCCACCCCTGGGCTGAGAGTCTCACTCACCACCTCCTCCAGCTCACAGAACACTTTTTGAATGCTTTTGTTATAATACTTATCACATTCTATTATAAGTTTTTGTTTATGTATTTCTCTCCTTCAGTTGATCCTCACTTCCTTCGGGGAAGAATAACTTCTGATTCATCTTTGTATCACCATAATCTAAGTACTAGGCTGGTAATAAACACTCAGTAATGGGAGCTAGATTACTACAGGGCCTTCTTGTGCATCTCTCCTTTCTTTATTGGTCTCTCCGGTCATCTATGGGATAATGTGCTTTGAGTCTCCATCCCCTTCCCTCCTCTGCTATTGACTTTTTGCTCCCTCTCTCTCCTTTGGCAGTTGCTAAACACTTACCCAATGTCCTAACTGTGAACATTTCCTTCTCTACAACTATCTCCAAAAGCTGCCTGTTATCAGCACATATCAGCTTAATACTGAGCATTAAAGACCCTGTACTACAGACTGAAATATGAGAACTTGCAGAAGAATCCACAATTTTTGGAGACTACAGCATATTGGAAATGGGGGGGGTGAATGTCTTCAAGGAACTGAGCATGTATGACACAGAAAATGAGGGTGCATCATGAGATGGGGATGTGTGAAGGAGGAGTTAGTTTGGGAAGAAATATAATTTTTCTCTTAGCCAAGTTGGGGGGTCATGCTATTTCATTCAAGTGAAACTATTCTAGACAAAGGTGCAGAATTTTATTCATTTATGAATGTCATTGGTCTTTTAGGAAATATATATATATGTGTGTGTATGTGTGTGTGTATATGTATGCATTTTAACCTTGTGAGACTTAGTGGGTGATAGAAAGGAAATCATTCTATAGAATCAATACAAAGTTACAATTTATAATAAATGCTGCAAAGAGATACATATTCCTCTAAAAGTAGATAGTAGGAGGAATTGACCTGCTCAAGGAAGTAAACTAGGGGATGAGAAGATATGTAACCAAAAATAAGTAAATCAAAGGGTAGAAGTATGAACAAAGATCAAAACGTTGCACATAGAACCTCCTTCCATGACCACAGCTGAGGAGTGGGAAGAAAGAACTGGAACCTTTATGGACCTTTGGACTAAGAGGCTGCAGGGGAGAAGAGGAAACAGCACACCAGGCTTGTACACAGGCCCAGTGAGCAAAGGACTCCTTGTCGCAGATGACAGTCAGCAATCACTGACTCTGGCAACGGGGTTAGAGAGGACAGAAATCAAGAAAGGCTCTTTGGATTAGGAGATGGATGACCATAGGCACAGGCATGGGAAAGTGGGGGGGGGGCGGGGGTAAGAGCCAGATGGCAGAGAATAATGAGAGTGAGTCATGAAGACATGGAGGCACTGAGGATTTGGCAGCGAAAGGAGGAGGAAAATGAGACGGTAGCTTAAAGACAGGAGGGTCATGGAGGCCTTTTTCAAAATAGGAAAGAGCTGAGCATGTTTGAGAACGAGAAGTGAGAGGCAGGAAAAAGGAAATTGTGTAAAATATGAGGGAGAAACGAATTCCTGCAACAAGCTCTCTTGAGATAAGACACAGGAATTCAGGCAGAGGTGGGGACCACGGACTTAGAAAATATGACAGGCTTTTATTTAGAGGGAGAGAGGGAGGGATGTATTGTGATCAAGATATTTTTTTGATCAAGATTTTTTTATATGAAAAGTTTGGATAGCAGAAATATCATTGGCTCTGCTTTCTCAGTAATAATAAGCACTGACATTCACTAAACACCATGACACTGGCCTAAACAACTTTCAACATATTAACCCATTTAATCTACACAACAACCTGATTCAACAAGTTCTATTGTTACCCCCACTTGACATTAAAGAAGTACAATCACTGAGAATTGAAATATATTTTTTTTAAGATTCATGGATTTATGGATACAAGAACTGGAGTGTAGGCCAGAATTGTGGGAGTGGGGGGGGGTGAGAGGATCCACCAGAGACAGAGTGGGGAACAGAACAGGTAGATGTACTGAAGTACACTGCTAAGGGAAGCAGCAGGAAAGACAGGAGAGGTCTGCTGAGCCATGTGGGTCAGCTCCTTGGCCAGCTGGGGATCTTAAGCATGCTGCAGTGGCTGGTGATATCTTGATAGCACTGTGTGTCTTTAACCCCTGTACCACCAGGGAGGACCTAAGAAGTGAAATAATTTTACCAAGGTCACAGCAGTCATAAATGGTAGAGGTCATATTTCTACCCATATGGTAGGAAGTGAGTAAAGTGACTCAATAAAATTAAAGGAGGAGCCTGTGGAAAAGGAAAGAAAGTGGGGTACTTGACGAATATGACCCCACTCTCTTTAAAGCAGCATGCCTGGTGGCACAGGGATTAAAGTCTCAGGGCTATCAAGCTATCACCAGCCAATGCAGCATGAATTAGGTTCCCCTACTCCCAAACATACCTACCAGGAAGCTATCCACATGGCCCAGCAGACCCTCCTGTCTCAAGGCTGCTCCCCTTAGCAGTGTATTTCAATCAATCTGCCTGTTCTCCCCACTCTGTCTCTAGTGAATCCTCTCAGCCCCTGCCCCTACACTCCAGCACCTCTGGCCTAGACTCCAGTTCTTGTATGCATAAATAAATAAAATAAATCTTTAAAAGAGAGAGAGAGAAGACCGTTTAGAATAGCCCAAGGAAAAGGTATGCTGTAGAGGGCAGTGAGTTAGACTCTTCCTGAGCAGTAGTTGCATAGTTTACCCTGTGTGTAGAAACTCTTCACTGGAAGATTCCACAATTAGATTTGTGTTAATTTATTCCTGAAGGGGAATCTTTTTAAAAGGTGATTTAACCCTTGCTTTCAAGTTCCTAGACTCTGGGTCTCTCTTAACAAAACTGAAGAGAGGGGCCTCCCTAGTGGTGCAAGGGGTTAAGTCTCAGCACTCTGAAGCTATCTGCAGCCACTGCAGTACCAGTTTGACCCAAACAGGGAGCTGATCCACATGGCACAGCAGACCTCTCCTGTCTAGCCCACTGCTCCCTTCATCAGTGTATTTCAGTCGATCCAGCTGTTCAGCCCCCCACTCTGTCTCTGGTGACTCTTCAGAGGATTCACAGACTTCTGGCCTATACCCCAACTCTTACATGCATAAATAAAATAAATTTTAAAAAGCCTAAAAGAAATGAGAATTATTCTGGACTGATGAGGCCTGAACACACACACACACACATACACACACTCATCTATCCCAGGCAGATTTCCTGAACCTTGTTAAGTGTTGATTGACATTGATATTAGAGTTGGGGCCTCATTAGGCCCTATGTTTCAGGAAAGACTTTCTAATTTAAAGTGAGTGCAAGAGGATCTTCCTAAACCACAGGTAACAAACCTATTTTTCACAATCAAATTTGAATTGGCTAAAAACTTTTGTATGTTCCTTCCATAATTATTTACATCACCAAGGAAACAGAAGAATTTACAAGAAGCCAAACTGTCTCTATTCTCTTTGCAAATGTCAGTGGTGTGTTGGCAAAAAATTCTTAGGGGAGTGAGAACAGAAAAGCAGCAATGCGAAAAAGCCAAAAACCTCCTCATATAGAGACATCAATCAAAAAATGCCACAACCCAAATTTTATTTCACAGAAAGGCAAACTGGATCCAGAGTAGTTTCCAGGCAAACTTGCATCATTGCTATTATTTCCTTCAGCAATTATGTACTAATATGTTTTCACATCAAAACATTGTGAAGAGCATTCAACTTAGTAATAATACTTAATAATGATTCTCTTGAGGCATAAACATAAACCCAGTCGCATTAGAGCTGGGTGGATGAGATTTATGACTCCAGAGGATAAATGCAAATACATCTACGATTGGGGCAGGCTGGATATTCAGCTAGACAACCCTTTGGGTATCAAAGTCAGATACAAAAATGCACGATCCATTGTTCCTAAGATGCAACAAGGAGCAAACACAGCACAGAACAGAATCGGATTTAAGGATGTGTCATGTGAATCCGCCTACAGACAACTCCGGGAACTGTTCCTGAAATGGGAGGAGGCTGTCAACACCTCTCCTTCGGTAGCACCATGTGTGCCACAGAAATCATTTTCGTTCTGGAAGAGTATTTTGATATGCTGTCTCCCCTCCTTCACTTCCCTCTTCTCTACTCTGGGAAACAAGTTGATGTTCACTAACCTCTGCATTTAACCTCGGAGGAAGGAAGTGGAGGAAGCTTTACAAACCCCAGTACATCTAGGTTGGCCCAGGCATCCCCCAGGCGAGCGTGCTCTCTGACGCCTCCTGGTGGATATAGAGGGAAGTAAGGTCTAAGTTGTGGGCAATCGAAAGACCTACAGCAATATCCGCTCAGAAGGACTGATGGGAAAGCTTTGACCTGTTTTCTCATTTTTGCAAGTAGACTGAAGAGGAAGGATGAATGGCAACATCTCGTCCTTTACTGGGAAGAGACGCCTACAGTTTTTCAAACTGCACTATGTGAAGATTCCAGAAAGATCAGCAGTGTCTGACAGGAAAGCAGATCTGAGTTTAGACTATCAAACCCACAGCTTACCTTTGTTATTCAGTCACAGCTTTTCGGGGGTCCTCATCTATGAGTGAGTAGTAGCTCATAAATGAAGCAGGCAATCTTCTAATTACTATTTCTAGTCAGAGTTAGATGTTATGCATCCACACGTGCAAATAAGTCAGACTATATGACTTGGGCTCTTGTCATCTGACCTTAAGATGTCTTTTTAAAAAGTTTTATTTAATCCTGAAGCCTCACCTATTATAGTTCTCTATAATCACCTCTGCCTCTCCTAGCAAAACAAGAGACCTAAGGATTAGAAGTCTGCCTTTCCCCTATTATGTGTGCTCCTTGGAAAGGGAAAGCAAGGGGAGGGGAGGAAAGAGAGAAGGGACAGGGCTAAAATGCTCCTCTAGAATTTTTACATCATATTCTATTCCCTCTTGGTCACTGTTTAGCTACACAGACTTTAGTCCTTACATTTCTGTCAGCATTCAGCTTTTTTTTTCTCTTAGTCATTTGTTCTGTTTCCCTTCCCTGCTGCTTTAGTGACCTCACCACAATCACAGAAAAATCCTTGCAACTCCATTATTTCTATAGCATTTTCAAATTTATTCCCGTATACACACACTCAGTATTTACGTTGGGTCCAGATGTTCTGGGCCCAAGTAGACTCATTTTAAATGAATGTGTAGAGTCTGAATCCATAATTCAGGGAGTCTGTCCCTAGAATACCTGCTTATCTGAGTAAGAGGTGAGACAGGCTGTGAGCCACATGTGAATAGGTGAAGTGGATTGCTGTCCACAGAGCAGGAAAACAAGACTCCCCAAGAGGGCAAATTTCACGTCAAACCCAGAGATTTAGCAATCAGTTTTCAAGTTTTCCTTAGCATTTCTTGCTGGCCAAGGAGATAGGGATCAGAGATAGGGAAATTCTGAACACACACACCCTATCGATAAGCACACTAAGGGGTGGAAGGCTAGGGCTTTGAGGAAAGCAATTTCAGCCTACATCACCATCAGCACAGTTAACACTTGTTTTGCAATTTGCAGTATGCAAAGCAATTTTATAAATGAGAAGTGATTTGATCTTTGCAGCATTCTAGTGAAAAGGCCAGAGAAAGTGCTCCTAGCTCCATTATACTGATGCACAAGATCTGAAAGTTTTCCTGACAAAGTCAGGCAGGTCAAAACCGAGAGGGGAAACCCTACAAAGCAGAAAGAAAGAAGAGAAAAATCAAGAGAGAAAGGGAACTGCCTTCAAACAGCTTTTGACAGCTCACCCTCGCTGATGGTGGGGGGGTGGGGGGACGGGGAGTGCAGTAGTCTCCCCAACTCTGAACCCCCAAACTGTGCTGCAAAAAATAACTGGGAAGTTAGCCCACAGCTCTTCCCAAGGATGGAAACCATGGAAGCCCTGGGGTTTATCATTAATTAAAACCATGAGCTTCCTTCCTTTCTTATGCATATGTGATGGGTCACTCTAAAATATTAGCTGGGAGCTTGGGTTAATTTTATCATGTACAAATAAAAGTGGGGGTTGTGGGAGAAATAACCCACAGTGTTTGCAGGAGCTATCTTATAATAAATAACAAGAACAAAAGGAAAAATATTTTCATAAGCAGAACCTTGTCTTTCTGCCTTTCCCTCCCACCCTCACACTCCATTTTTCTGCTCTCGCCACTGCTGCTGGTGTTGTTTGCCTTTTCTCCTCCCTCTGCATCACTCACTTCCTCTCCAGTTTCTGCAGGAGTCTCTCCCAGCTCCTCCTCCTCCTCTTTGTTTCCCTCCTGGAGAACCAACCAAGCAGCCAGTATGGGCCCGGTGAACACGGGGGACAAGCTGTGAAGTTGCCTGACCCAGGCACTGAGGACCTCTCAGAAACCACACTGATACCCTCGGCGTGGTCAGCCTGGGTTGTCTAGAGTTTGCCTGCTGTCTATTGGCAGCAACTCAGGGAGTCCAGATGGTCCTAGAAAAAAGTCTGGCCCAAGGATAGGAAGAGTCGATTTTAAGCCCCTAGAAATGTTGAGTTGCTATTTATGGACTCCAAAATTAGGTTGAATCTGGGACCCCTGATAGCTAGAATGTGACCTAACCTGACAGATCTTGCATAGGCTTCACCCAAGAATCATTCAGTCCCTGGGCATAGTCAGGGAAGCTCCAGGATAGAGCTGGTGGGAGGAATGTCTGCACTGAGGCTGAGGACAGTGAGAGACATAGGCCACTCCTTGGAGTGGGGAATGGGTCAGACCAGAAACCCTGCAGAAAAAAAACGTGATTCAGTTTAAGGGCCTCCCCTGGAACCCCCGCGGGGCCCCCAACCTCAGTACCACATCTGCACATATATCCTCCTGCCTGGTGCCAAAATCTGTCCTGAGTCCAGTACAAGGGAGGTGAGCACACACATATCCTTGTGAAGAGACCCTTCTGGCATTGGGAGCTGATTATATTCTGATCATATGGCTGATTATATTTGCCACTTGTTTTAAAATATTATAAAAGGTAACAGTGTGACCTTAGGAGTCCATTTTCCCTTTCCTTATCCCAATCTGAGTGGATATTTGCAGCTAAAGAAAGGTGTTGTGGCAGTGAGTTGGCAAGATCAGGGGCCTGGGCCAGGCCTGAGTTATGTGAGTTGGGGTTGCACCAGAGGAAATGCCACATCAGCTAAGAAGACAAACAGGGAGGGAAAGGGTTTTCTTACCCAGCTGATAACAAGATAAGACTATCTGGGAACCCTAAGGGCAAATGACATAGTCGGAGCATGGACAAATGGCGGCCATCCTGCGAGCAGGACCATCTAAGGAAAATAAACTGTATACTGGTTATGATAGAAGATAAGAATAGAAAAGCTGGAGGGGATGCTACATGGTCAGGAACCTTTGCACACAAGGAGGTAGGGGGTAGAAGGGATTAAACTAAGTCATTAATCAAGTTATGAAAACTAAGACCCTTAGGCTTCAACCACCAGATTAAGAGGCACAACACAGACAGGTGTCAAACTGCCCCAGGGAGTGTCACCTGAAGGTGAAGATATGGAGATTAAAGATGAGACCCTCCTTACAGAAGGAAGATGATAAAATCCAGCATGGCCCCCACAGAGAGGCAGCAGTCTTTCTGTCCATCTGTGAGGTACTTTTTCCCATCAGCTCTCTCCCTCCACAGGGCAGCAACCCCTCACCTGCCCATGACCTGAACCATGCTGGCGCATCTCTGCACTGACCTCCTTAGAAGAGGCAGGACTCCTCAAGGCCACCTGTGTAACCACGCGCACTTCTCTCTTAGCAAACCTGTCTTTTTCAGAGCAGCTCTTCCTGCCCACTTGCTTCTAAGCAAGTCTCTTTCCCTAATAAACCTGCTCTTTTAAATATAATAAAGTCTCTGTGTCTTAGAAAATCTCCCCCAGAGCGAACCCAAGGGCCCCCACACTCAACCTCCAACTCCAAAACCTACATAAGTTAGAACAACGTGTAGTCCCTCCCTGGTGGCACAGTGGATTGGAACATTGCACTATGAAGCTAAGCCAAGCCTTGGCCACTTCAGTGTGAGTTCTATCCCCTCCCTGAGGTGACCCAAATGGAGCAGCAGACCTCTCCTGACCGGCCCAGTGCTTCCCTCAGCAACGAACTTTGTGGATCTCCCTGTTCTGCTCCCCACTCTGTCTCTGGTGAATCCTCTCGCCGCCTCTGCACCTCTGGCCTGTGCCCCATTTCTGTATGCATAAGTAAATAAAATCTTTTTAAAAAACATGTGCAGTAGAGAAATCTGACCTGGGGCAGGTGATCAAACTCATACCTAAGCAGTCTGGCCAGCTTTGTAGTACTGTGCTTTAACCCTTTTTGGGCCCTTTTTGAAAAGAAGGATTTATTTATTTATACATACAGAACTAGGGTACAGGCCAGAAGTGCAGGAGCAATGAGAAGATTCACCAGAGAAAAAGTGGGGAGCAGAACAAGCATATTGACTGAAATACACTGCTGAGGGGAGCAGCAGGTGAGTCAGGAGAGGTCTGCCACATGTGGGTCACCCCCCTGGCCGGGTATCAAACTCATGCTGCAGTGGCTGCAGTAGCTTCATAGTACTGCACTTTAACCCATTGTGCCTCCAGGGAGGGCTGAGAAATCTGACTTCTTTATTTAAAAACTTACTCTGGCCCTCCCTGGTGGCCCAGCGGGTTAAAAAGCACTGCACTAAGAAGCTTAAGCCACTCCAGCATGAGTTCCATCCAGCCTGCCCCGAGGAGATCCACATGGCGTAGCAGACCTCTCCTGACCCGCCCACTGCTCCCCTCAGCAGTGTACTTCGTCGATCTGCCTGTTCTTCTCCCCACTCTGTTCCGGGTGAATCCTCTCACCCTACACATCTCTGTACCCCAGTTCTATATGAATAAATAAATCTTAAAAAAAAAAAACTTACTGTAAGAATTTTAGTTGAAGAACATGAGAGTGGCAAAACAATCCCAGAATCACTGAGCTAAGAGTCTAAGCAACATCTAGAGACTTTTTTTTTACTACATATTTCTAGAGATATGTATATATTTTTAATTTTATTCATGCACTAAAGAACTGAGGTATAGGCTAGAGATGTGGGGATGGCAGGGGGAGTGGGGGTGAGAGGATTCACCAGAGACAGAGTGGGGAGCAGAACAGGCAGATGGACTGAAATACACTGCTGAGGGGAACAGCAGAAAGGTCAGGAGAGGTCTGCCGCACCATGTGGGTCACCTCCCTGGCTGGGGATCCAATCCATGCTGCTGTGGCCACGGGCAACCCAACAGTGCTATACCTCCACCTGTTGTGCCACCAGGGCCTGAAAGTGAATTTTTTTTTTTAACTAATGTTTATTTTATTTTTTTT
>NW_004567124.1:25440197-25441937 GCF_000260355.1 Condylura cristata
CAGGAGAGGTCTGCCGCGCCATGTGGTAACTTCCGGGGCAGGCGGCAGGCAGGAATCGATCTCATGCAGAAGTGGCTTTAGCTTCTCAATGCTGTGCTTTAACCTGCTACGCCACCAGGGAGGGCCGAAAGTGAATATTTTTTAATAGGATGGTTTATTTGGGTGGAGGGGCTGAAGATATGGTATTTTGAGCCAGAGAGTAACAGATAGAGCTCAGTAAAGGAAGTCCTGATCCTGACTACCCCAGCAAAGGGCAACGTAGGCTTCTGCCTTCTACAGGATTAGGATCTTAACCCACTCAGGCTGCGATAACAGAGTATCATACATTGGTGGCTTATAATCAATAAGAATTTATTTCACAGAAGTCTGAAAGTTGGGAGTTCAAGATCAAAGCACAGGCAGATGGGGTGAGGGCTTGCTTCCTAGTTCACCATCAGCCATTTTATCTTGTGTCTTCTGATCATAGAAGGATCAAGGAGCTCTCAGAATCTCCTTTTAAGGGCACTAATCCTGGTCATCTCTGGTGGTGCAGGGTTTAAAGTGTCTGTACTATTAAACTACTGCCTGCCTTGCCACTGTGGCAGGAGTCAGATCCCCAAACCAGGCCAGGGAGCTGACCCACATGGCACAGCAGACCTCTCCTGTCTCGCCGCCCGCTGCTCCCCTCAGCAGTGTATTTCAGTCCTTCTTCCTGTTCTGCTCCCCACTCTGTCTCTGGTGAATCATTTCACAACCCACCTCCCCTTACCTCTGACCTATACCCAGTCTTACACACATAAATAAATTAATTAAAACAAAACTTTAAAGAAAGGGGCAGGGGACTAATCCCATTATACGAGTTACTCTCATGACCAAATCACTTCCTGAAGGCCCTATCTCCAGAGACCTTCACACTGAGGATTAGCTTTTACCATATAAATCTCAGGGGGAGACAAACATTGAGTCTACAGCATGTTTCTACCAGCCTCAAAATCCTTCAGTACCACAATAGGAACTCCAAGTCATTTACAATGTTAGTATTTTATAGAGTGATAACGTAAACCAGACTAAGCCTTCTTTCCTCCAAAATTAGAGAAGCAATTACATAAAGAAGGTAGTAGAGTTGACTTTGTGGCTTTTGAAAGCACAGGGACTCATGGAAAAAGCAAGGCTCCCGACACCGCCCCCTCCAGACAGGCGGGTCCCTGTGCCTTCCTGCCTCTAGAAAGGACACACGGCCCTCCCATTACTGGAAATCCTCATGTGCCCACGGCGCGCCAGGAGACACTACGAGTGAGATGTGTATGTGTGTGTGTCTGTGTGAGTTTGGGTATACCTGTGCGTGTGCTGCATGGAAGATCCACCTCCCTTATCCTTCAGCCTGCAAGTGGGTGTCTCTGAGATTATGCCTAATGTACAGTCTCTCTCCCCAAACCATTTTGGAGGTCGATCATGAATGTTTGAAGAATGGCTTTTTCCCTTCCTGTTAAAGTTAAAACACCCCCTTTCTGTGGCTGGATAGGCATACAGATGTTGGAGCTCCCCACCACCACGCACTCTTCAGTCTCTGCAGAAAATGACGACTGTACCTGGACAGCCTCGTCTTTTCTAGAAGTCTATTTATACTGTCATTACCTAACACTCTACCCTCTGCTCACACCTGGGCATAGATGGTCCCTGTCGTGCAGGGTGGCACCTGCGGGGGCCAGGATCACTGAGAGTTTGATCCCCACTGCGGAGGTGACCCACATGATGCAGCAG
>NW_004567124.1:25442562-25444176 GCF_000260355.1 Condylura cristata
TTTTATCTCCATCCGAACTGATCTTCAAGTATAAAGGCTGTAGAGGAATTATTAGGAATATTGCAGAAGCTGAGAGGCTGCTGTTTCCATGAGCTCATTCTGAGGAATCAATCAAAGAAAAATTTCAGATAACTAAAAAATTCAGAGAAATAGGCATGAAGATGGGCAAAAGTGTAGCTGAATGAGTAAACCAGGTTTACTCATAAAAGGGCAATGCTTTAGGAAAATGTGGGGCAATAAGGTAGAAGGAAACGGCCCTGGGGTGAGCTTCTGACACAGAGCTGTCTGACAGCATTAGACCACAATTCACCTCTAGACAGTTGGCTGAATGCAAAGAAAAGTCTTATTTGCTTTGAGTCACTGTATTTTGTAGTTTGTTTATTATAACAACCCAACAATTTGGAATCAGTTCCCATGAGGATCTAGATGCCCTTCTTTAGAATTTTTTTTTTTAAGATTTATTTATTTTCCCTGCAGGATCTGGGGTGCCAGCCAGAGGTACAGGGGTTGAGAGGATTCACCAGACAGAATGGGGAGCAGAACAGGCAGATGTACTATAAAATACACTGCTGAGAGACAGTGGGTGAGACAGGAAAGGTCTGCTACGCCTTGTGGGTCAGCTCCCTGGTAGGGGATCAAACTCAGGCTGCAGGGTTGATGGCATTATGGCTCTGGAACTTAACCCCTAGGCCACCAAGGGAGGACCTACATAGAATATCTATAATTAGTACATGTAACTTCAAAAAAAATCGAAGGTAGATATACCAAAGAAAGAAAAACAGTGTCCCATAAGCATTTGGAAAAAGGCTCAGTCTCACTAGTAATTAAGGAAATCTAAATTAAGATAAAAATTGAACATCATTTCACACCCATCAGATTGTTAAAAATTAAACATCTGACAATACTAAGTATTACTGAGAATGTGGAGCAACAGAAACTCTCAGTTACTGCTGGTGAAAATGTTACCTTTGTAGCCACTTTGAGAGCTTGGCAATATCTAACAGAGCTGGAGATGTACATTCCTAAAACCAGTTTGAAACTCTGCTTTTAATAAGAAGGTCTAAGCAAGACTATTTATTGTATTATTATTCAAATTATATAAAAAATAGAAACTAAATACCCATCAACAGAGTGGGAAAATGGTTTTATGCTCATAAGATGAAATCTAAAACAAATAGATCTACATAGGAAAGTAAATAAGTCTTAAAAATATACTGTATATTTCACTTATGTGTATGTAATGTAATAAAAATATAAACCATGCAAGGGACCATAAATGTCAATTTCAAGTAATGTATGTCTGGGGAAGGGAGGAGAAAGGGGGGCATAGAAATGTTCAAATGTATCTATACTATTATATGTTTTTTAAAAACATCAAAGCTTTTTTCCCCAAAGTTAAATATGGGAAAAAAATGAGATTTCTTAAAACTGGATGATGGAAATATTCCCAAGATTATATTTGTCTTAAAACCTTTCTGAGCACTTGAAATATTTTCTAATTTAAAAAGTATTGCTGGGGCCATCCCTGGTGGCGCAGCGGGTTAAAGCACAGCACTGAGAATCTGAAGCCACTTCTGCATGAGTTCGATTCCCGCCTGCCGCCTGCCCCGGAGG
>NW_004567124.1:25444282-25452902 GCF_000260355.1 Condylura cristata
CGCAGTGTTTCTGGGTGAAGGGTGGTAGGGCCCAAAAAGTATTGCTGGATTATCTCAGTCCTCATTTTCTTCATAGATAATATGGAGATAATAATTTTCACGGCATAAATCTGTGATTAAGAGCACGGACTTTGAACCTGGAGGGCTCTGCCACTTATAAGCAAAGGACATGAGAAAGTTAATTAATTTTTCTATGCCAGGTTGGAAAAAAGGGGGATAATAGTCTCCATCTCAAACCATGTTAAGAAGATTAAATATGTTAATATTCCAAAGCTCTCTAAAAACAATAAATAAATGGTTGTTGAATAAGTTCATACAGGGCCCTCCCTAGTGGTGAAGCAGGTTAAAGTGTAGCCTGTGAAGCTAGCCCCAGCCACGTCAGCATATGTTTGATCCCCGCCTGCCAGGGGAACCACATGGCACAGCAGACCTCTCCTGTCCCCCCTTCACTCCCCTCAGCAGTGAACTTTGTCGATCTGCCTGTTCTGCTCCCCACTCTGTCTCTGGTGAAGGCTCTTACTTTGTCATCTGGTAAATCCTGCACCTCTGGCCTGTATTCCAGTTCTGATAAATAAATCTTTAAAAAAATAAAATAAGCTAAAACAAATATTAGAGTTTGAGGATCAAAAATAATATTTACAAAGGTGTATATAATATATGCTTGAACAGAATGTTAGGGATAATGACTAGAGTGTCCAATAGTTTCCAGGTACATAAAGTGTCCATGACATGATTTTTAAAAAACGGTAGCAGAACATGCAAAAAAATGAAACTAGATCACTGCCTCACTCCAGTCACAAAAATCAATTCGAAATGGATTAAAGACCTAGACATAAGAACGGAAACCATAAAATACCTGGAAGCAAAGATGGGTCAAACACTACATGACATACACTTCAGTGACATCTTTAAAGACAGAGCACCCAACGCCACAATAGTGAAGGCAAGGATAAATAGATGGGACTACATCAAGTTAAAGAGCTTCTGTACAGCAAAAGAGACATTACAAAAAAACAAACAGACAGCCCACTAATTGGGAAAACATTTTCTCACACAAGTAGTGATAAAGGACTGATCACAAAAATATATGGAGAACTGATGAAACTCAACAAAAAAAAACAACCCCATCAAAAAATAGGCAGAAGAGCTAAAAAGACACTTCTCCAAAGAGGAAATGCAAATGGCCAACAAGCATATGAAAAAATGTTCAACATCACTCGTAATAAGGGAGATGCAAATTAAAACCACAATGAGATACCACCTCACCCCAGTGAGAATGGCACATCTTCAAACAACTAGCAACAACAAATGTTGGCAAGGATGTGGAGAAAAAGGAACTCTCCTGCACTGCTGGTGGGAATGCAAACTAGTACAACCACTATGGAAAACTGTTCGGAGGGTCCCTACGACCCAGCCATCCCCCTACTAGGTATCTACCCAAAAACACAAAAACACTGATTCAAAAAGATACCTGCACCCCCATGTTTATTGCTGCTTTATTTACAATTGGAAAAACATGGAACCACCCCAAATGCCCAAAAGTAGATGACTGGATTAAAAAGCTGTGGTACTTATATACAATGGAATATTACTCAGCAACCAAAAAAGAAAAACACATATTTTTTGCAGCAACTTGGATGGAGCTGGAAAAGATCATGCTTAGTGAGATAAGCCAGAAAGAGAAAGAAAACTACCGGATGATTTCACTCATAGCAGGAGTATAATGGACCAGGCGAGAAAATAACAAGAATAATGAACAGCCATATACCAGAGACATTTTATGGGTGTGGAGTGGGGAATGGGATCAAAAACGGGGGGAGGGAGGAGAGGGGGTTAGGGAGGGAAGTGCACGGGATTATGGTGATGACATACGGGTGACTTGGTGATGGGAAACCTGTGGGGATTACAATTGAGATGGGAAAAAAATGTATAAAATGATGTAAAAATAAACTGTTATAATAAAAAAAATGGTAGCAGAATTGGAAGAATGCTGCACAGTTCTGTTGATATTCAATGTATTTCTAGAAGATACTTATGCCTTGTCAAGTTCCATTTCCATAAGGCTTAACACTTTCTTCATCCCAAGTTTACAATCCAGGGTAGTAAAAGTGAATGATCTTACAAACACATGGTAATCTTCACAGTGGCAGTTTGAGCAAATCTTGTGATTTAGACATTGGGATGTTTTCTCCCTCCTTCATCCATTTTACATATTAAGTGTTATAAATTATATAACATTTCAATTTTTTTTAA
Organism: Condylura cristata; assembly: GCF_000260355.1. Lineage (NCBI taxonomy): Eukaryota > Metazoa > Chordata > Mammalia > Eulipotyphla > Talpidae > Condylura > Condylura cristata. The sequence goes on from NW_004567124.1 coordinate 25,446,536, forward strand.
AGATTTACTTATTTATGCATACAAGAACTTGGGTACAGGCCAGAGGTGTGGGGTGAGGGGCATGAAAGGATTCACCCGAGACAGAATGGGGAGCATAATAGGCAGACTGACTGACTGAAATACACTGCTGAGGGGAGCAGCAGGCAGGTCAGGAGAGGTCTGCCACGCCATGTGGGGGGTCACCCTCCTGGCTGGGGATCAAACTCATGCTGCAGTGGCTTAGGATAGCTTCATCTTGCTGTGCTTTAACCCCTAGCGCCACCAGGGAGAGCCCAACATTTCCATAAAAGATTACCGCTAACCACCGTTCAATATATACTCAAAACTTGTTTAACTGGATTATGGATTTTTGTCTTTGGGAATTTCCTCACTCTCCATGTGTGCCTTGCCCACAAGCTTCTGTAAACCTGTTTCCTTGTGGCAACCCCACAGCTCCAACCACCTGGCTAGGGCCGGAGGCTGGCTCTGTCCAGTTGGCACTAGCCCACTGAGCTCTCTCTCTGCCCTGCGGGGGGCCGACTAGCCAGGCTGCTCCCCAGCTCTTCCCTGCAAGCTTGAAACAGATGCCTTTGTTGTTTTCAAGAGCCAGGACTCTGTACTGTGGAGCTCAAGGTTCTTTAATATCGCTCTCAGCCACGTCAATCCTTGCTGAATTAAAGTTTACTTTCAAAGGAGACAGATTCAAGGCAGTTTTAACAACAGAAGCGAGGGCACTCGGTGACGCGCAGTGTTTCTGGGTGAAGGGTGGTAGGGCCCAGTTGGCCTGGAGATGTCAGACCCGGGTCTTCACCCGGCTCCCTGCCTGGCCGCAAGCGCAGCCGGGTGCCGGCGGGTCAGCCGCGGCCCGCTCTCAGGCCTGCAGCTGGGGCCCCTCCACGCCGCGGACAAAGGGACTTGTGTCCCGCCACCAGCCCGAGCCTTCCCTGCCCGCCGCCGAGAGGCCTCTGCGGAGGCTGGGGCGGAGCAAACCTGCATGTGACCCCCGCGGGTCCCCCTCCCTCTCACCCCCCACCCCGCTCCTGCTCCCCAAGAGGCCATTAGAGCCAGGAGTCAGGCCGCTGTGGGCGGGCCCCAGAGGTCTGAGTAACCCCCAACTCAGAGCATCCACCCTTAGGGTCCACTTGTTCCAGCCGGTGGGTACAAAGGTCCGAGCTGCGACTGCATGTCCCACAGGGCATTTCTGGGTCCGCTGGAACAATCAACAGCTTTGGGGGCTTTTTGGATTGAGGGTAGAAATGTAAGGAGAGGGCGTGCCTCACTTTGCCCTACTCTAAGGAAAAACCGGAATTTTGGGAAAAGGAAAAAGAATCTTGCTTAAATTTTACTGTACTTTGGCTATATACCAGGCACGTAGATATTTTACAATAGTCCTCAGAAGACCTTGTAAAAGAAATATCTTACCCATGCTATCTTTTTATTCTCAGAAAACTGAAGTTAGGATTTTCTCTTCTGTGCCTTAGGCTCTGGTTAACTTCATCGTCCATCAAATCCTCCAGTTATAAAATTTACTAGATTCTTCCTTTTCCCTACTCCCACATCCATTTAATGAATATTCATTGAGTGCCTACTGTGTGCTAGGGGGCAGAAGATACTGTAAGTAATGAAACAGACGCCATCCTTGTGCTCACACAGCTTATACAGGCGCTGGAGGATATAATCACAACTAATTATTGTGATTACAGAAGGCAAATGGTAACCCTGAAGACAAATTTCCCGGGTGCTAGGGAGTGGAGGGGACATGACCTGTTCTGGCCTAGAAGAGGTAGGGAAACTTCCACAGCTGTTGCAGTAGTCTAGTGAAGAGAAGAGGGTCTGAGGATGCTGACAGATGGGCAAAAGGACCCTTCAAAAGGAACCAGGAGAACAGGAAAACGGATGGCTCTGGTTGTTGTGGATGGTGACAGAAAAGTGGACCCAGCTTCTCTGCCACCTTCAACCCTCCCACCCTGTGGCATAGGAAAGAGAGAGGAAATAGGCAGACCCTGGATTCCTGGGGTGTGATCTTGATGGTGCCCCTCTTTGCTGGTGATTTGCGGCAAATCACTCCTCTATAAAGCCTTGAAAGATCTGTATTCCATTCTGCTTATTCCCTGTGATGATGTTCCTTAAACTTGGGAGAACAACGCAAAAAAGTAAGAGGACCATATAGGAAACTACATCATACATCTACAGTAATGTAACAAGTGGTGTACAATTGTTTCCCCTTACCCCTGATTTTACCTCCCACGTACTTGTTGATCAGCATTTAACCTCAGTCCAAAAATATCATGTACCATAAGATATTTTGAGAGAGAGGACACATTCACATACCTTTCATTTCAATTATTGTTATATAATTGTTCCATTTTATTATTAGTCATTGCTGTTAATCTCCTACTGTGCCTAATTTATAAATTAAACTTGATCATAAGGAAAAAACATAGTACATACAGGCTTTGGTACTTTTCTTGATTTTATTATTTTTTTAAAGATTTACTTATTTATGCACACAAGAACTGGGGTGTAGGCCAGAGGCGGTGGGATGGGGTGAGAGGATACACTAGAGACAGAGTGGGGAGCAGGTAGACTGAAATACTTTGCTAAGGGGAGCAGAAGGTGAGACTGGAGAGGTCTGCTGAGCCATGTGTTTTAGTTCCCTGCAGGGGACCCTACTCCTGCTACACGTAGCTTTATAGTGCTGAGAATTAACCCTTTGCACCACCACCAGGGAGGGCCCTAGACTGGATTTTAGGCATCCTTGGGGGATCTTGGAATGGATGGAGAACTGCTAAAGTGGTACTGACATGGAAATGGGATAAAGAGCCTAGGAAACAAACATAAATACATATGTGAATATTGGACATGGCAAAAGAAATAATACATAGAGATACATAAAAATATATTATTTAAGAAATGTTCGGAAAATGTAAATACTCTCTAGGTTGGGATATAGATAGCATTTAGACCAAAAATTAATTTGTATCCATTCCCTTCTTTTTTCAAAATAAATTTTAGATGAATCAAAATGAAATACCCCCCCCCAATTTTAAAAGTACTAGAAGAAAGCAATTTAATAATCTTTAAAAAAAAAGATTATTTATGCATACAGAATGGTACAGGCCAGAGGTGCAGGGGCAGTGAGAGGATTCCCCAGGGACAGAGTGGGGAGCAGAACAGGCAGATCAATAAAGTACACTGCTGAGGGGAGCAGCGGGTGGGTCAGGAGAGGTCTGCCAAGCCTGTGGGTCACCTCCGGGGTTGGAGATCAAACTCACACTGAGGTGGTTGCGGCTTCCTTACAGTGCTGTGCCCTAACCTGTTGCACCACCAGGAAGGGCCCATAATTTAATAATCTTGAAGTAGGGCCCTTCCTGATGGCTCAAAGGGTTAAAGCACAGCACTATGAAGCAATTGCAGCCACTGCAGCAAAAGTTTGATAGTTGGCCAGGGAGGTGACCCACATGGCACAGCAGACCACGCCTGACCTGCCCACTGTTCCCTGCAGCAGTATATTTTGGTGATCTGCCTGTTCTGTTCCCCACTCTGTCTCTGGTGAATCCTCTCAAACCCACACCCCTCCACCTGCTTCTAGCCTGTACCCCACTTCTTGAGTTCTTATGCACATAAATAAATCTTTAAAAAACTTGAAATAGTAAAGTTCTAAGTATATGGCACAAAGTCAGAGGTTACATACATAAACATATACATATAGACACACTCAATAACCACAACAAAAACATCATATACAACTCATATCACAGATAAGGGAATCATTTCCTAAACATAAAATGGGCACTTACAATTTAGTAGCAAAAGACCAACAACTCAATAGGAAGTATGTGACCTATAGCACATAATAAAGAAAATCATACTGGTTCTTAAACATATGAAAAGATGCATCACTCATAAGAGAAATGCAAATTGAAATCACAATGAAATACCTATCAGATTAGCAGAACTCACCAATGGATGGCAACTTACCAACATCAATCAAAATTTAAAATGTGGGCTTCCAGGTGGCACAGGACTTAAGTCAGGTGCTATCAAGCTATTGCCAGCCACCGCAGCCTGAGTTCCATTTCTGGCCAGGAAGGTGACCTACATGGCACAGTAGACCTCTCCTGTCCTGCCTACTGCTCCCCTCCACAGTGTACTTCAGTAGATCTGCCTGTTCTGCTGCCCACTCTGTCTCTGGTGGATCCTTTCATCCCCCACACCATTGGCCTGTATCCCAGTTCTTACATGCATAAATAAATAAATCTTAAAAATATATTTTTTTAAAAACTTAATTACAGTGCTGTATATAGTGTTGGAGATCCAGAGTATTGGAAACAACCTAAATGTGCATCCAAAGGAAATTTGTTAACTAAATTATAATACATTATACAAAGGAGTGGAGATATAACTGAACTCCTAGGGGAAAATCTTCATAATACAGAGACTCTCTATTTAGTAAGTATCCTAGAAGTCACAGCTATGGGCACTCCCTGATGGCACAGTGGGTTAAAGCACAGCACTAAGAAGCTAAAGTCACTTCAACATGAGTTTGATCCCTGTCCTGAGGTGACCCACATGGCGCGGCAGAACTTTCCTGCCTGCCTGCTGCTTCCCTCAGCAGTGTACCTCTTCAGCCAGCCTGTTCTGTTTCCCGCTCTGTCTCTGGTGAATCCTCTCACCGCCCCTGCACCCCTGTTCTGTATGCATGAATAAATAAATCTTTAAAAAAAAAAAGGTCACAGATATAAAATAGTAACAATAACTGTACCTACTATATATAGAGTTGTAAAAGATTGAATGAGTTAAAGTACCTAAAGCACTTAGAACAATACCCACAATATACCACTATCTGCTTCCACAATTGTTAAAAAAAAGAGCCCATACACAACAGCATGTACAACTTTTTTTGTATAAAAGAAAAATAGGCCCTCCCTGGTGCCTCAACAGGTTAAGACGCAGCACTGCAAGCTAGCTGCTGCTGCTTCAGTGTGAGTTCAATCCCCAACCCCAGAGGTGACCCACATAGTGCAGCAACAGCCCCTGTCTGACCTACTGCTCTGTGTATCTCAGTAAATCTGCCTGTTATGCTCCCCACTCTGTCTCTGGTCGATCCTCTCACTGCCCCTCACCTCTGGCCTGTACCCCAGTTCTGTATGCACAAATAAATAAATCTTTTTTAAAAATAGGAGTATGGGTTAATTATCTTGAAATTTTCACAACAAACAAGTAGTTGCCTCTGGAAAGAAACTCAGGAGCAAAGGGACCCAGGAGCAAGGCAATTTATTTTCAGTCTGCCTTTCTACAACTTTTTAATTTTTTAACCACAGATATTTTACATCTATTTGAAAGGGAAAAGGATTTAAGGAGAAAATTAACAATCAGAAACACATTAAAAGTAATTAAATTTTGTAATATGTAGAAATTATTTTTTAATCATTTCCATGACTTTTATTTTGTTTAAAGGATTATATACTGCAGTAATTGAATGCTTTGTCCCAACACTTGTTATCCAATTTCAAATTATTGATGGAGCAGAGTCCTTATACCTCAATGTATGACCCGCAGATCAGAATTCACACTACCTGGGAACTTTTAGAAATAGATTCTGGGACCTTGCTGGTGGTGCAGGGGTTAAAGTCTCAACACTATCAAGCTAGTAGCTGCCAGCCACTGAGGAAGTAGTTCAATTCCCAGCCAGGGAGGTGACCCACATGGTGAGGCAGACCTCGCTTGTCTCTTACCTGCTCCACCCCTCAGGAGTGTATTTCAATAGATCTGCCTGTTCTGCTCCCCACTCTGGTAAATCCTCTCACCCCTCCCTGCACCTCTGGCCTGTCCCCAGTTCCTGCATGCATACATAAATCTTTAAAAAAAAAAAAAAAGAAAGAAAGAGGGTCCTCTCTGGTGGCTCAACGGGTTAGAGCCCAGCATTGCAAGTTGGCTGCAGCTAGGGAGGTGACCCACAAGGAGCAGCAGACCTCTCCTGACCTGCCCGCTGCTCCCCATCAGTAGTTCACTTTATCATCTGCCTGTTCTGCTCCCCACTCTGTCTCTGGTGAATCCTCTCATTGCACCTGCACCTCTGGCCTGTACCCCAACTCTGTATGCATAAATAAATAAATCTTTAAAAAAATAAAAAAGGAAAGAGAAATCCCACCATCAGAACCTACTTCAAATTTTTTGATCATGAAATGGGGGAGGAGGGTAGGAAGGAACAAAGTATTTGAGAAGAAGAAACTAAGTTCATGAAATTACTGATACTAATTTTACTACTCATTGGTAACAAAATGGGATTGTTGTCTTTGTCATACCACACACATGCACAAGTGAGAACTCCAGTGAATTTAAAAAGATATTACTGACAGATTACTGGATTAAAAAGTTGTGGTAC
>NW_004567124.1:25453197-25471993 GCF_000260355.1 Condylura cristata
CATATACACAATGGAATATAACTCAGCAACCAAAAAAAAATAACACATGCCTTTTGCAACAACATGGATGGAGCTGGAAAAGATCATGGTTCGTGAAATAAGCCAGAAAGAAATGGAAAAATACCAGATGGTTTCACTCATAGCAGGAGTATAAAGGGCCAGGCGAGAAAATAATAATAATAATAATGAACAGTTATATGCCAGAGACATTTTATGGGGGTGGAGTAGGGAACGGGATCAAAAACGGTGGGGGGAGGGAAGTGCACTGGACTTTGGTGATGGCACATGGGTGATTTGGTGACGGGAAGCCCACGGGGATTACAACTGAGATGGAAAAAGGTACAAAATGATTTAAAAATAAACTACTATATTATTTAAAAAAAGTACTACTGACATGTATTCATTTCCAAAATGAAAAAGTCATGATAAGGTACTGTAAGGAGTGGTGTGAGGACAGAGTTGTCGAGGCTGTGTTCTATGACTCTGGATTTTAAGCCTGAATTTAGTACTCATTAGATGCATAACTCTAGTCAGGTTAATTACTCTGATTTTGTTTTAATAAGGATAGTTATTATCCCACCTATTGGAATGGTCTCTGTCGTAAATGAGATCATATATATAAAGTCCCAAGCATAGTGCCTGGCATAGAAAAGGAATCTGCTCATGGTAGACAATTGAGAATAAAGATTTTCTCAATCAATAATTCTAAACGCTACCTCACAATCGTTACCTCCAATTATGCTAACCACAGCAGGAAACATTCTGGAAACCACTGCCCTGGAAGTTAATTCAGGTCTCCTGATCCACGTGGGAAACAGAATCAAGAGTGCCAGGGACAAGTTTTTCAGGATATTTGCTTTCTGACACACCTACCCCATCCCATTGCCTACACCAGCAATGCAAAGCCTGTGTCCCTCCCAGTCTTCCCACGCCCCTCAGCAGAGAAGCCTGTTTCTCACGCCTCCTGTTGCATGTTCCCACGAGCTTGCTCTAAAAGCTTTTTAAACTAAAAATTTCAGGTGGAAAATACTTGGAAGCAAACTTCATGTTCTTATTTCTAATCTCCGGTGGCTCACCATTCTCTTTGCTCATTTCTTCCCAGTTTCCCCAGGCTTCCAGCAAAAGTATTAAAGTGAAAACAAAGTCTCCACACCCAATGATAGAAGAAAAGACTGAAAGAGGGACAGGAGACAGTTCTCTTTGTCCTCTATCTTTAGTTCCAAGATAAATAACTTTTTCAAAATATTTGCATTTTCTAAAGGTCATTAGTAATTACCTCTAGGTTGTAGGGTTAGAGGAACCTGGCATTTAAAAAAAAAAAAAAAACAATTTTCTGAGCCTCCCTGATGGTGTAAGGGGTTAGGTCTTAGCACTATAAAGCTATCAGCAGCATGATTCCTGGCCACTATAACCCACATGGCGCAGCAGACCTCTCCTATCTACCCTCTGCTCTGCAATGGATTTCACAGGTCCACCTGTTCTGCTTCCCCACTCTGTCTCTGGTGTCTCCTCTCACCCCCCACCCCTCTGGCCTACACCCCAGTTCCTGTGCACATAAATAAAAAAATTTTTTCAAGCAATAATCTTCCTAATTATCCATAATGGTTAATCTGTTATCCTCAATATAAGATTCTTTGAGATCTTTTCTAATTTCTGTACTCAATGCAGCAACCTTGGAAAGCACAAAGGGAAAATAAGTCGCCATAATCCTGTCATGTAAAGATAACACTTGTTAATATTTTGGCAAGTCTTCCCAAACTTATCTCCATGCAAAGATTGTTGTGACCTGAGGGTGGGGGGTGGGGGTGAAGCATAAACATTTAAGAGACAAAGGCTTGGGTCTTTAGTCTTCAATTTTATTTCTGTTTTTAAACAGCATCTAACAATTTGGAAATGTCCCTAACAGCAAGGGCCAGCCCCATGCACTCCCAGAGCCTCCCCTAGCGAGGGCTGGGGTCCGGGCTCCAGCATCTCCCCTCACGCAACCCACCAGCCCTGTTACCCATCAGACACTTGAGACGCAAGAGGGGCTCGTTAGAGGGAGCCGGGACGAGGGACGCCGCATGGAAGGACTGGGCTCAGACACAGCTGCCTTCGTTAGTCTCAGGATATTCTGGGAGTTGGTAGCATGCTCAGACAGTCTGTGGGAGACACGACGAGGGCTCCTGGACTCCTAGGGCCACTCTCCTTCCCGGGTAAGTCCTCGAGCCCAGTACTTTACCTTTACCTTCAGATGATAGGCAAGTGGGAGCCCGTGGTCACCCAGCATGCCTTGCTGTGACCTGGTCAACTGCACTTTACTCCTGAGCTAGGCAGGGTGGGTAGTCAGGAAGGTAATGATGATTTGGACCTGAGAATGTCCCACTGCCTCCTACCACAGGGTTTGGGACCCGACTGTACCAGCCCCTTACCAACTCTCACCTAAGGGGAATAGCACAAAGGAATCTCTTTGTGAGGAGGGGCAAACTTGGGCAATTCAGGCCCAAGCGTGGGCACTTCTGCATCACCGAGCCAGAGATGCCTCAATGCATGCACTAAAGCAGCAGAGGCAGCTCGGCGGGGAAAGTAGGGACCCACAGGGCTGAATTTATCCCCCCAACTCCTCTCCACACCCATGGTAACCATGGAAACATAACCACCCCCTCCTGCCAGCTGCCTGGCTTTCGACAACCAAGGCTGGCCCATTTCCACCCAACCAAGGCCTGAACCGATGCCAGGCTGGCCACGGAGTGGCTACAGGAAGAACTGGGATTGGGCGATTTGGTCAGTCCCGGCTTCCAGCACAGCTTGGGAGGACTACCACAGGAGCCTCCGCGTCTTGCTGCCCGGGCTGGGGTCAGATGGAGCTGAGTCAGCCAGCGTGGAGGCTGGCAGAGCCAGCCGCATGGCCCCACCATCCTCTGCCTGCGAGCTAACAGCTACTGTGGGGCAGCAGCCCTTGCTGCAGCAGCAGCAGCCTCTGTGCCTCACTGAGGGGGCTTTCTGGCTGCTGCTCCCCCGGCCCAGGCTGTTCAGCCAGCCCTCCTGGGCTGAGGATGTAGCGACAGTCACTGGGGGTGCCCCCCCTGGCTCCCAGGCTACTGCCATCCCCAGCCCCGCCGCTGGCCTGTTCCCCGCTAGGCAGCTCCAGGCTGCCTCCTTCCGCAGGTTCCTCAGCTCTCTCCAGATTGATGTACAAGGGGTCCCGGCTGGTGGACAGCACAGAAAGGTGGCCCAGGATGTTCTCCAGCTCCATTCGCAGGCAGGTGAAGCTAGGGCGCTGCTTGGGGTCAGCGTGCCAGCACTGGTACATGAGCTCATACCTGGGGCAGAGAGGAGGACGAAGGTAGCGAGGCGCCACTGCAAAGGGCACAGTTGGCCCTTCCCTCAAGAGCAGAGGCTCCCTCAGGCAGCACCAGGATCTTAAAAAATGTTACTGGGTACACTCACGTGTAGGGTTTGGTTGTAGCAGGCACTCTTCAGTATTTTACATGTATCGCTGAATTCCCACCACAACCCTCTGGCATACATGACCCCTATCTTAGCGCCACGCAAACTGAAGTAAGCGAGGTTGAGAACCTTACGGTAGGCCAAACAGGCAGAAAGTGACAGAGCCGTGACCTGAAGCTAGGTGGGTGGGCTCCGGAGCCCCTCTGCTGCTCTGCTGCTGTTCTGAGGGCAGGTACAAGGAGCGCTTTTGCCTTGCAGAACAGTGGAGAGTGAGGGCTGTTTCTCGGGGGTGGGGTTCAGCACCCCTCTTCCTTCCCACTCAGGCAGTTTTCATCCCCATTGTTCATGGACACCTTAGAGAATCTAAGAAAAGCTTCTATCCTGCCCTGCTGGCAGGAACACTTTTTATAATTTGAGGAGCCTTACTGACTCCCTGAGATCTTATCCCTGTTCCCAAGAAATGCCCCAGGCTTTAGAAAGGAAAAACAGAACTAAAGGAGGGGTGGAGACCAGATCTAGTCAGCCTGACTTTTCTGCATGAATTTATCATGTAAATGCCTGACTTTCTCCCACAATCAAAATCCCAAACACCACCTCCCCCAACCCTGCGCGCGCACACACACACACATACACACAGCTATCTGTACAGGAGGTCCCAAAGATGGTTAAGAATCACCCCAGACATGCAGTAGGCGTGGGAATGGTCTCCAGCCATGGGTACGTGGCCAGCCTGGGATACAGTCAGGCTGTGCTAGGAGCCAACTGGCACCTGTCCACTGGGATGCCTGGTGGGATGCCAGCACCCGGCCACTGGCTACTGACAATGCTAGCTCTGGCCTGGAAAGAGGCTAAGCTCGGGCTTGGTGGCCATGGCCCAAGAGAGCCTGCACTTCCAGGCAGGATGCAGCCACAGGTAGCCTGAGCGCCCTGCTCTTGCCACGCCCTGAGCTGGTTTGTGTGCTCAGATTTCCCTCTCAAGTATAGGTGAGTCATGCTAGGTCCAGTCTTGGGATACTTCAAACCTACTGCTTTAGAGAAACAGTATGCGGCCATCCAGACTGTGCTTTCCTCTGAAGGTCCAACCCACAGTAAGAAATAGGGAATACGTTCTATCCCTGGGTCACTGGACCCCCACCCCTGGAACTAGCAAAAGTCCTCTGGCGGCTAAGAGCAACTCTGGCCTGAGTTTCTGGAATGAGGGGATAACACTAGAACAAACAAATCACAAGTCGGCATCACAGTTAAGAGCACACAGTCTAGGGACCTCTCTGGTGGTGCAAGGGGTTAAAGAGAACACTCTGGGGCTAGCTGCAGCTGCTGAAGCACGAGTTGAGAGTTCGATCCCCAGCCAGGTCTCTGGTGAGTCCTCTCAACCCCTGCACCTCTGGCCTGTACCCCAGTTCTTGTATGCATAAATAAATCTTTTTTTTTTTTTTAAAGAGCACAGAATGTAAGATCACAGGGATCTAAGTTCAAATTCAAAGTCATTTCTCTTACTAGTTGTGTGAGCTTGGTTATGTTACTTAACCTCTTTAATCCTCTCTCTTCATCTACAAAATGGGATGAACATTTAATAGTCTTTTCCTTGTAGCTAGAGGATTACCTGAAAGAATGCCTGTCACATGTCTAGTTAATGTTACTGGTACTGTCTTCCAGTTACAAAAGGCTCGTGAATCTGCCTGTGCAGTGAATGTATATCCACCCTCCCCACTGCCAAGGGCTTCAGGATCCCAGAAAGAAGGCAGTTCCCTTCTCCCCAGGATCTCCTCTTGTTGCTTGTTGTCTTAAGTCCTCCATTCTCTCAAGAAGAAGCCAAGGCAAAAAAGGCAGCCAACCTCCCGCCCCCAGCCCCCTCCTTGTCAAGACTGGAATGCGATGGAGTAGCACTTTTTTCTTGCAAGCAGCCCTCTGTGGTAGAGCTCAGTTTAAGATGTTTTCTTTCTCAGAAGAGCCAGCAACTGAGAAGAATGTGGGGGCAGGGAGGAAGGTGACATGGTAACCTGGAAACCTGAATAGTTGGTTAAACCTATAACTTCTGCCTTGGGGGTTTCTAGTTCTCTCCCTGGAAAGTGAAGACAATAGACAGAGGAAAAGTCTGGAACAAGAAATGTGGGATGAAAAGAGAGAGAAAGAAAACAGGGAGTGGGGGAGCCTCCCTGTTGGAGCAAGGGGTTAAGAATCAGCACTATCAGGCTATTGCCAGCCACTGCAGTAAGAGCCCCCAGCCAGGGAGGTGACCCACATGGCAAGGCACACCTCTCCTGGCCTGTCCATTGCTCCCCTCAGCAGTGGATTTCAGTAGATCTGTCTGTCCTGCTCCCCACTCTGTCTCTGGTGAATCCTTTCACCCTCTAGCCTCTACCTCAGTTTTTGTATGCATAAATAAATAAAAATAAATTCCTTAAAAAAAAAAAGGCCCTCCCTGGTGGCGCAGCGGGTTAAAGCACAGCACAAAGAAGCTTAAGCCACTTCTGCATGAGTTCGACACCCGCCTGCCCCCGGAGGAGACCACATGGCTGGCAGACCTCTCCTGACCCGCCCGCTGCTCCCCTCAGCAGTGTACTTCGTCGATCTGCCTGTTCTGCACCCCACTCTGTCTCTGGTGAATCCTCTCACCCTCCGCATCTCTGGCCTGTACCCCAGTTCTGTATGAATAAATAAATAAATCTTAAAAAAAATAAAAATAAAAATAAAAAGTTCCACTCAAGGTTCTGAGCACGCACAGGCCAGTAATGGTAGTGGCATCATCTGCTAAAACCCCAAATTCCTGTTTCCTCCCCAGCCCTCTTCTCAGGTACTCACACGTCCTCCATACACTCCGGAGGCTGTTTGAGGCGGTTCCCGCCGATGAGGTAGTTGTAAATCTCAGCGTTCTCAATGCCAGCATATGGTGTTTGCCCACGAGTCATGATTTCCCACATGGTCACCCCGAAGGCCCACTGGACAGAATTGAGGTTGGAAGGAAAGTGTCACTAAGCTTCCTAAGCCAGGTAGAACCCTAAGGCAAGCACATCTTGGGGATTGGGGCCTTGTAGCTGGGCAGCCAAAGTCCAGAGAGCAGCCCTGGTTAGGCCCTAGAGGATCTTATAGGCCCACCCATGCCCAGCCCTCACCACCACCAAGCCCCACCGAGCCACCCTGGACTCACCACGTCACTGTGCACAGTATACAGGTTGTCAGCCAGGCTCTCCAGGGCCAGCCACTTGACAGGCAATTTCGAGGCACAGCCCTGACGGTAGTAGTCCCCGCTATAGATCTTCCGGGAGAGTCCAAAGTCAGCCACGCACACAGTCATGTCTTCCGCCAGCCTGTGAGGAGAGCTGGAGGTTGGCATCGGCTGCCCCCAGGCAGGTAGCCTCACTAGAGTCTGGGCATCTTTGCTTCCAAGCTGTCCCCATGCACAGCAGGCATGTTCCAGGCAGGAGCTGACCGCCGGCTGAGAGCTCCTCCCAGCACCAGCTGCTGCTCCCACCCCCAGATCCTCCGGCATTCACATACATGCAATTCCGAGCGGCCAGGTCTCGGTGGATAAAGTTCCTTGAACTCAAGTATTCCATGCCACAGGCAATGTCCACCATGAACCGGATGAGGGTCTGAAGTGGCAGGTTCTGGTAGGCAGACAGGAAAAGTTTAGGCTATACCTACCTGGCAAGAAGAATGGGTTCCCCAGCCAGAAAGCCTGAAGACTATCCTCAGACTCGCTGAGAGGGGCTTGCCAAGGCTAAGCAGCTTTGGCAAAGTCAGAGTGTGCCAAGAGTCCACAATCACCCAATCCGGGTTTCCACAGGTCTCTTCTCCCTGAAAGGGCCTTTGCCCAGCCTACAATTCCAAACAGGGCTTTGTGGGGGAGGAAGAGACCTACTAGCAGAGACTTAAACCCGGAGTCCACCTTTTCCCAACCAGCGGAATCAGCACCACCCACCAGTCCGCCTCTTTGCCCCCTTCTAATTCCTAGCCACCACCCCTTTGCCAGGCACTCACAAAAGGGTTCTCCCCAATTCGGGAGGCCAGCAGGAAGGCATGTAGGTCTCCGTGCTTCATGAAGGGAAGGATGACCATGGGGATGGGGAGACGGCCTTTGGCCCTGCTCCGGAGGCTTACCCCTGGGGACGAGGGAGAGTTGAGCCAGTCACGAAAAGGTCAAGGGACGGCCTAAGTGTCCTCGTGGGCCCCGTCTGCTGCACCCTACCTCCAGCTGGAGCGCTGCTACCTCTTTCCCCACAAGTTCCACTCTGGCCTGCAGACAATCCGGGGTGCTCTGGCTGCCCTCACATTCTGGGGCACCTTCTCTGTGCCCTCCTCCTCCTCCTTCTCTGTGAACCGTCTTCATGACCAGACCTTTGGTTGACCACCCCTAGCCCCTTGCTTTCTGAGGTCTGCCTACTTATCAGGCAAATCCAAACCTATCTCCCACAGGAGGCCCTGGCACCTTGGAGGAGCAGTTTTTAGCTTTATTTTATATCTGCCTCTCCCCAGAAGGGGCTCACCAACAAGCTTGGCCACGTGTGGGTGGTCAAACTCCTTCATGCAAGCCGCTTCCCGGAGGAACTCTTCAATGTCACTTGAAGCAATAATGTCCGCTGGGGAGAGAGAAGTGGGAGGAATGAGGGAGAGATGTGCCTCAATTCTGACTGACCCAAGACTCCTGGGCCTGGTCTTTCAGATGTCTGGGATTCCCCAAAGGCCCAAGGAGCTGGCTGGCCATGAGCAGGAGAAACGCCATGGACGGCGCTACCCCACGATTTCTCTGCTCGTGAATGCCTTCCCTTCGGTTTGGGCAGCCCAGCAGCTCAACCAAACACAGCCTTAAACACTCCAGGAGAGAGCCCAGACAGGCACTACAGACGTCAGAGAGCAAAAACTGGTATGTGTGTGGGTTTCTGCTTGTGAATTAGTCACATGGAACAGCTAGCATCCCAGTGAGTGCTGAAAACTCAGGGGCCAAGCAGAGTCGTTTCAGGATCAGCCGTCCCTTTCACCCTCAAGCAATGTCCACAGCTACTATTTTCCACTCACCCTTCAGCATCTTTACAGCCACTTTCACAAAGGAGCCATCGTCTTGCTTCAACTGAGCCTCCCGCACTGAACCAAACTCTCCTAGGAACCAATCCAATGATGGTGAGTCCCCATGGCCTCCTGTGCCTTCATCTCTTCCCTCCCAGAGGACCCTCCATAGGGACACAAAATCATTAGATTCCGGGGCCAGAGGAAGAGGCTCCCTTGTCTGTAGCAAAGCTATGCTGGGAATAACTCCTCACCCTCCTCCTCCCCAGCCACATCCCCCCAAACATGCCAAATCTGGAGTCTACAAGCATATCCTGTTATCCTGCTGATAGGGCTGATCCACACCCACACAGGATGGCAGCAACCAAAGACACCCCACTCCCTGCACAGCCCCAAAAACCTTTGCCCAGCATCCGGCCCAGAGTGAACTGCTGCTCTGGGATGAGGACATCCTCCAGTTTGTCCTTCAGTTCATCGCTGATGCCCAAGCTGTCCACTGTGAGGAGGGAGCAGTAAGAAAGGGAAGGCGTCACTTTGATTCCTGATCTAAAGCCCAGCCTGCCTCCTACACCCCAGACCTCACCCTCAGAGAAGAGACGAGCTTAGTTTAGCTCTCCCACAGCTAGGACAGCCGCCTCCATGACGGCAGGTCTCGGGCATTTTGTTCGCTGTTTTGTGCTTGGTACTCAAGATTCAGACATAGGGGTCAAATTAACGAGTTAATAAAAGGGCTGTTGCTAGGGACACATGCGAGCCCATTTTCCCTTTTGTGACTCCCCACTACTCACATGTAGCCTCAATGCGCTCAGGCCTTTCTCGATTAAAGGACCGGGCTGCCCGGAAATGAACAGCTGGCTCTCCCCGGGCCATGACACTGTCAAAGGCTTGCCTAAGGGAAGGCAAATTTGGGATCACCTCCAAGGTCTTCTGTTACCATCTACCCATCCTTCCATGTCTCTGCCCTCTTACCCGAACCGTGTCTCCTTTCGCCTCTTTCGAAGCAGGATGAGGGCCAGAGCAGCAGCCGTCACCAAGGCTGTCAGCACACCCAGGACCACGGGCACCCAGGAGGTCCGGCTGTGGGGCGGGCCCTGCTGGCCTGTGGGAGGCAGGGCCGTGGCATGAGCCAAGCTGACACCAACAAGACCCGGTACACTACCTGACCATGGTCACTTGGCCTGGTCAAGAGGTCCCCCTAAGTCAATAAGGGCCCCAAATAGAAAGAGGCTTAAAGGGAAGACTCAAGAGCTCTTACCCTGCCAGTGACAGGCCCTGGCTGTTTGGTCCTACAGTGTGACCATGGATTTCTTTTTTTAAAGATTGATTTATTTATGCACACAGAACTGGGGTACAGGCCAGAGGTGCAGGGGCAGTGAGAGGATTCACCAGAGACAGAGTGGGGAGCAGAACAGGCAGAATGACGAAGTACAGTGCTGAGGGGAGCAGCAGGCCGGTCAGGAGAGGTCTGCTGTGCCATGTGGGTCAGATGTTGACAGCTTCACAGTGCTGCACTTTTAATTCGCTGCACCACCAGGGAAGGCCCATGACCTGGGATTTCTGTGCTAGTTTGGGGGCAGGAAGAGAATGAGATGTAGCCTAAATATCAACTCTGGTCTTGGCTACTTGACTCTGAATTTTTGGATCTCTCAGCGGACCAGTCTCCTCTGAAATGTCTGTGTTGTTCTTAAAAGTCCAGAGCCCTGTTCCCTCCTCTTACAGGCCTCACCTGCGTGGTCATGAGAAGTGACCACTAGTGGCTGACTCCAGGGTCCACAGCCCATTGCATTGGAGATGCACACACGGACGGTGAGGTCCTTCTGCGGATCCCAGCCAGTCAAGTTGGCTCTGGTCCCCTCCACTGTCAACTCACCCTGCACCAGGAAAATCCCCCAGCCCATGATGATTCTGAGAGACAGGTCTCCAGCTGGGGACCATTTGAAGACAAAGGAGATCTAGTTAGGAGCATGGGAGGGTAGAGGCAGGGTGGGCTCAGGGAGTGCAGGAACACAACCTGCAGGGAGTGAGCACATTCCTTCTTGGCAGGGAGGCTGGTCCTAAACGCAGGGGTGGGGCTGTGGGAGGAACTGGGCAGGGGAGAAGGAGGCCTTATCTGGGCCCTCCCCCAGTTTGTGCAGGAATGCGCTTCCTGCTTTGCACACAAAGTCGCAATCCTCTTAGGAGACATAATCAAGTGAGGAACACAGCCTGCTGAGGAGGGCAAGGGGTGTGCAGCCCACCAAAGCCCCCTGCCCCACCAAGCACAGCCATTCTGGCTCTCTACAGGCTGTGGAACCCTAAGGGCTGGTCTGGACCACCTGCAGAGGAGAGGCTCAGTCACCCCTTACCTGGGTTCCATTGTCTTGAACCCAGGACAGTTTATAGGGTCCCAGGGGGACTTCCAGAGGGCCCTCCGGGATCACTTCTTCCCACTCCAGGATGAGGCCTGAGTCTGTGTGGATGGCATGGAGGTTCTGGGGAGCACTGGTTGGTGCTGTACCCAAAGAGAGAAGGTTACTAGAGCGCTACCCTTCCTTCCATCACCATCCCAAGCAGGCAGATCTTTGGAACTGACTCCCAAGGACCAAGCAGCTGAGCAGAGTTTTTCTCCCAGCTCTGAGTGTCTCACCCAGGCTCCTGGGGAGGCGGAGTAATCAACAAAACTCCTAGCCAGCAGCTCAGCAGAGTATTGCTCTTCATTGCCTTGGTTACTGCCTCAGTCATATTCCCTCGCCTAGCCCATCTCAGCCCCTACAGCTTCTTTGCAATCCCTGCTGGAGAACACCAAGCAAGTTCCCACCCTGTGGTCTTTGCATTTACTGTGCCTCCTTCCAAATGTGATTTTCCCCTACATATGTATATGGCTCCTTCCTTATTCGGCTCTTTCCTTGACACCCCTCAGGCACTCCTCCTTACCACAGTCATCTTATCTTTTCCACTTTGCTTGTCTGACCCAACCACTAGAATTATCGATAGAACTGCTGAGACACGGATTGATCTAGTTCATAGGTATGTAGCAAGCGCTCATTTCATTTGCTGAGTACAGCATAAGCCTCCCTTTCAGGAATCCTTCTCCCACACAACTCCATTCGGAAGGAGAGCCAGCAAAGTGCTTACCCCACACCTGCCCTGCCCTCCCCAGACACCCTGCTCTGTGAGTCCTTTACCTAGACCCCTTGTCCGGAAGGGCACCCAGTCGGCATATGGAGAAGGCCCCAGGGCGTTGGCACAGCGCACCCTGAGGCTGTAGTTGGTGGCAGGAGCTAGGTCACGGAGCAGGCAGCTAAAGGGTGGCACGGGAACCACAACCGCCAGGACCTCCCAGTCTCCAGGGGCCTGTGTCACCTTTAAGAAAGCAGAAAACAAATGACGTAGAAGAGAAAGGAGGCAGACAGAACAGGTGTAAGGGCTTGAATTAGTGCCTCCTCCAAATCTGTCAGCAAACACTTGCAACCCATCCCTTCCCCCATCAGTAACACCCCAAGTTCCATACCTCCATGCCTTTGCAAACGTTGCTGCCCTTGCTTGGAATGACCTGTCCTTCCTGACAAAGTGCAACTCATTCTTTAAGACACAGCTCAAATACCATTTTCTAAAAACCTTTCAACCTCCAAAAAACTCATATTCTTTAGTGCTGGGTGCCTACCTTGGCTACTTCTCAGAAGCAGTTTACTGCTTACTGTCACTGCATACCACAGAGTTTCTCAAGAGCCAAGTAACTGGGAGCCTAAGAGTACCGTGGGCCAGGGCTTTCCACATTGGGGGTGCAGGGGAAGAATGCAAATAGAGATCAATGTACCAAACAGCTACATATTGAAGCAGCATTAGCAAGCTAGCAAGCTCCTAAATATTCTTCATCATAAAATGTTTACAAAACCTCAGATTTGCATTTACAGTTCTCCAGTCCTTGGGTTCTGGAGCCAAGGAAAAATGTGCTGGCACAA
Source organism: Condylura cristata (assembly GCF_000260355.1). Lineage (NCBI taxonomy): Eukaryota > Metazoa > Chordata > Mammalia > Eulipotyphla > Talpidae > Condylura > Condylura cristata. The sequence continues at coordinate 25,465,572 of NW_004567124.1, forward strand.
GAGCTAGCCTCCAGCCAGGTGTGCCCACCATGGGGGACATCACACACACACAGGTGGGGACAATGTCACCTGCACCCTCCCCCCCCAAATGACTGCCCTTTGGGCTGAGAGGCAGTGCCTGTGGGAGGACAAAGTAGGGAACAGGCCCACACAAGCAGCAGCCTTGGGGTGTGCTAATGATCTGGATGGGCTTGACTCCTTGGCCATATAGATTCCCTGCCCAGAGTAAGGAGTGCGGCCAAAGCGGGGTCCTTGAAATGGAAGAGCCCAGAACAGGAGCCTCTCCTGTCCAGGGGAGCTGCCACAACAGCTTCCACTGTGCTAAACACCTTCTGAATAAGCATGAAAATGAGCAAGCCTGCATTGCCTCTTGCTTTCAGTATCACCTTACCCACCTTTCCTAGTGGCTAATGCTCAGAACCCCTGGTCTCCTCGTTCTCTTTGGCATGAGTCAGAGGGTGCGGCACATAAGTGCCGGTATCAGATAAATCAAAGGCTTGGGTTTTTTCCAGTTATCCCAAATCTGCCCTAGTGATGTTTTCCAATAAGGGTTTGGGCCCATGTGCAGCGCCACTTGGCTGTCCAGAAACGCACAATGGCCCGGACTGTTGTGGTAACAGCACCTAAAGGAGCTGAAAAGTAAGCCCCAGAGGCAAATGATACCCCCATCTCCAAAATGCACACGGCCAGGGGAGCCCCCATCCTGCCTCTCAGCCTACCTGGACTGTACAGGACTGGAGCAGGGCCAGGCCATCAGCACCTGGCATCCAGGCCACACTAGCATTGCTGCTGGAGAGCTTCGTCACTGTGATGTTGAAGGGGGCCGCAGGCAGTGCTGTGGATGGGACTTAGAGTCAGTGCCCTGGTGCAGTGCCAGGAAGGATGGGAGAGAAGGGCACAGAAGGCCTGGGAACCAGCCTGGAGTCCCTCCCTGGGGCTGGGGCCCTCCTAGCCTTAAGATGGCCACTCAACACTCCCAGACTGCTCCCATACACAGACTAAGCAACCAGTGGACACAACAGGGTAGTACCTACAGTGCCCAAGCCATGGAGCACGGTGGCCTCTTCCTGAACCAGGCCCATAACTGGCCAAGGAATGGGATTAGACAGTGAGGGTGTGCGGGTACAGTACCCCAAACTCAGGAGACACAAATGTGAGGCAGCCCTCCCATAGCCACAATTCATTCCTACACACTGTCCCGCTCCTTCCTTCCCTCCCTCCAGGCACACCCGGCCTCAGGGTCCCCTCAGCCACCGGCTGCGCTTTCCCCTCCCCCGCACTCTGCAGGGGCTGGTAGCAGCAAGGTTGGGCAAGAGCCTTGACCGGCTCCTGCTGGCTCCCGCTCGCTCCCTCCCTCCCTGAACTCGGCTTCGTGATGGGAAATCTGCTGTGACGTCAGGTTTCTATTCTCATCTCAGCCGTGGCAGGGTCTCAGGTGCTCCCACTAGGAATGGAGCTAAGCCAATTAACCCCTTATTCTTCAGATCCCAGCAGGGAGGAGGGAAGCAGAACAACAAAAGGTGGTAACTTCATTCATTGCTGGTCTGCTCACTCGCACAGCCCCAGCCTCACCTACCTCCACTCCTCCCCCCACCAGCCCTCCTACCTTGAAGACGAACAGTGGCTGGTCTCGAAGAAGCCAGACCTTTTCCATTGTGAGCTTCGCAAGAGAACACAGTGCTCTGGGTCACCCCTGGAGCCAGAAAATTTCAGTCAGACCCCCCAATTAGCAGCTCCCATTCAATTTGGGATTGGGGAAGGGAGATGCTAAAGGTCTGTATCTAAACACCCTAGAAACCCCTTCAGCCAAAGGAAGGTGCTCTCCAGTGGGGGATGGTGGATGATTTTGGCATCCGACAGACCAAGATATAAATCCCACAGCTGGGGGCTCTGTTTACTCATCTCCCAAGTGGGAGAACCAAATGATGTAACTAAAGTGCAGGATGCAGAGTAAGCACTTGAGAAATGTTATACCACCCCTCCCACCGCAGGCCCACCCCTTGCAGAGAGCACAAAACTGCCTCCCTTTTCTGGTCACTTCTTTATTGCACATTCCAGAGAGCTTGTTTGCTCTGTGCCATGTCATTGCTGTATTTGCAGACTCTGTGCTTGGTAATAGTTTCCAGCACTTATGTATGTGTCTTGTCACCCCAAATACACTAATTCCTTGGGGGCTGAACCGATGGCTTTCTATTCCTCTTTTGTATTCCCACGGTCCCCCGTGGTGCCTAGCACAGTGTGGTGTGGAGTAGGAGTTCAGTGAGTGCTTATTATCAGGCTGGCTGCCTGAAGGTCCCAACCACGCACATCTGGAGGGGACTGAACCCAACCTCCTTTCTAATCTGCTCCAACCCAGTGCCTGGGAAACAGGACTGCCCTTTCTTCCAACATGTCCTGAAGCCCCCCTTTTCTCCAGATTCAGACTGCTGGAGGATCAGGCAGATCACAGCCCGTCCCTTTCACCTTCCAGTGCATGACACTAAGCTCAGACTCATCTTTTTTAGTCAATGCAAGCATTGACCAGAAACAGTAAACAGGCATCACGCATGTGAAGTCTGTGCCCAGGGACCTGGGGTCCAGGTGGGTATGCAGGGATGGCTCCTTGAGGTCTGTGGGAAGACATCAACAGATACAGTTTGGGGAAACGTCTGGAGAACTACAGAGAGGGCCATTAGGAAAGGAGGCTCCTGTGTCTTTGTGCTGGAATCTCCCTCCTCTCTTTCCTACCCCCACCTCCCTCCCCTCTGCAGTCTGAGACTCTTGTCTTCTAGGAGTCTGCCAGACACTCCTCATAGCTCTGTGTGGGCTGGTTCCTGGCGCCTTCTTTTGGAAGGGATGGGGGGAATGTGTACCCCTGGTCCCAAGCAGTTCATTTTCCATGGTCAGCTGTGCTCAGCCTGGACTACTGTGAAAGGGAAGAGGCTCCAGCACCATCCTCCACACAGCAGGGTGACCACTGGCCAGGTGGGACCAACAGCTCAAAGCCCCTCCTGAGGCTGCTCACCTGTTACATTTAAAACAGAAGGAGAGGGAGTGGGCTCCCCGATCTTCGTGCCTCCTCTCCACCAGATAATGGTAACAGGTTCAGGGGGACCCACAGCCTCACAAGTCAGTTGGAAAGAGACATTGGGTGGCACTGCCAGATCTTTAGGCTCCACAGTGAAAAATGGCACGCCTAGAGAGAAAAGGGAGGAGTAAGTCTTATCACTCCTCCTTAGCGCCACACTGCCCAAATCACAAGTTTGCTACCACCGGAAGTCCTCTAAAGAGAAGGTTCCATGGGATGTTACGCTTGGTCTATCATAAAATCATCCAGCTTGATGAGGGAGCTTCTTCTGTCTTTGGCCCTGCTTAGGAGTATCCTTTATGCTATCCCTTAAGGCAAGGTATTCTCCCTACCCGGACTAGTTCACACAGCACTCTCAGAGCCAGGGAGGAGACAGACAGAGGGTGGGGAGTTAGGGGACTGGGAGGAAGGGAGGAGGGAGAATTGGAGGAGGAGTGGGCGGGAGCTTTAGCAGAGTTCTGCTGGCAGACCCAGCTCCTGTTCAGGGCCCTTTGTTACTTTCTTAGTCACTTTGTTTTCCGGGGCTAAACAGCTCTGGGCTCAACGCAGCTGTGGGAGCCTTTCTCCCCTCCCCCACATTCCCTCCTGGCCTGGCCAATTGGCAGAATAAGGTCCAGCCCCAGATGGGTACTGAAGGCTGTTGCTTAGCCAAATGAAACAGGCTGCACTCTATAGGTTGTAGGTCTGAGTTATTCCTTGGCATTCAAATACCCAGAATCCAGTGGGCATGGCCTTCTGACCATCTAGGGCAAGGCCCTAGATGCAACCAGGTCCCAGTCTGTGCGGCAGCCCAGTTTCCACTGTTTTCTGCACAGATGTGATCACTAACAGAGACAGCACATACTCCAGACCAACATGCTCACCTGATGCTGGTTCCTCACCTTCTACAGTGAGCCACACAGGCTGGGAGGTCTCGGTTTCTCCCCCATCCTCCACCTGGCACCAGTACCGGCCTGCATCAGAGCGCTCCACTGACTTCAGGCTGTGGAAACAGGACACCAGGCTTGCCTCCCAGGGTTCCAGGGGGCAGCTCTGCTGGGAACACTCAGTGGCTTCAGCCTGCCATCACTTTTGGAAGTTTCCACTGGTTTCCAAATTACAAAATAAACTACAGACTTGGGTGCATCCGTACTGCCCTTAGCTGGCAATCCCCAAGAGCTCAGCTTGCCCCAAGACTGGCATCTGCACCTTCCCCAGCGTCCTGCACCTGAGGAAGGCAATCCAGTGCTGCTCACTGACTGAGATGTACATCTGATCCACACCCTGAACCACAGCCCCATCCTTCATCCACTGAATCTCCGGCTCCTTCATCCCCTCCACGCTGCAGTTGAGATTCACCGGTTGCCCCTGAGATACTGTCAGCTTCACTGGGGCTCCCATGAGCTTCAGGCCTGAGAAGTGCAAAAGGGAAAGTGTCAGTCTGTCGGTTGGCTTGAAAAAGACCCTGTCTCTGCATATATCCCCCACCTTCTTCCAGAACCTCGCTTACATGTCAGAGGGTTGGTGTTCAGCCAACGATCAAGGCCAAAGAGGAGAGGTGGGACAGTTGAGGGAGGTGGCATGGTGCCGTTTAATTTATTTATTTGTGCATACAGAACTGGGGTACAGGTCAGAGGTGCAGGGGCAGTGGGTGAGAGGATTCTCCTGAGACAGAGTGGGGAGCAGAACAGGCAGATCGATGAAATACACTGCTGAGGGGCACGGCAGGTGAGACTCCTAGGAGAGGTCTGCTGCGCCATGTGGGTCACCCCCAGGCCAGGATCAAACTCCCACTGAATCTGCTGCAGCTAGCTTGCAGTGCTGCACTTTAACCCGCTGCCCCACCAAGGAGGGCCGAGTCCCCCTAGTTCTAAGAAGGTGAACCTCCCTGCTAGGAAGCATTAAGCTCATATCCAACCTCCTAAAGGAAGGCAAACCAGGCTAAACCAGTGGGACAGCCAGTCCACCTGGGGCAGGTACCGCCAGGGGAACCACTACTGCATCCAGCCAATGCAATAAGCTGCCAGCTCTCTGCCCAAGGTGACAGCCCAGACTCCACACTGCTGCTGGCATCCCCCCACCCCTGCATCCCACCCTGGCAAGTGAAAGGAGGCTGAAGAAGGAAAGAAGGAAGTGCTCCCCAGAAGTAGAGAACATATGGCTGCAAAACCACGTCAGATCAAACACATGGCAGCCTTCCTGGCAGCCTCCTGCTCTATTAATACCTGAATGTGTGCAGGGGCGGGTGCTAGGAAGGTAGGAGGTAGAAGGGAGGGAAGGGGCCCGGAGCAGGAAGTCCAGGACTCCTGGGCTACTGGCATACCAACAGGGACTACCTTCTGGGAGCCTACTCTCCACACACACACACACACACACACACAGACATATCTTCTAGTCTCCTGACCATTTGAAGCAGAGAAGGGAAAGTGAACCATCTACATTAGCTGGAATCCAGTTCTGCGTCTTCTTGGCCTTTGCAGTGTGACAGAGGCAAGCTCCTGGACGCTGTGATTTTGCAAAACCTACATCTCAGTTTGTAAATACTTGTCATTCTTTCCCTTCCCTTCCTGGAGAGGCTGGTATGGCAGGGAGTGACTCTCAAGAGCAGGTGCCGGCTGGGTGACTACTGCTTTGGCCTGTGCCTCTTCCCTACAAGGCTCACCCACTCAGGCTCACTTCCTTTCCGTGAAAGGAAGAATCACCTCCTACCCCATCCACATCCAGCAGTCCCAGGGGTATGTAGTGTAAACTTGGGTATCCCCAGTCTCGCCACTGCCAACTACTTCAATGGTTATGTGGGAACACAAAGACAACTGAAGACCAGCAATCTTGCCCCAGTGCACCCCCCTCCGATATTCCCGGTTTCAGGAAGCTCTGAGTGGCCAAAGGAACCAGAATATGCCTGGATGTTTTTTGTGACGGGCTCTCACAGCCCCTGTACCTAATACCTAAGTCGTAGAGGGAGGGAGAGCTCTCGAGTGCTAGTTCCAGCCCCTGAGGTTTCAGAGTGGGACCTTGGTGTGTGGAGAGGGCAGAATGCAGTCCACAGGGCTGGGAAGGAAGAGCAACCAACTAGGAACATCCAGGCGGGAAAACCCAGCCCCAAACACCTCCCCCACCGCTGACCGTTCAGCCCAGAGCCCCACTCCCTTCCTTCCACCCAGCTACAGAGCCCAGGACGCGAGAAAGTTGGGGGTGGAGGCCCGGACCCGAGATCCCGCCGCCAACACCTCGCTGCGCCCCCTCCCCCAGTCCCGAGCTTCGGCCTCCCGGTGCGGGTCCCCCCACCCACATCTCCGGCCCGCCCAGGCCCGGAGCTCCCTCGGTGGCCGTCCCTGGGCTCCGGTCCCGGCCGCGCCCCTCCGCAGCCCCCCGC
>NW_004567124.1:25472535-25483022 GCF_000260355.1 Condylura cristata
CCCCCGCCTCGGCCCGCACCGGCCCCGGCCCCCACCGGCCCCGGCCCCGGCTATCCCAACGCCGGACCGGAGAATCTGGCTCGGCCCTCGGGAGAAGCACCCCAGCCACGCCCCTCCTTTCCCTCAACACGTTTCGGCGTCTTTTCAAACCCAACACTGGGATCCCTCCCTTGACACCTCGCTGGAACCGTCTACCACACCCCAACTTTTGTCCTGACTGATCCCAGAACCAGCTACCCCCTCTCGGAACATAAAGCGTCTCCCAAGCGTCAGGCCCGCCGAAATTGTCGTGACTCAGGACTCCCCCCACAGGATTGACGAGCGCCCCTTTGTGCCTCGCCACGAACCTTTCACCCAGGTTCCCAGTATTTGTGCTCCGTCCCCCACCCCTTCTTGGAGATGACCTTGGACCTTGGGTCTTGAGTTTTCCGAGATCTCCTTGGCAGTCCTCAGATTTGATGTGCTGAGGCCCAGGCCCCACAGTGCCCCATCTTTGGCTGTTCTTCTAGATACCACCTCGGCCTCCACCCCCAACGCCCCATTCCCAGGACGTTGTGTGAAAGTTGGCTGTGGCTTCACAGTGTCTAGTGAAGCATTAGATATTATCAGTAGACCACCTTGCGCACAGTAGGCGCTCCATAAATACACAGGTGCCTGTTAAATGAATGAACAATTACCTCAGAGCTTGGCCTGCCCCACAACTAGTAATCATGGAGGGGGTGGTGCCCACGGACATCCTGTCAGACAGATGCAGAGCTGGTTCCAAGTCCTGCCTACCAGCGTTCCCTTCCCCTGTCCCAGCCTCTACCTGTCCCCCTGCAGCCTACTCCAGAGGGCCCTTCACAAAGGAGGGGCGAGGGTTCAAGGCCTCGGTTGTTGTCCGAAGCCTTCCTGGATCTTTTCAGGAATTTTGAGCAGCAGGGGCCTGCCTTTTCCTCCACTTGGCCCCGGCAGTGCTTGTTTATTAATTATACTAATGATAACAACAACAGCAGTGTTGGCGGCCTCAGACCCAGCTGGGGGCGCCCCCAGGCGGCAGCACTGGGAGAGACTGCGGAAGCGCTGTCAGAGTTGAATGGCAGGGACCTGAAGTCTCAGTGTACCCAGCCTCTGCCAGTTTTCTTGGGCAATGTGGGTCGGCCCCAGGACCCTCTCCTTAAAGAAAAGACTTGCTGCCTTCCACAATCTACACTTTGGGAGCTTGGGCTGAGTAGCATCAGAGCAGGCAGACAGCAGTCTGATGCTGGGAGTCAGATTTGCCAGGCAGGGGTGCTGCTCCTGCAGTTAACATGCCCACTGCAGCCCTGACTCCAGGACCTGTCACTTCTCAAGGTCCTCTCTGAGGTGGGCTTCACATTTCTGGTGAAAGGAAACCTCCTTCTATTGGCTCTGGCTGTCTTTGGAAAGACCTCTCCTAGAAGCTGTTGAACCCAAAGCCCAAACGTAGACTTCCACTTCCTTCTCTCCTCTCATTCCTTTCCCATCATTTACTGAACTCTGACAGAGAATCCCAGCCCAAGATCCATTGTCTGTCACCAGTTAGAATGGATTTCTCAGACCAGACATGCATGGATTCCCAATCATTCTCCACTCGCACATTTGACAAACTTCCTACCTCAGCTTCAGGTCAGAGACATGTCACTGTTACCCTGGGGTAACACACTATTGGGCGGGGGGGACTGGCAGAAGTGCTGATTGTGCTGAATTCCTGGTTCCTCGACCCCTCTCAGTTCTTAGTATTTCCCTTTGCAGGATGGGGGTGGAGGTAGGGCCCTGGTCTTCTGACTTTTCAGCTTCTGTAGGGAATGATTGCCTTCCTGAACCTTTAAGGCCCACTCTTCTTACCTATTCCCCCATCTTTCTCTTTCACACTGGGCATGGTATGGGAATGTGCTTTAAGTGTACATGAGCAGGTGTGATTTTGTGGAAGAGGTGTGTGGGTGGAAGAGAGGGTGTGCATTGTGATGTATGAGGGAGGGTGTACATTTGTGCAAACTAAATGTGACTGACACTTTGTGGGTGGATAGGGAGAAAGTGTGTGTGCGTGTGTGTATGTGTGTGTGTGGAGGAGGTTGACTGCCTATGCAAATACATGCCTGCAAAATCTCCTTTTCATGAATGCATTGCTTGAAATGAAACTAATCAAATCAATAGAAAATGTACTTGACCTAATGCAGGAGCACCTGTCCCAGGAGTTCCTGTCTTCAGAACAGGACCAGAGTCAGCTATGATCTATCCCAGGGAAGTAGGAAGGGTTGGAGGGAAAGAGGTGGGGAAGGGGGGAGGATGAGACAAGAACAGCCCCTCATTATGAATGGAGCCAAGCTGGGCCATGTATCTCCAATAGGGGGAAAAAAATTATTTGTCCACCCTCTGCCTTTCATGATCCAGGATTACCCAAGGAGGCCAATGATAGAGGGAAGACAAACCTGGAAATAAAAGCCATCTGCCCACAATAGCTGAACACCATGATGGCAACTTCCATCAATCTCAGGAAAGCAGTTGTTTCAGATTTTCCAGAGTTAGGGATGCTTCCCTTCACCCTGCCCCCCTCTCAGGGGGGAGAAGAACCATAAGGGAACCAAGGTGAGTTTGAGATTGGCAGGCTCAGGTCTCACTGACCTCATGACTAAGGACCTATTCTTTCTCATTAAAGAGGTGAGTGTGGGAAGTTCCACTTAGAAATGGGGCAGGCCACAGACTATTCCTGAGCACCCTAGAGAAGTCACAGAATCTACGTTTTGGGGCTTAAAGGGAAACTTCCCACAGGTCTGAGGCCAGGGACACTGAGAATGTTTTAGTGCCCACCATTGCCTTCTTCCTGAAACTCCTATGCCAGACACAATGCCAACCTTCGTCCAGTTGAAGATGAAGCAGAAAGGTAAATTTCTAGGAGATAACACACTTTGACTTACAGTCATTGGGGGACTTTCAAATCATCCCCCCCCTCAAAAAAAAAAGAAAAAAAGCAGACTTAGAAATTGGGAAGAGGGGCCTCCCTGGTGGTGCAAGAGGTTAAAGCACAGCACTATGAAGCTCTCCATAGCCACTGCAGTACAAATTCGACCCCCCTGCCAGGGAGCTAACTCACATTGAGCAGCAGACTCCTTCTGAACTGCCCACTGCTCCTCTCAGCAGTGAGTTTCAGTCAATCAGCCTGTTCTGCTCCCCACTCTGTCTCTGGTGAGTCCTCTTACTCCATACACCTCTGGCCTGTACTGCAGTTATTGTAGGTGTAAATAAATCTTTAAAAAAGAAAAAGAGAAACTTTATCATCTTCGAAATTGGCTCTATTTCTAAAACATTTCTGATTGTGGAAATTTTAAACATACATAAGTAGAGAGAATAGTGTAACAAACCCCCAAAGTGCCCATCACTTTGCTTCAATGATTATCTGAGCCAATTGTATTCTACTGTCCCATTTTTAGTAGTTTTGCTGGAGTTTTTAAAGACAAATCTTAGTCATATAATTCCAGCTGTAAGTATTACACTCTATCTGCAATGCACCTAAAAAATCTCCATCCACAAATACATTCAGATGTTTACATATAGAATATTTATAGGTGTGTGTGTGTATACATATATATATAGCTATGCACAAACAGTGGCAAAGAACACATCTAGCACCTAAATCTTGGCTTCTAACATCATTTTTCAGTGAAAGGATACAAGGATCATTGCAGAAATGATTGAGTTCAGGATCCAGGCAGGAAATACTCAAAATGAGCCCGAAGCATTTTGTAGTGACAAAAGAAAACATAGACAAAAGAAAAACCTAAAAACAGACCAAGTCCCTTGTCCCCGCCCCACACACAAAATGATGGGGTATATCAAAGGGTCAAAATATATTTGAATAACAGGGAACACAGACAAATCTCCCATGCAGAAAAATTCCAAATAATATATGTAGATACTCTACCCTCAAGGAGGGTAGCACAGTTCATCAGTCATTAAGTGCATCATACATAGTGCCTTCCTTCCAAAGAGGACAAGCTGGAAAATGGGTAGAAGAATGGAAAGATCTGGCAAACAGAGCTCTGGCAGTGACCAGATTATGGTTAACATCAATGGTGATAAATTGTGTAATGGTATGTACACTTGATACAATGTGATAAAAGTGGCAATTTAGGTATGTGGTCTTCCCAAAACCCATATATAACCTTAGTCTAATCTTGAGAAAACATCAAGCAAATCCCAATTGAGGGATATTCTATAGAATAATCCACCACTACTACAATAAAATTGTCAAAATCATCAAAAACAAGCCTCACAGACAAGAGGAGACTAAAAAGACATGACAATTAGGGGCCCTCCCTGGTGGCACAGCGGGTTAAAGCACAGCACCAAGAAGCTAAAACCACTTCAGCATTAGTTCAATCCCTGACCCAGAGGTGATCCACATGGCGCACAGACCCCTCCTGACCTGCCCACTGCTCCCCTCAGCTGTGTACTTAATGGATCTGCCTGTCCTGCTCCCCACTCTGTCTCTGGTGAATCCTCTCACTACTCCTACATCCCTGGCCCATACCTCAGTTCTGTATGTATAATAAATAAATTTTTTAAAAAGACATGACAATTAAATGTAATGTGGTATCTTTGATGGAACAGAAAAAGAACAGCAAGGAAATTTTAAGAAAATAATGTGTCAATATTGTTTCATTAATTCTAACAAATTTATTGTATTAATATTAAATAGTAACAATGGTAAACTACATTTGGAGTAAATGAAATTATTTTTCTAAAAATCTAAAATGATTCTAAGATAATTTATACTTCAAATAAACATATCCATTCCCAATTTTTTTTAATTCTTAATATGTTATAAAATCCAGCTTGTATTTAGTCTCCCCAACAGTCTCAAAAACAGTTTTTCAGAGGTTTGTTTGAATCAGGATACAAACAAGGACTACATATTTGATAATATCTTATGTGTTTTGAAGTATAAGGAGGTCCTTCCCTCCTGGAAAAACAGTTATAGGAGAAACTGGGTCATCTGTAGAATTTTCCACAATCTGAATTTAGTTAATCATATCATCGTGTTATCAGTTAACATTTTCCTCCACTGACCAAATCTCCTGTAGGCTCAAAGTTAGACCTAGGTGCTTAATTAGATTTCAGGTTCATTTTTTTTCCTTTGGCATGTTTGGCATTGGCAAGTTTCTTAGGAGCTTTGTATTTTCAGTAGTATTGCATCAGGAGGCATATAATATCCAGTTGTCCCACTTTCAAGATGCTAAAATTCAGTAGGTTGAGAAGCTGACAACCTGATTCATCATATAAAGCCCTCAAGTTTTCACCTAAGTGTTGAGTCATTACCATTATTTAAAGTCATTATTTCATTGGTGGCTGCAAACAATGATTTTCCTATTATCATTCTTTCTGTGTTTTTGGTTCAAGTTCCCTTCCCTCATTCCCCATAACTTCTAACCAGATCCAGCAGTTTATCAGACCTTATAGTTGGCTAAATCCTAGTAGCTAAAATTATTGCTGCTGTGGCTGAACCAAGAGAATTTAAGATGGATTGTAGAAGTCTACTGTTGTCCTGGGCCGAGGAACTTGTCAAAAAAATGCAAATTCTCGGGTCCTTTTCTAGATCTACTGAATGATAAACGTTGAGGGTAAGTCCTAGTGATCTGTGTTAACAAGCTCTCTGGGGGATTCTTCATGCCTGCTCAAGTTTGAGAACCACCAAATTAACTGGTTGTCCTAAAATGGTATTCGGTCAGGCAACCATTTCCTAAGGTCTTAGAAGTATGAGAACATGCTGAGTGCTGAGCATTATGGACATAAGAGAGAAGGCTTGGGACACCCAAGGAACTCAGTCTATTCAAGGGAACAAGTCACATGCTGTGGAAAGGTAACCAGTGGCAGCTGTTAGTCAGCAATGCCTTCCAAGATGCCACACAAGTGGAGCAGGTGGAAAATCCCAGGTGATTATATGAAAAGTTCAGTGAGTGGGCACAGTTGGCAAAGGCTTTGGCGTTTCTCACTAGACCTTACAGGAAAAGAAAAACCTGGAATTGGAGGTGGCAGGGGTAAGAGGGAGGATTTCCAAGCAAGGAGACCAGGACAGGATGCTCAGGAAGAAGAGGATCACCTTGCAGGCAATCAGACCTTTCTACTCTCTCTTGGTCACCCCTGGATCTTTCCTTAGGTCTCGCCTTCCCTGTTTCACGGTTATCTTTGTGCTCGCCCATACACATAATAAGGAGGTTACACTGGTTTCTATGCGCTGCCTATGGGATTGGATGCTGGAGAATAGATGTGGTTATTCCGCTGGTGAGCCCAGAGGGGCGTCTGAACAAGAAGCTTTAGCATTAGATGCTGGGGTTGTACCCAGTACCTTTGTGCTCCCGGGACGCAGACGCCCAGCCAGCAAAACTCAGGGTGGGCGGGGCCGGGCTGCGGGGCGGAAATTGAAATCTGGAGGCGGCGGAAGGGCCGCCCCTGCGGGGCAAGATGGCGGCGCCCAGGCGGACCTAGCGCAAGTAAGTTGCCGGGCTGGAAGGGTAAAACTTCAAGGTACTCGAGCGGAGGGGCTAGGTGCAGGGTATCTAGTTCGGTTGGCGGAGCCTGTCCAAGTGACTCGTACGCACAGGTACGGCCGCAGCGTCCTCGATGATGTGATCCTGAGCACGGCCCTCTCTCTGCTTCAAAGGCAGAGACTGGGCGATTTCGATTCATAGAGGCGGTGGTCCAGGAACTACCCGACTCTACTTGGGGCGGGTCCTGGCGTTGAAGGATAGCTGGCGGAGGGAGCGCCCCAGAGATTGCAGAGCTATTTCTGAGAAAACGGTGTGGTCCTTTGTTAGAGCTAGTTTGCATGGTCCTTGTTGAGTTCAGCATGTCATCTCTTTTAGCACGGATTGATTCTGGACAAATCTGCTCTGATCTTTGTGGGGGAAATACATTGGTGACTTTACTTACGACTAAATAGTTGCTGTTATTTACTTAGGCTTATTTATGTGATTACCAGGCGCTGCGGTATGCACTGTAAATGCCTGGACCGGGATCAGTTCTCACAGTTCTTACTATATAGGACCTGTTGTTCACATTTTATAATTATGGAAGGTGGACTCGACGCAACTTATTTAACTTACTTAAGTTAACCAGATTAGCTCTGCAGTTAATAAGTCGAGGAACTTGATTAAACTGCAGAGCTACTTGATTTCTGGCCTATTAATTCCACTCTGATTCTTTCTGCAAAGCACATAATAGCCTATGAAGTGGGCTGTATTAGGTGGCTTGAACCTATAAATAAGAGAAATTATTTCTGCTTGTGTTTACATAAGTAAATTGTTTACATACTATGGGTTCTCATTTTATTTAGTTCATTCAGCTTTTGGGCATTTAGGTGGCATCTGTTGAGTTTGAGGATTTTTTCTTTTTTCTTTTTTTTTCCTAATTGTTGGCAAGGATGCTCAACAATTGGATCTGATTGGTCTGGTTTTACTACTCTTCATATAAATAGTTATAACAACTAGTATTTGCATACCTACCATGTATGAGACTCTCCTAATAAACTTACATATATTTAACTAATTCATGAGGTAATACTGTATCTGCATGTTACAAATGAGAAACAGGCACAGTAACTTGAGATAAACTAACTTGCCAAAGTTTACATAAGTAGAAAGTGGCAGGTCCTGGATTTGAACACAGGCGGTCCATTTCCAGATTGTCACTGATGCAGGAAGAGGTACATATGTTCTTTGCATCTACTTATTACAAGCTCTGTTCCAAGTTTAAGATTCACTTTTGTAGATAGGTCTTTGTTCACTTCAACCACGTCCTCTGTCTCAGTTAGTTTCTTTAATAGTTAGCTCTGTTTTAACCTTTAGTGATTACTACCATCACTGAAATCTAATTTTCTGTGTAATTTAGTCATTGAGATGTTCTGCTTTTAAATGTATATGTGTGGTTACCATATCTCTTCATCCAAATTTGGGTGCATCGTTTAACTAAAGGTAGAACTTTTACAGTTTGGGGCAATGCCATTTCAACTATAAACCTTTGGAACTCTTAGGTTTATAGGGGTAAATTATATACAGAAATTATTAAGAATTACAGACCTAGCATTTTGGCTTTGTCTTTGTCTATCCAGGGATAAGTGTCTTACCTCCATTTCTTTGTATTTCCAACCCCTTGTGTTATTTTGTCCAGATTAAATTCAAAGAAAAAAAATTGGGGCCCTCCCTGGCGTTGCAACAGGTTGGGATGCAGCACTGCAAGCTAGCCTCAGCCATTTCAGTGCGAGTTTGATCTGAGGCTGTCCAACTTGGAGGTAGTCCACATGGTGCAGCAGACCTCTCCTGTCTCACCCACTGTTTCCCTAGCAGTGTACTTCACTGCCTGTTGTGCTCCCCACTCTGTCTCTGGTGAATCCTCTGACTGTCCCTACACCTCTGGCCTGTACCCCAGTTCTATATGAATAAATAAATAAATCTTTAAAAAAAAATGGTAGTTCTTAAAGTCAGCTTCTCATATTATTGTTCTACCACTTTTAACCCTCCCCTCTCCACAGTATGGTAGGTGATATTTCCAAATACTGTTTATTATCTGATCTACTTAAAACTGGATGAAAAAAGAAACTGTGTTGCCCAGAACCTTCTTTATTCCTGCCTATCCAACCTGTGTCCCCTGCAACTCAACCCCCCTTCCACTTTAGGACACAAGTCAACTCTAAACTTTCTATAGTGTACACTACAGCTTCCTACAACAAAGAATCATCTGACCTCAAAGGTCAGTGGAGCTTAAACAGAGAAACCCTATTTTAATTCAAATCTTTGTTCTTTAGGAGAGTCTTCATAGTTCTCCCCAGTCTCACTGTCCACCCTTCAATAATAGACTTCTGCAATACTCAAGCACAGTGCTGTTAGTAGTAGTCTCAGGACATAGTGGTTAAGAACATGGACTGACTTCCTATCATTTTTTTACTGAAATCTTGGGCAAATTACTTAACTTCCAGCATCCGCTTTCTTCAACCTTACACTATGACTACTAATAGTAAGCTACCATATGGTTGTTGTGAGAATAAAATGTATTAATTGGAGAAAGTATTAGCATATATTTAAAGGTCAGTAAGACTGTTTTTTGTTTTTTTTGTTTTTTAAGATTTATTTATGCATACAAACAAGAACTGGGGTACAAGCCAGAGGTGCAGGGAGGGTAGGTGAAAGGATTCACCAGAGACAGAGTAGGGGGCAGAACAGGCAGATTGACAAAGTACACTGCTGAGGGGCATAGTGGGCGGGTCAGGAGAGGTCTGCTGGGTCATGTGGATCACCTCTGGGGCCAAGGATTGAACATACACTGAGGCAGCAGCAGCTAGCTTGTAGTGCTGCATCCCAATCCATTGCACCACCAGGGAGGACCCAGATTAACTGTTTTAATAGTAACAATAATAAAGATCTTTACTTAGCTTCTAGCTCAGGGGTCCCACCCAAACTAGCCACACAGCTTGCCAGACATGTTTTATTTGGCCAACACAAGATTGTTTTTCTAATGAAGCTGTGATTCATAGACCATCCAATTCACCACTTGAAAGTATACAGTTCTGTGGTTTTTAATATATTCACAAGGTTGTAACCAACACAACTGTCTAATTCTAATTCAAGAACACTTTCATATCCTTAAAGGAAACTGTACAGGTAGTACTTAACTTCCCTTCTCTCCTGTTCTCCTAGTCCCTAGCACCCCCAATTTATTTCCTGTCTCTGAGGATTTACTCATTTTGGTCATTTCATATAAAGAATCCCAATATGAGACCCTTGGTGACTGACTTCTTTCATTTAGCTTAATGTTTTCAAGACTCATTCAAGTATCAATGTTTCATTCCTTTTTACTGATGGATAATATTCTATATTACACCACATTTTGTTTATTCATCTGTTAGTTGACTTAGATTGCTTTTACTTTTTTACTATTATGACTAGCTCTGCTACAGACATTCATGTACATTTTTGGGGGGGTGAACATGTTTTCATTTTTCTAGGGCATATACCTAGGGATGGAATGATTGTTTCATATGGTAACGCTCATTTTCGCCAGGCCATTGTACATTACCACAAGCCATGGAAAGGGGGCCAGTTTCTTCACCTACTTCCCAACACTTACTATTCTCCTTTTCATTTTTTTTAATTCATAGCCTTCCTAGTGAGTGTGAAGTGGCATCTCATTGTGGTTTTATTTTTTGCTTTCCTATCGACTAATGATGTTGAAAATTGTTATGTGCTTGCTGCTCATTTATCAATCTTTGGTGAAATATCCTCTGCCTGTTTTTAAATTGGATTATTTGTCTTTTAATTTTTGAATTAATTTTTTAAATTTTGTTTATTCTCATAGTTTGGAGAATTTTACTTTATTTTATTTTTTAGAGATTTATTTATGCTCACAGAACTGGTGTACAGGCCAAAGGTGCAGAGATTCACCAGAGACAGAGTGGGGAGCAGAACAGGCCCACTGACGAAGTACACTGCTGAGGGGAG
>NW_004567124.1:25483997-25497369 GCF_000260355.1 Condylura cristata
GGGAGGGCCTGCTTAATCTTCTTTAACTCAACAATGTTTTATACTTTTCATTGTACATGTTTTATACTTAGGTTGAATTTACTGCTAAACATTTTGCTCATTTGATGCTATTGTAAATGGAACTGTTTTCTTAATTTCATTTTCTGATTGTTCTTTGCTAGTGTATAGAAATATAAATAATTCTTATGTATTGGGCTTTTATAGCAAGTCTTTTAATAATTTGAATAGCTTTAGGCCAGGCATGTTCTTTACAGTTTGACACATTTACCTGCTTGGCCCCGATCACACTTTCCTTAGATCATTGATGATTGCCCCTGAGAATTTTATCATCCACCTAAGTTGGCAGTAAATACTGTTGCTCGGCTGATGGCATTAGGGAGGGTGGGGATAAGAGGGAGTGGTAATAAGGTATGGATGAGTTGGGGTGAACCCAAGAGAAAAAAGTTTCTGTGATGTCCAATAAAGAGAATCAAGTTTTAGTAACAGAGGCCCATCATCTTTACTGCTTTTAGGGGTGAAGAAGAGAGCATTCTCATACTGAAGAGGTGCTGGAAAGAGGAGGCAGCCTACTACGTGTCAAGATGCTATCTAGACCAAAGCCAGGGGAGTCCGAGGTGGACCTGCTGCACTTCCAGAGTCAGTTTCTTGCAGCTGGAGCAGCCCCATCTGTACAACTGGTGAAGAAAGGAAATAGGAGACACGGTGATGTTAACCTAGACCGGCCTCCATCGCGGGAGCCTCGGGATGTGGTGATGCTGGACAGTGAGTAGCTGTGGGTGCAGCAGGCCTGCAGAGAGAGGTCCATCCCTAGGGCTCCTTCCCCTTTCTCATGTGACTGGACTCTGCTCGTTATTTCAGACACTCATAGCCTCTGTTGCTACAGCCGCATTTTACAGGTTAAGAAACTGAGGCTAAAAGAGGTGAAATATCTTGCCTCAGGTGACACACCTTGAAGTCTGGGCCTACAACAGCTCCCTTTTGTTCTCTGACTTCCCACTGGCCCTCAGTCTCTTCCTGGGAAGGTGTAAGTAACCTCAAAGCTTTTTTGTTTCCCTTCTCAGGTCTCCCAGATTTGCCTCCTGCTTTGGTTCCTGCTCCCCCAAAGAGAGCCAGACCCAGCCCTGGTCAACCTCTGCCTGAACATGAGGACCCTGAGGAGCGGCTGAACAGGCATGATCAGCACATCACTGCTGTCCTGACCAAGATTACTGTGCGTCTCACCCTGGCTGAGTGGGACGAGGCGTTTTAGGGCAGTGAGGATGTTGGGTGGGGGTGGTGAACCTATGAATAGAGGGTGACTCAGAAGGGTGAAACTTTGACCCTGCAGTCAGATTGGGGACTGGTTTGGAATCACTATGCAAGAAGGACTTCCTTGCGTGGGTTTCTGATCCTGCAGAACTGGGCTAGGGGGTTTGGGCCCAGCCTGTGTCATCTCTGGATCATTACTACTTTGTGGTTTGTTGTTGCAGGAGCGAGATACAAGTTCAGTGGCTGTGACTCTGCCTGTGGCCAGTGGTGTCGCTTTCCCTCCTGTATTCCATCACTCACAGGGGAGACAGGTGGGCAGGGTGATCCCTAGATGGTGCTTAGGGGACAAAGAGTTTAACCTCATAGTATATCTTCCTCAGGTAGACAATTTTAGCGATAAGCAATTCTATTGTAAAAGCAGCGCCATGCTAAACACTTTGTATGCATTACGTGTTTAATTCTCCTAACAGAACTATATAAGATAGTTGCCATTGTTCAGATAAGGAAACTAAGAGATAAATAGTGCATTCAACACCATACATCTAATAGGTAGATGAACCAGAAATCTAACCCATGTCTATCACACTTCAACACCTGTGCTTCCACATAACTCAGCTTTTCTGAGGACTAGGGTTGTATCCCCTGGATATTGAACAAAGTTCCTTTTTTATCTCTTTATTCCAGTGACCTTGCTAGAACAGGTTGAAAAGAGAATGAAGTAATGAGTATCAGTCCCCTGCATTTTCTTTTTGCCCCACAGGGAAAGCCAGCAGCATCTGGTAAGAAGAGCATCTTTGCCCAGGAAATTGCAGCAAGGAGAATGTCTGAAGCCAGAATCCCTCCAGTTGGAGAAGCCATGTCCATGCTGGGCTCACCGGAAGGTGAGCTGGGGCAAGATGCCTTTTTCTTTATCATCGAGTCATTGTAGGATCTGTATCTTCCCTGCCTCAAATACGAAATGCACTTGAGCTATCAAAAGAGAAATCTGTCCCTCTACAGCTACTTTGTGTAGTGGGTATGAGAGGCTTAGCTCCACGTCTATATCTTAGGTGCAGGGAGAAGGCAGGCTATTACTCTACCCTGGAGGAAAGGAGTGGGTAAAGGTGTCCGGCAGGGGCTGTAAGACAGAGGCCAGGGTTGCTTTAATGATGGAAATGAATGACAGAAATGCTGGGGGTTGGATCTTAGAGACTGCCTAGACATTCAAGATAAGAGTCAAGTGTTATGCGGGAAATTTTTTATACAAGTCCTGGAATCCCAGTCTCAGGAATCCTGGAGTCCTGTGTTCTACCCAGGGGTTTCACCACTCTGTGCCCAAGAAAGTTCTGCCTCCAAGGTTAACTGGTTTACAGAAGTATAATCTTTAAGTGGGGAAGGGTAATAAAAACAGAAACTGTACTTCTTCCAGGCACTGTGACCTGTGAGGTACTCACACGTAAGGAGCAGGATGGCCAGCTTCCTCTTGGCAGCCACCACTTCCTGGGTCCTCATCTGGTCACAGGAGAGGGACTCAGGGGCCAGGAGCCTAAGCAGGAAGCCCAGACTATCCATGAAGAGAATATCGCAAGACTGCAAGCCATGACTCCTGAGGAGATCCTGCAGGAACAGAGGCAGTTGCTGGCTCAACTTGGTATGGGCACCTCGCTCTCCCCTGGCACACCCGGGAGGAACTGCCGCTCCTGAGGGCGCTTCAGTGTGAGCTGGCCATGGTGGTGACTTCTATAATGAACCACTTCGTTCTGTCCTCAGACCAGGGGGGCATAGTTGGTACTAACCTCATTGCTCACTTATGGGGGAAAAGACCCTGAGGCTCAAAACAAAGAAATTCTCCCCCGGTCCATAATTGGGAAGGAGCATGGCAATGAGATGCAGACCCAGATTTATCTGGTCTCACAGCCCCTGCTGTGAATCTCCACACTGTGTGCTCTGGAGCCTAACATAACAGACGCTGTATTGTAGCCACACTCCAGCCCTGCCACACTGTTTTCTATAGTAAGAGAATGCCAGGTCTCTCTCCTTGCCTCTGTTCACCAAAACAGTAGCACCGACTGTCCTGTTCCAGACTTTTGTATCTAGCACCTGTAAGTAGCAGAATATATATTGAATTTTTAGGGAATATTTGCACAAAAAGAATTAGCAGAAAGTGAGTGAAATTATTCCCCTAAATGCATTTCCCTTGCCCTAATCAGCATGTGTTCATTGATACCACAGCCACTTACTTTGGACATCTGACTTGGAACCAAACACAGGAAGGGCATAGACCTGAGCTGGGAGGTTGTGGGGGTGGAGGGAACAGGGAGAAGCGGGTCCCAGTGAAATATATGAGAGGACAGGTCATTGAGGCCCCAGGAAAGCCCAAGAGGCTCAGGCCAGGGCTGGGATGTCATCTCTTCTGGCCTTGGCACCCACAGGCAGGTGGTAGTCAGCGGGTTCCCTTCAGGTGTGTAGGGGCTGAGGAGGACCTGCCTCCATAATTCTGCCCTCCATCCTCTCCACTAGATCCCAGCTTGGTTGCCTTCTTGAGATCTCATGGCCGCTCCCAGAAGCCAGGTGGAGAGAAGGCTGTGGAAGAGCAAAGGTCAGCAGGAACCTCTGTAGAGGTCACTGGAGAGGAGCCCCTTGTGCCACCTTCTGCCAGTGAGCCCAGGAAGGAAGATGAGCTGGAACCAGGAACCCCAGGTTTGGGGAGTGGAGGGATCACCTTTCAGGGAATAAGAACAGAAGAAAGCCCATCTTCTAGGCACTGCAAATGGGAAAAGAGAGGCTCTTCTCCCTCCTAGGACATGTGACACTAATCCTCATTATTGGCTTGAAAGCGTTCTTCATTTGCCGACACGTATCTTCTTCCTGCGCATGCCCCCTGATTTCTTGTCTGTTGCTATTTCCTCTCCCCCAAGAGGCAACAGGGTATGTTGGCCGATCGGCCGCTGGCCCGTGCAGACCAATTACTCCTGCCTGTGAATAGCTGGCCCAGCCTAGCCTACTGTTCTTTCTGCCTCTGATCTCAGAGCTGGGGGAAAGTGGCAGGTGGAGAGTGATGGGAAAGGTAGGGTCTGACGCAGGTCAGATGAAAATGCCAGACCTGAAACAGAGAAGCCAGTGGCAGCAATTATTTTCCAGGAGCTAGATTGTTTTATTAATGATTAAAAAAGAAGAGTGAATTATGAGAGCCAGGAACCTGCTGCCCCAGGATGAACTCCCAGCTAGCTGAGCAGGTGGGGTGGGGGTTGGAGTGAGGAAGGAAGAGAAGGTGGTATGTCGGGGTCGGGGGTGGGGTGGGGTTGTTTTTTTGTTTTTGTTTTTTTAAGATTTATTTTATTTACTCATACAGAAATCGGGTAGAAGCCAGAGGTGCAGGGTCGGTGAGAGGCTTCACCAGAGACAGAGTGGGGAGCAGAACAGGCCGGCTGACAAGTACACTGCTGTGGGCGGGTCAGGAGAGGTCTGCCGCGCTATGTGGTCACCTCTGGGGCAGGGTTTGAACTCGCACTGAATTGGCTGCAGCTCACTTGCAGTGCTGCTTCCTGACCCGCTGCGCCACCAGGGAGGACTGGGTCTGTTTTTTTTTTTTTTTTATGGTTGTTTTTAAGATTTATTTTAGTTATGCATTCAAGAGCTGGGGTATAGGCCAGAGGTGAGCGGAGTAAGAGGATTCACCAAAGACAGAGTGGGGAGCAGAACAGGCAGATTGACTGAAATACACTGCTGAAGGGAGCAGCGAGTGAGACAGGAAAGATCTGCTGTGCCATGTGGGCCACCTCCCAGGCCGGGTTTCGAACTCGTACTGCAGTGGCTGCTGAGAGCTTCATAGTGCTGAAACTTAACACCTTGCACCACCAGGGAGGCCTGTGGGTCTGTTTTTGTATCTTACTCCTTCCTCAATTTCCTACCCTACTGCTCCTTTAGAGGGTTGGTACTAGAGAGTGGAGAGGTATGCTTTCCCTGTTGTTTGTGGCCCTGCCTTCCTCCTCTGTGTCCTCTCTCTTCCTTACTTCCTCCTCTTCCTCCCAACAAATCCTTGTGTTAGTGGAGGCAGAAGCTACCAGACTTCTGCGCAGGGGTGGATGTGGCCACTTTGGGGAAACAGATGGGCCCCCAGGAGATTAGTGCGCTGTATCTCCTAGGACAAGCTACTGTGCTTCCATCTCCCCAGCTCTGAGTCTGCCCGTGACCCCCCATAAAGAATGGCTGCACATGGACACCATTGAGCTGGAGAAGCTCCACTGGACTCAGAACCTGCCCCCACTCAGGCGGCAGCAGACGCAGGAGGTGAGGAGGGTCGAGTGGCCTACGGGGCGGGTCAGGGGTGGGCTGTAGCTCTTGCATCCAGGACTCAAGCCCTTCTCTTCCCTCAAACTTGAGAAATGTCTCTCCTCTGCATTCAGCCCTCTCTCCCATCACTTTGCCTGGACTCAAGGGCCAAGAGCCCATGTATAGTCAGAGGAGAATCAGGACCCACGTCCTGAGAGGTGGAGGACTGAAAGTGAGGAGTGGGTGTGGGGTTGCTGCGGCCCCTCCCTAGTCCACTTTCTCCCCCCACTAGCGGATGCAGGCCCGATTCAGTCTTCAGGGAGAGCTGCTGGCCCCGGATGTGGACCTGCCTACCCATCTGGGTCTGCATCACCACGGCGAGGAGGCGGAGGTGAGGCATGGGCAACTCTGCCAAGCGCTTTGAGCCACCATTGGAAAAGGGCCTCTGGCCAGCTGCCGTGGAGCTCCTGTGTGCCCTGCTTAGTTCCTGGCCATTCTGTCCCCGTGCATGATCACCTAATGGGCTTGAAATCTTTCTTGTCTTCCCCCCACTTTCACATTCTAGTCAGAACTTACCCGTTCTCTGTCGGCCACTCCCGTGATAGGAGAACGCTTCCTCTTAACTGCTCCATTGCATGGCTTCTGGTCTCGCCACCGTGCCATTCTGTCCTCATGGTGCTGCCACGCTGATTTCCTCGGGCCCAGCTCAGGCCATGCCTTGCCTCAGAAGTCTCCTGGCTCTCCTCTGCCTACAGAATAAAGTCTTGGCTCCTTACCCTGACAAGACAACCCTTCCAGTTTTTCCCTGCTGACCCTGCAGTTCCTGCCCTCCTGCTTTGCATGGACAGTCTCTCCCCATATCCACCTACACTCAGGAACCTCCGGGCTCAGCTCCTGAAACCTGCCCCAGGGGTGCATTTACCCTTTGCCCTGCGTTGGGTCATCATGGCTCTCACCACCCGCTGAGGCCAACCACGTTTCTCTGTTCTCTTGCTATAGATTAAATACCAGTGACTGTGCTCTTCCCAGTCAGCCTATGCCTCAGCTACTGTGTGCACATCTTATCTTTTCTGCCAGTCTGAGGGGCCATAGCAAGCAGAGGCTAGAATTCGCCACCTGTCTTTGACACACAGTGCCGGCTGGTGGGGGTGCTGTCCCCTCTCTCGGCTCCTTCTAACTTCTTGTCCCTGCCACAGAGAGCAGGGTACTCCCTGCAGGAGCTGTTTCACCTGACACGCAGCCAGGTGGCCCAACAGAGAGCACTAGCGCTGCACGTGTTGGCCCAGGTCATCGACAGGGTGAGTGGCCGGCAGGCCTGGGCCTGCCCAGCCCTGTTCACTCTGCTGACTAGCCCATACATCAGCTGACCTTGGGTCAGACTGGGAGTGGGTCCAACCCAGGTCATTGGTGGGCCAATAAAGTGTTCAGAGTAGAGTATAACCTTCAGTTGGCTTTTATCCTCCTTTCCCCAAGGCCCAGGCTGGGGAGTTTGGGGACCGGCTAGTGGGCAGTGTTTTGCGCCTCCTTTTGGATGCTGGTTTCCTCTTCCTCCTGCGCTTCTCCCTGGACGACAGAGTGGATGGAGTCATCACAGCTGCTGTCCGTGCTCTGCGGGCTCTGCTGGTCGCTCCTGGAGATGAGGTACAGTGGGCATAGGAATGGGGCTTTGAGACCTCAGGCCCCTGCATCCTGGTGGGCGTGGCCTTGTTGATACAGCTTTGCCAGGCAGAGCCGACAGTGGAATGGCAGCTTCACCCTCGTCTCTCAAGGCTCCAAAGCCCAAGGCCTTGCCTTTCTGTTTGTGGGTGGTCTCCGCTCTATTCCTGGGCCCACTTGCTAGCCTGCTCTTCCTCTTCCCACCCAATTCTCTTTCCATTGGCAGGAGCTTCTTGATAGCACCTTCGCCTGGTACCATGGAGCTTTGATGTTTCCTCTGATGCCCAGTCAGGAGGACAAAGAAGATGAGGACGAGGACGAAGAGCCCACAGCAGAAAAGGCCAACAAGAAGAGCCCTGAGGAAGGAAACCGGCCTCCATCTGACCTGGCTCGACATGATGTCATCAAGGTAGAGGCGCAGGATAGCTGCACCTGCCCCATGGCCACAGCACAGGGGCAAGCACATGTTGGACAAGAGCGGCCATCATGGCCCGGGGTCCAGCTGCATTGGCAGTGGGTTTATCTCTGATCCACCCTCAGGGGCTTCTGGCCACCAACCTGCTGCCTCGGCTGCGTTATGTGCTGGAGGTGACGTGCCCAGGACCCTCTGTGGTCCTTGACATCCTGGCTGTGCTTATCCGCCTGGCCCGGCATTCTCTGGAGTCAGCCACAAGGGTAAGAGAGGCAGCAGGGAATGGACAAAGAGCCTAGCTGGACCTGGTTTGACCCTCAGCCTCCCTTTTTCCTCCTGCCCCCCACAGGTCCTGGAGTGCCCTCGGCTGATAGAGACCATAGTTCGAGAGTTTCTGCCCACCAGCTGGTCCCCCGTGGAGGCGGGGCCTACTGCCAGTCTACACAAAGTCCCCTGCACCAGCGCCATGAAACTGCTTCGTGTCTTGGCTTCGGCTGGTAGGAACATTGCTGCCCGACTGGTGAGCAGGACACAGAGCCACACAGATAGGCTCCCCATCACCTTAGCCAAGTAGCACTAGAACAGATGCCCAGAGAGTACTTGCTAGAAGGAAGGATGAGGTAGTTTTACCTGTGCCCAGAGCTCTCACCTGGGGCCCCAGAGGGGCCTAGAACAGGCTCAGTTGGGGCAGTCTCCATAGTGAGAGGACCAGGGGCTACTCGGGACTGGGGAGTCCCAGTGGATACTGACGCCCACACTCTGCCCACCCCTAGTTGAGCAGTTTTGATCTCCGGAGCCGCCTGTGCCGCTTTACAGCTGAGGCTCCCCAGGATCTGGCTTTGCCTCCAAAGGAAGCCGAGACGCTGAGCACTGAGGCCTTCCGTCTGTGGGCCGTGGCGGCCTCTTATGGCCAGGGCTGTGACCTTTACCGGTAAGGAGAGGACCAGGGGCTGGGGAGATTAAGGTGCCCTCGAAGACCCCTCAGACCTGTACCTCTGTACAGATCTAAGCATTGCCCATGCTTTCAAACTTGGTGGGGGCTGAGAATAAGAAAGAGGGGCTTCCCTTTTCTATGTATCCCTGCCGGAAGGTGCTTTAGACTTGTTGCGGGCTTTCAGGCCTTGCTCTGGGCTAATCACTTTTGGGTAGACTTTAACCCACGAGGGGATGGGTCACTTCGGGTGTTTGATTGAGAAACTATATTGTCTTTTCTTTATTGCACACTAATTGAATCAAAGTTCCTTTCTATTAAAAAAAAAAAAATAAGAGGGGCTTCTGAGAAGAAAAGAAGGCTTGGGATCGGGGCCAGCCAAAGGACAGTAGAGCCATTTTATGTACAATGGCATCGGTGCTTGATGAAATATGGCTTCACTTTCCCTACTGAGAAAAACCATAAAGGGCTACTTTCTCTCCTCAGTCTCAGCCTTCCTCCCCTGACAAAAGCTTCCAAGAGTACCAGGCCTGGGTGGTAGGGGCTGACATCTTCTACTCCATCTCACTTCATGCCCTGAAAGGCCATTGTTCTCCCCAGGGAGCTGTATCCAGTGCTGATGCGGGCCCTGCAGGCAGCACCAAAGGAGCTCAGCGCCCACCCTCCTCGGCCCCTGTCCACTCAGCGGATAGCCTCGCTGCTCACTCTCCTCACCCGGCTGACCCTGGCAGCCAACGGCACTGGCTCTGGGCCCAGCAGGTAGGCGACTGACAATCCTGACCCGCCCACAGGATGTCCCACAGGGCCTGCGGACATGCAGGAGTGCTCCACAGGGAGAGGTGGTTAGAGCTTAGCGGGGAGTTGAGGGGCCTTACCTGGTCCCTCTTGCACTCCCATAGCGATTCTGCTGAGGACCTGTCAGCCGCTCCTTCTGGGATCGCTTGGAGCGAGGTATCTGGGCTCCAGCCTCTGGTGGAGCTATGTCTAAGACAGACCTTGAAGTTGCTACCCAGACCTGAGATGTGGTGTGCCCTGGGCCCTGTGCCCACTGCCTGCCTGCTCTTCCTGGGCGCCTACTACAAGTCCTGGAGCCAGCAGGTGAGTGCCACCCACCCGCATCCCCAGGCCTGGGCTCTGTCGCATACTCCACTGTCTTACCCCTCTGTTCCCCTCCCACTCCTGCCTCCCCCACTCCCACCAATTCCTACCTCCTACTTCCTGTCTTCTTCTCTCTACTTTCATGTCCAGTGACACTTCCAGAAGCTGTGGTGGTGGGGACCAGAGAAGCCTAAAGGTTTATGCTCTTTATGCTCTCTCAGGGTGTCAGAGCAACCTCAGGGTCTCTCCCGAAGGGTCAGAGGGCAGAAGCGAACAAACGGTGACCTGCTGGACTCTGGGCTGGGCCTGGGTACACTGGGTCCAGAAGCCAGTGTGTTCTGGCCCACAGCTCACGAGCCCCTTGGTCCTCTAGCCGAGTGTGTGCCCCGGAGATTGGCTCCAGGACATGGAACGCCTGTCGGAGGAGCTGCTGCTGCCCTTGCTGCGCCAGCCCGCTCTGGGCAGCCTGTGGGACTCCCTTGGGTATGTACAGTGTGTAGCTGTGGCAGGGGCTGGGGAGGCTTTGGGAGGAGGCACTTTTCCTCCTGTGGATTCCTGGGCCTGACTCGCTGCTGCAACCCAGGTGGAGGCCCTCGGCCTGAGGGAAACCTGAATCCATAACAGGTAGCAGTTATGTGGGCACTCCCTGCACAGCCGGGCACACGTCAGGCCAGAGCCCCTGCCAGTGTCTCCATTCTGCTTCCAGGCGCTGCTCCCCGCTCTGCAACCCGCTGTCCTGTGCTCCGGCCCCTGAAGCTCTCCCGAGCCTTGTGTCACTGGGCTGCACGGGAGGCTGCCCCTCTCTTAGTATGGCTGGCTCAGCATCGCCCTTCCCATTCCTCACTGCCCTCTTCTCTCTTTTCAACACCCTGACCCGGATCCATAAGGGCTTGTGTGGTCAGGTGAGCCCTGGGTTTCCTGGTTAGGGGCTAGACAGGAGGCCAGAAATCAGAAAGGGAGCGGGAAGGTGCCCCTTGGGGAAGGGAGGCCTCTTCTGTCAGCACCCACTTCTCTGAGTTTGGTGGGGGACAGGCCAGCTGCTGGGACACCCAGAAGAGAGCAGTCACATTCTAGACGTGAAGAAAGCTTGCTTTTCTTCAGCTGGCGGCCGTATTGGCTGCCCCGGGACTGCAGAGCTACTTCCTCCAATGTGTGACTACAGCGGCTGCCCCACACCTCACACCCTTCTCTGCGTGGGCCCTGCGCCATGAGTACCACCTGCAGTACCTGGCACTCGCCCTGGCCCAGAGAGTGGTAGGTGCCCCTGTCTGTCGGTGCCTCCCTCTGCCTCCCGCCGTCTCTGTCCACCCCACTCCCCCTCTCCATCCCACTGTCTCCATCCGACTTCTCTGGAACCCTCTCTGGAACCCGTGCTGCTTCTGCCAGGCCACACAGGTCCTGCAGCCCTGAGCCCTTCAGCCTGTACACTCTGCCTACATCCTCTTCTTCACATCTTGTTGTTTTGTGCCCTCAGCCCCTCCGCCCTCTCCCGACTGCTGTCGGCCTCTCTGTCTGCAGGCAACATTCCAGCCAATGCCAGACACCCGTGCCGCCCTCCATCATGGCCTGGCCTTGGCCCTGCTGAGCCGGCTGCTGCCCGGGAGTGAGCACCTCGCCCAGGAGCTGCTGCTGAGTTTTGTATTCCGGCCAGAGTTCCTACCGTAAGCGCGGGGCTGATGGTGTCAGCTCAGCCCTTTGCCGGGCCGCTGTGGTGACTGACAGCAGCCCTGGATCTGGAACAAGGAGACCTGGGCTGAATTCTCTTTGCCCCATGTGTTACCCCTAACCTGTCTGAGCTTGCATTTCCTCATGAGTGCAGTGAGGAGGAGGGTAACCACACTAGAGAATTATTTTGAGACTTCAGTGTGACAGTGTGACTCAAAAATGTTCTGTTAACAAGCTACACGTGTAATCGCTAACAGTGCTGCGTGCCGACTCTGTCTGGTACTCCCTTAAGCATTTAGCCGAGTACTATGAGATACAGATTCACATCACCTTCCCCGCTTGACGTGCCCCGGCTCTGCCCTAGTGTCCACTCTCTTAGTGGCCATGCCCCCAGCATGGAGTGGTATTAGGAGGACAGGGAGGAGCACGTTTAGATCCGGGAGCCTGCAGGAAGCCCTGAGCAAGGCCTTCTGGGCGCTCTGGTTCCAGCCCTCACTTTTGGCTTTTGGCTTCTGTTACAGGGAAAGAGCATCCGGGGGCCTGGAGGCAGCTGACTTCTCTGACCGGCTCTCCCTAGGGGGTGGCAGGGCTCCTGGCTGTAGGCGAGGGGCTCTGCTGGCTCAGGCCTGCCGGGATCTCCCCAGCATCCGCAGCTGTTACCTGGCCCACTGCACCCTGGTCCGAGCCAGCCTGCTTGCTTCCCAGGCCTTGTACCGAGGAGAGCTGCAGCAGGTCCCGGGCCTGCTGCTCCCTGTGCCTAAGGAGCCGCTGCTGCCCACCGACTGGCCTTTCTTGCCGTTGATTCATCTGTACCACCGGGCCTCGGAGACCCCCGCCGGGCTTCCTCCTGCCGACACAGTGGGCACAGCCACGCGGGCCCTGCAGTGGCTACTGGTCCTGGACAGCTGGCGCCCCCAGGCCCTCCTGGCCGTGCCTCCGGCCGCCCGCCTGGCACGACTCATGTGCGCCTTCCTGGTGGACGGCGAGCTCTTTCGGGAGACCCCAGTACAACACCTGGTGGCTGCCCTCCTGGCCCAGCTCTGCCAGCCCGAAGTCCTGCCGAAACTTAACTTGGACTGCCCACTCCCTGGCCTGACATCTTTCCCTGACCTCTACGCCAACTTCCTGGAGCATTTTGAGGCTGTCTCTTTTGGGGATCACCTCTTTGGAGCTCTGGTCCTCCTTCCCCTGCAGCGTCGGTTCAGCGTCACCTTGCGCCTTGCCCTCTTTGGAGAGCACGTTGGAGCCTTGCGAGCTCTGGGCCTGCCTCTGAGCCAGGTACGTTCTCAGCCCGGAAGGGCCTGCGGTGGGCTTCCTGCCCCGGGCCTTGGGAATAGTCCCGAGCAGTGGGGTGCTTGGCATGCCTCAGGTTCCTTATTTCACTACCCGAAGACTCTGAGGAGATTAAGAGAACCCATGAAAATGAGTCAGCATTCAGGTGCAGGTTTATAGTAGTTGTTCATTATTGTTAACAAGACATGGCCCTTGCCTATGAGATACTACGATCTGGATAAGAAGAGATGTACTAAAGCCAGATTCTAGGTGGGAAGCTGGGGTTTAGAGAAGGGAAAGGTCAAAGAGGGCTTCCCATAAGGAAGATTCTTTGTAGAAGAAGAGGGAGTGACCTAAGCATGGAAGGCTGAGTAGAATCTATTGTGGAGGAGGGAGGACAGGGTGCATAATGGAGCAGCACAAACAGCAGCTCAGGCAGGGGAGAGTGGCACAGGGTAGAAGGACAGAGTCCATGTTTCACTTTGGGAACTTGCTGGAAACAGGCCACATCTTAAAGGGCCTTATCAGCATAAGGAGTTAAACTTCTAAGCTATAAGGAGTTAACTATTTTTAATTTTTTATTTTCATTATTACATTCTGATAAAGTAATATTTTAACATATAAATACATTCAATATAAATATACCCTATAGATACATCTTCTACATAAAAACTAAGTGGAAAATATTTTTACATCTTCTACATAAAAACTAAGTGGGGCTCTCCCTGGTGGCGCAGTGGGTTAAAGCACAGCACTGAGAAGCTAAAGCCACTTCCACATGAGTTCGATTCCCACCTGCCCCAGAGGTGACCACATGGCGTGGCAGACCTCTCCTGACC
>NW_004567124.1:25498118-25498667 GCF_000260355.1 Condylura cristata
GAACTCATGCGGAAGTGGCTTCAGATTCTCAGTGCTGTGCTTTAACCCGCTGCGCCACCAGGGAGGGCCTATAGTTTTATTTTTAATAAAATTATTTGTTTATGCGCACAAGAACTGAGGTACAGGCCAGAGGTGTGTGGCGGGGGCAGGGTGAGAGGATTCACCAGAAACAGATTGGGGAGCAGAACAGGCAGATGGACGGAATACCCTGCTGAGGGGAGCAGTGGGCGAGACAGGAAAGGTCTGCGGTGCCATGTGGGTCAGCTCCCTGGTCATGGATTGAACTCGTGCTGCAGTGGCTGCAGAGAGCTTTATAATGCTGTGCTTTAACTCGTTGCGCCACCAGGGAGGGCCCTGCATTCACATTTTTGTAAAGTTGGAATCACTGCCAGTTGCCTTCACTTAACATCACATAGAACTATTTCCCACATCATTAAACATCCTAAGAAGTCAACATTTTTTATTATGTAATGACCCATCTGTAGGCATGCCCCAACTTGTTTCTTCATAAACCACTGGTGGTCATGAAAGTTTTCGGGTTTTTTGGTT
>NW_004567124.1:25498942-25520909 GCF_000260355.1 Condylura cristata
TTTTTTTTTTTTTTTCTATTTTAAGTAACACTATGATGAACACCCTTGTACATAACCTTTCTCTCTATTTCCCCTCAAAACATTTCTGCACAGAATTTAAAAATGTTTTGAAAAAGAACACAAGCTTTTGAAAGGTTTAGCTGGTATAATTGAACAGTGAACCTGTAAGTTTTAAGTAAATTAAACAAGGTAAGCAATAAAAATTCACAACTGCTTTTCAGTTGCCCCAGCCTTCCCAGCTCTTTAGAAACCATAACCTTTATGATAGAAAGGGGGGAATGTCAAGGGCCTCACCTTTCTCCTCAGGATTTGGTTCAAACGCCCATCACCTGCCCACCCTCTGTCCAGTGATGCACATCCCACCCTCACTCTCCACGTGTCTCATCTTCCCGCACAGTTGCCTGTGCCCCTGGCATGCTACACAGAGCCCCCTGAGGACAACCTGGCCCTCCTTCAGCTCTACTTCCGGGCCTTGGTCACCGGTGCACTCCGCGCATGCTGGTGCCCTGTGCTCTATGCTGTGGCTGTGGCCCATGTCAACAGCTTCATCTTTTCCCAGGACCCCAAGAACTCAGTGAGTCACATCCCCATCAGCAGAGGGAGGAAGGGGCCTGTGACTGAGCTGCCTCTGAGCCAGCTGGGGAGGAGATGGGAGCCATGCAAGGCCCAGGGCAGGTACAGCCCTTGGCCCAGTGCCCCCTTCCTGTTCTGCCTCTAGGACGAGATGAAAGCTGCCTGCAGAAGCATGCTGCAGAAAACATGGCTGCTGACAGATGAGGTAGGATCAGGACGTCCTGAAGGGTGGGAGGATAGAAGGTTTTGGGGGAAAAGAGACCTCAACCAGATCTCACTACCTGCTCAATCAAATTTCTTCCCTCCTTGCAGGGTCTCCGACAGCACCTCCTCCACTATAAGCTCCCGAATTCCAACGTCCCAGAAGGCTTCGAGCTGTATCCCCAGTTGCCCCCTCTGCGTCAGCAAAACCTCCAGAGACTGACCCCAGGGGTATTCCAAAATGGGGTATCAGAGACCTAGCAAAACTGCTGCAAATGAAGAGATGGCTATATTCTCCTGGGGTGCACCCACAGATGCTTCACCAAACAGAAGAGCTTTTGTCCTAAGGGTGAACAGGAGACAAGAGCAGAAGACTTGCCTTCTTGGGAGCAAGCAGGGTGAACCATTACATCCTGGTATCTGAAACAGCATCTGGGCATCTTAGGGTTGGTAGTGGGAATGAATGAAGGGTGACTTAACCATTTACCCCCTCTTGGGGAAGAGACAACTAAGTTCACCTCTCCATCTTCTCCTCTCCTGCCTCAGACCAGAGTATATAAATACTGTAACTGTATATCTGTATATTGAAATATAATTTTTTTTAATCTCCTGGGAATCTGATTTGGGCTAATTTCAGACATGTTCAGGATTGATATCAAGAGACGGGTTAGCCTAGAGAAGAAGCAGAGATGGGGGAGACTGAGTCCATGCTTGGCAACCACAAAAATGTGGGTCCCAGCTCTGGAGTGGAGCCACACGAGGACAATACTCATGGGAGTGGGGACACTTCAAGAATAATTCACTCCAGTGGTCCACGTGGTATGTAGGGGCCTTCAGTGAGGTCTCCTTATGGCCCCTATTCCTATCACCTGCTATCCTGAGACATGAGGAAACCCCAAATCAGACAGGTGCAGTCACTGCCTCTCTCAACATCTTTGAGCTGCCGTGGCACAATGCCATATACTGACGAACAGCAGAAATTTATTTCTGAAAGTTCTGGAGCCCAAGAATTCCAAGATCAAGGTGCAAGCAGATTTGGTGTCTAGGGAGGGCCTGCTTCCTGGTTCATACACAGCCTCACGGGGTAGATGGTAGCAAGATGTTCTCTGCCTCCTCTTTTCATCAGGGCGTTCAGCCGTTCGCCTGAGGTGGAGCCCCTGGGACCTAATCACTGCCTCCAAATACCCTCACATTGGGGATTAGCATCAAAATGTGAATCTGGGGGCTGGGAAGGAGTGGTTCATCTGTTCATCTCTCTGGTGGAGTTTGTAAATTTGGTCGGAGTTCTAACATTTAAGCTTTTGTACAATGTCATTTGCTGTATGGAATTACTTGCCAGAGAGGCCTCCCTGTGGTGCAAGGGTTAAGACTCAGCACTGTGACGCTGTCACCAGCCACTGCAACATTAATTTAATCCCCGGCCAGGGAAGTGACCCACATGGTGCAACAGATCTCCCCTGACTTGCCCACTGCTCCCCTTAGCAGTATATTTCAATAGATCTGCCTATTCTGCTCCCCACTCTGTCTCTGGCGAATCCTCTCACACACACACAAACCCCACACACCTCTCTGGCCTATACCCCAGCTCTTACATGCATAAATAAATCTTAAAAAAGAAAGAATTACTTACCATAACTGTGTTTATGGGTCACCAGGGTGAGTGCGTTGTACCTGTCTATAGGTAGAGAACCACTCCTCATAAATGGAGCTTCTGAAAATAGAATTACACAATAGGTTTTATTAAACAATTACTATGTCTGCGAACAATGGTTCTCAAACATCTTTGTGACAAAAATCACCTGGAGATTGGGAGGATCCTACCACCAGTGTTTCCGATTCAGTAGTTTAAGGTGAAACCCAAGAATTTGTATTTCTAGCAAGTTCACAGGCTTATGCTGCTGTTCAGAGCCAAGCACACTTTGAGAATCATGGCTTATATAGTGTCTTGTAAATAAATTCTTTGACAGCCTAATGGGATATCCACAGAGTCAAATAGGGGGTGACTACCTAGGTGTCTACACCTAGCCCCTACGTTCAAACTTTACCATGTAGCTAGTTAGTATTCTTTCTTCCTGTTTTATATTAAACACAGGCCTCAGTCTTCAAAATTAGTAATTAGAGAAAAAAAAATGAGGACCCAAGACTGGCTGAAGCTGAGTAGCCCTCACAGCTACAGGGTGCCAGTTTCCCCTCATGTGGTGTATAGCTGGTGGGACAAACCAGAGAAGTTGGGGCTATGTACCCCTCAGCCATGACTGGGAGTGCTAGAGCCAGCACTGGGGTCTTCTGACTCCAGGTCCATCGGAATAAGAAGCTGTACAGTTAATGGCTTTGTGTGGGAAGACTGAGATTTCTAAGTCACAATCTAAAATCAATCGCAAAGGCACTGAAAGGCTCAAGTAATGGCAAGTAATTATGCCTCACTTGGGGCAGTTTAAGAGAACTTACCATTTGTTATGCCCACCCAAGCCCACACACACATCACAGCCACCACCAGGATGAAGCACATACCCCACAGTTCTGACTGACAAGCCTAGAACCCCTAGCTGGATTCTGGGGTATGACTCCACTTTCTCAAGCTCTTTCCATGAAAGGGTAAAGGCAGGCGGAGGCCCCTTGGATGAGCCTTCCAGTGTGGTCCTCTTTGGGAAAATGTGGCAATGGGGATACCCACAGACTGTTCTTCCTTGCACATCTCAGGGTGTGAGGTGAGAGTGGCCTGGCTGGCTTTAGTTCCTCCACCCCAGCCCCAGCAGCTGCTGTACAAGCCTGTAAGTGGCAGTCTGGGCCAAGTGGCAAGGTCGGTGCCTACAGCCCTTTCCGGGCAGTCCCTGAAAGGATGGGTGGCTCCCATGGCTGCTGTTGTGGCTGGGAGGTGCAGTTAAGTGCCTTCTGGCTATAAGGGTGGTGTCAAAAACAGAGGAGCCCTCATTGGGCTGGGGACACAGGTGACATTCTGGGTCTCATTGAGTCCTCCTGATAACTGTAAGCCCGTTGACCAGAACTCCCTGGTCCCTGGTTCCACAATGTAGGCTGAGCAGAGCAGAGGGTGTTTGCATGGAAGACCACATAAAGCAGTTTGGAAACAAAAAACGCTGAGGTCTCAGCACTGCCTGAGGTGGGACCAAGGTAAGCTCAGGAAACAATGGAGGATCTGCAAGATCCAGCTGAGCGGCCCCTAAATAATTCTCCAAGGGGAGAAAAGTATAAGCTAACGCCCCACAGACTTAGGCAACCAGAGCTGAGGTTTAGCGGATTTCAGGTTCCAGGGTACAGTGACCAGGGGATTGGGTAGGGGAGTGGGGTGCAAGGTGTGGCAGAGAGAAGTTAGTCTTTCTAGCTGCTTCCTGTCTCCCTTTAACTTCCTGTGGCCTCTCCCAAACCCGCTGTCTCCCGGTCATCTTTCAGACGCCATTCTCTGTCCAGTCGGGATCCCAGGCGCCGCGGACTCCAAGCCCAGGGGATCCGAACGTCACCGCACCGCTTACCCCGTTGGAGCAAGCCTCTCGCCCAGTTCCCTGCCGCGAGCCCTGAGCTCCTTCCTCCCTCCTCGACTGCCGGCCGCACCCGGCTGGGGCAGAAGCTCAGCGCCGCTTTCTTCCGGCCGGTCGGTTCTTTCAGCAAAACCCGGGAAGCCCCTAACCTGCGGCGGCGCCAAAGGGTGGCGTGACAACACCCCCCACCACCGCCCCATCTCCACTGAACCCCGTAAAATAAATGCAAGATCTAAATTTATGGTGCGCAAATCTAGTCACACCTTTGAAGTATCCCTTCAACATCGATTTAAGGTTCGCACCTTGAGAACTTCTCGAGCTGCCTGGTCGCCAGCCTCTGCCCAGGCGGGCGGCTGGAGCACTGACGCTCGACGACCCGGGACTCAGCACCCACTTAACGCCGACCAGCGGCGGGAGGCACCCCGCCAAGAACCACCTGTCTCGAGCCCCTGGAGTCTTCACCTCTGCGGTCTTCTCGCTTCCCTGGGGGAGACGCTTGACATCCCCGTGGGGCGGCGGAGCGGGTGGGAAGAGCGGCTCGGGCGCCCTAGGGCGAGGGTGCGTGCAGGGAGGGGCTCTGTGTTCAGGGACGGCGCCCGGGGCGCCGGGGGAGGCTGGGACCGGGCTCTTCTGTCTCGGGGCGTCTCCAGCCGCTGGGGAGCGCGATGCCACGGCTGGGGCTGGCGCTGGGCCGGAGGCGGCGGTGGGGCGGCCCCTGCCATCCACGTCTTTCTGGTAAGTGCTTGGCTCTGCGCGGCCTCTTCTGCCCCTAACGCTCGGTGTTGGGGTCCCAAAACCCCTCCTGTGGGCGCGTACACACGTGTTCTACTGGTGGCCTTGGAGTCCCCAAATCCCTGGGCCCCCTGGGAGCTCTTGGCCTTAGCTCAGGCCCCGAGGCCGGAGCGCTCCTTCGGTGCCGGTGCCCACTGGCAGGCTGCGCGCCGGCCAGCCCGAGCCACTGCTGGTGGCGGCCGGGGGAGGCTGTGTGCCTACCTGAGGCGACAGGATCGAGACCCGACTTGGGCCGCCCCTGAGAAGCTGGAGGACCGCTCCGAGGCGCTGGGGAGAGGCGGGGCGCTCACCGGGAGGCCGGCGTGCTCCCCATTCCCGCCGCCAGCCAGCCTACTACCGCTCCACAGGTGGAGGGGACGCCCGGCTGTTCGCTGCGACAGGGGCCAGAGGACGGCCAGGGCTGCGCGGACGGTTGGGCGACGCTCGGCTGGGCCGCAGCCAGTGGCTTCTGGGGCAGCGGTGGGGTCTGCCCCGCGGCTGGAAGGGGCTCGGCTACTGGGGTGGGTGCGCCCCTGGGGTGGGCGGCTCCTGACTGAAACCTTGTTCAAACCTTGGAAACAGGTGGAGTCCCTGGGGAGGAGTGGTGGGTGGGAAGGGCGTTGAATTCCGCTCAGCTGCTGCAGGCAGGTTAATTGCTCTTAGAAAGGAGGCCAAATAAACTCATAGCACACAAGTAGACTGGACTCCCTAGATTTTCATTTAAACCCAGGGCCTGTTCCACCACTGCAGGGCTCCTCTTTGTTCCCCAATAGTGCCAGAATTCTTGTGAGATCAACAGGAGGCTGAAATTTTAAGTCTTTAGTTCTCAAAATGTGACCCTGAAGCGGTAACATCAGCACCACCTAAAAATTGTTAGAAATGAACATTCTCAGCCCCTCTCCAGCCTACTAAGTCTGAAAATCTAGGGGAGTGTCCCAGCCATCTGTGTTTGAAATCCTCTAGGTGATCCTAATACTCTGGAAAATTTGGAAACCAGTGAGGTAAAGAAACAAAGGCTTTCATTGTGTCTGTCTGGGCAGTGCTGTTGATACTTATACACAGGAAATGGAATATGTGCCTTGGCCTCTCCCATTTTATAGCTGAGGACGTGGGACCAGAAGGTTCTCGCAGGTAAGGATGTGTCCCAGCCAGCCTGAGCCAAGCCTTTGGGTTCTGCTTTTTACTCCTTCCCCACCTTTTTCCCCCTTTGCCCCCAGTGGTCAGTTGGCAGTGCCTGTTCTAGAATAGTTGTATAAGGAAAGGCACACAGGGATTTGTGCTGGGAAACCCCAGCTTTCCTACTATTCATAAGGCAGCTTCCCAGTTATGTGCCCACTCCATCCCCCATTTTGTAGCCAAATTCTGTCACCTTAAATTTCCAGGGGGTGATGCCTAGATTTCCTGCTGGGCTGATGGAGAAGATGGGGTGTCTTTAATGCATCCCAGCAGTGAGCTTTACCTGCAGCCTCTGACAGGTATTGGCCCCTCCCTGATTATCTGATCCTGTGCAACACCAATCCTGGGGTGCTTAGCAAGTATCTCCTTGTTATGAATTCACTTCAAATACTCGTGACCTCAAGAGCCCAAAAAGAGGGCATATGAGGCTTGGCAGAAGTTCACTCCAAACTCTCCTACCCACCCTAAAATTCCTGGCACAGCTCCTTGTTTCAAAGTCCAAGTCTAGAATTAACCATGTGGCCTGAAAAAGAATATATGCCACCCCCTTCACCCCACACTATCAATTCTTTTACTCATAGTCATGGAAAATCATGGGGAGGTGGAGATCTGGCCACACCTCAGTTGTAGTCATGCTGCTTTTTGAAAGAGTGCCAATGGCAGGCTGAACTCCAGTTGACTGAATGTGCCCAGAGGGCACGGGACTAGCTGCTGGTAACATTACCTGCAGGAGTATGTCCTGTCTCTCTCCAGTGTCTGGAGGCATGGGGCCGCTGGACTGGGAGGAGCAGAAGGGCACTGGGAAAGATGTCTGCTGTGAGCCAGGCACTGTGCTAGGAGCTGGGCAGGGAACTGAAGGTGCATCAGCATGTGGCCTGCCATCAAGGACTTGTACCTAAGTGGTTTAGTGTAGGAGAGGAGAGGCATAGCTATAGATCCCAAAGTGGTAATTGCCTTGGAGATTCTTGCGGGGGGGGGGGGGGGGGGGGGAGAGGTTGCATTTGTCAAAGGAACAGATTATGGAAGAATTAACATGAGCTGAATCTTGAAGCATGGGTAAAAGATGGGATAGGGGCCCTCCCTGGTGGTGCAGTGGGTTAAAACGCAGCTCTAGGAAGCTATCTGAAGCCACAGCCATTCGGCACAAGTTTCATCCCAGGCCAGGGAGGTGACCCACATGGTGTGGCAGACCTCTCCTGACCGGCCTACTGCTCCCCTCAGCAGTGTGTTTCAGTCAATCTGCCTGTTCTGCTCCCCACTCTGTCTCTGGTGAATCCTCTCACTGCCCCTGCACCTCTGGCCTGTACTTCAGTACCTGTATGCATAAATAAATATATCTTTAAAAACAAAAAAACCGGGACCTCCCTGGTGGCGCAGCGGGTTAAAGCACAGCACTGAGAATCTGAAGCCACTTCCGCATGAGTTCGATTCCCGCCTGACCCGGAGGTGACCTCATGGTGAGGCAGACCTCTCCTGGCCCGCCCGCTGCTCCCCTCAGCAGTGTACTTCGTAGATCTGCCTGTTCTGCTCCCCACTCTGCCTCTGGTGAAGCCTCTCACCGCCCCTGAGCCTCTGGCCTGTACCCCAGTTCTGTATGTACAAATAAATAAATCTTTAAAAAAAAAAACAAAAAAAAAAAAAACAAAAAAAAAAACCTGGGGTTGAGTGATGGAGGAGCTTTGTACTGGAAGTGTCTCTCTTTTTCTCCTAGCCTTGCACCCCAGGCCCTCTGGTTCTGATGGTGGTGGTGAAGGTAACTGTTACCCTGAGCCTCCTTATAGTTTGTGGGGTCTTCATTCTGGGTATGGAACATCCAGCAGATATAGCTGAGTCAAGGTTGCCCACCTCTCCACTGAGCTGAAATGGCCTTTGTGGGGTCCCGGGACAGACCTGGCTGATTTTAAGAACTATCCTTCCAGCAGGGCAGTGGTAGATCCTCTGGGGTTCTCAAAGTGCGAGTAGCTGGGGAGGCCTGGGAAAATATTTACCTTAATGGGCATCTGGAGTGATATCCTGGGCACAGGAAGGAAAGTCAGCGTGCACTCAGTGGTGGGCAGAACATGCCATCGTCCCTCCCATCCTCAGCAAACCACAGGAATCATAAGTCAGGGCCTGTGTGGGATGATGCTGCCAGGCCCTAAGTTCGAGTTGAGCAAGCTTCAAACCTCCACGCTTCTGAGAGCCCCCAAGCCCTACAACTGCCAGATGGGGCTCAGCCCTGCCTGTCCTTGCCTCTGCCTCCAGGGCTCCAGGGCTCACTGAAGTTTCCCCGGCCAATGTCACTCTGCTCAGGTGAGTCCGCCCCTTCCTTCTGAGAACCTGTGCACTCTGGATCCCTGCCCTATCCCAGCCCCTGCTGTGGTCATTATGAGTCCCAAAGAACTTCTGGCCCAAACCAGAGGAGATGAAGGCTAGAAAGGCTCCAGAAGGGATAACAGGGACCCTAGGATATGATTCCTTTGGAGCGAAGATGATCTCCACCCCCAGGTGTCTGCCAGGACCAGAGGGAAGACCTAGACACAGCCGCTCCCACCACCATCCTCACCTGCTCTGTCTCTGCTCTGGCTCGGTGCCAGTGGACTTCATCCCCACAGGGCTGCTATCTGGGGACAGACTGTGACACAGCGCTCAAGGCCCTCAGACAGGGCCAACTAGGCATGTGGGGTGGAGGCAACAGGGAGCTGAAGGAGGCACTAGGTCCTCTAAGACCCTCCCCAGGCCCAGCCACCCTGCAGAACCCTGGGCCACGGTGCCTTTGGAGAGCCATATGAAGGGCTGGTCTTTGGCCTGGCTGGGGATCCCAGCCCTCTGCAGGTGGCTACCAAGGTGAGAAGAGGTGCAGTTCTGGTTGGAGGGGGAAACAGGGCTCCATGGAGAGAAACACAATTGCTGGAGGTAGGGCCAACCCCCCAAACACACTTCTCCTCCCCAAGACCCTGCCAGAACTCTGCTCTCACCAGGATGAACTAGATTTCCTCATGGAGATGCTGATCATCAGGTGTGCCCAGGGCCAGGGTGGCAGGTGGGAGGGCAGCACCCAGAACTGTCTGCAGAAACAAACAGCATCTTCACTTGGGCTGAGGAGTGGCAAGGCCAGAGACAGAGAGATCCTCTCCAGTTTTGTGGACTTCTAGAGCATGGCTTCTTTCCTGGCTGGGGATGGGCTGGCTGTGTGCACCACCTGCAAGTTCAGCCATCAGAACATCCTGCGCTGCTTGGGGCTCAGCCTCTGGGCTGCCCCTCATTTAATTCTGCTGGAATTGATGTCTGGAGGAGACATGTAGTTTCCTGAGGCACAGCCACCCACACCTGGTGAGACTTTTTTCAGCTCCCAATCCCCTCTAAAGAGAGACTTTAAAGACCTGTCACTTTGTCACCAAACCTACATGGATTGATGAGCCCTCTGCTCTACCCAGGTCCAACTGTCACCTCTGTCCATGCAGGATCTGCTCAAGTTGGCCCAATACATAGCCCGGGACTGCCACTGTCTGGAGGAAAATCACTTCATACACTGGTTGGAAGTGATCCTGGATTGGGGGGCGGGGCCCAGGCCAACTCCTTCCCCCAGGAACTGTCCTTCCACATAAATTTTAAGGAGAAAAATCAGGAGTGGCAGTGATTTTTTACACCCAACACCCAACTCGGAACTGCCTGGTGCTGTACTGGACCCAGTAGAGTGGCCAAGAGTAGGGATTTCAGGATGGCAAGAGACATCTATAGATGTGGGGCCTGGACAGGTGGGGAAGGAACTTATCTGCACCCTCACGGTATTTGAACACCTCATCACTTCCCTTCTCTCTCCTGTAGGTGCCACCAGGGGCCTTCCTGGAGGGCGTCTTCACATCCAAGACAGATTGCTGGTGATAATATACTTTGCTCGCTGCCAAGTCACATGGGGTCAGAGAGGCAGTGCCTGATGGGATTCACATGGGTCCTCTTACTTGTGATGCAGGCCTCTGGGGCACTGCTCTGGGAGGTCTTCTCACTGGGTACATGCCTACCCTGGGCACACCAATCAGGAGCTACTAGACTTGGTTGTCATTGGGGGGCAGATGGACCCTCCCAGGCGCTATCCAGGGCCTGTGTGAGCATGGAGTATTGCCCAGAGAGGGAGGTACTTCACAGCCATGGGTAGGAACTCCTGCCTCTCTCCAGGTAACAAAGCATGACCTAGTGTTGTTAACACTAGCGTGAACTCCATCCCAGTATAAAGATGTCTTGGGGCATCTTTATACTGCATTCAGCCATCCTCACCACCACCACCACCACCTACCCTAATCATCCTGATCTTGAAGGTCAGAAGGGAAGCCATAAAACACCGTGGCCCCCTGCTCGCCTAGACTCCCAATTCAGGATCCAGGTGTGCCGATTTCACCCTTGCCAGTGGAGAAAGGGCCCGCCCTGAGGAGCAAGGGATTTCAGGTCAGGGGAGCAGGTCTTTGGAAGGCCTAAGATTGCCACAGCCAGGAGCTGGGTCTGGAGAGCTTGAAGAGCTGGAATGGAACCTCCTTGGCCCCTGACTGCCCTCTGGCTATGACCCTTCCAAACCGAGGGACCTTTGAGGCAGAATCTTTGGAATCCCACCTATGGTTCCTGTGGTGTAAGGGATCCTGAGGCTTTGATGGTAGCAATGGCTCCTCCCTCCACTCTCCCAGAGCTTCTAGACTGCTTGTTGTTCTAGTAGCCTCTGCCCCCTGCAGTCTGTGTGGCATGTCTGGGCCTGTCTCAGGGCTGGCCTAGAATCACTGGACTCTCTGCCCTGGAAACCAGTGCCAGGCCTCCTGGGGAAGGGCCTGGCCACTCCCAGCCATTTATCTTTGAATCAAGAGGTGACCTACCAGGGGTGGGAGGAGAATCAAACTCCCTCCTGCAGGAAGCCTTTGCCGGCTGCTTTCAGTCCTGAGCATCCTTCATCTGGGCAGTGACCAACCACCGCAGACAAATCTAATAAAGAGCTCTTCTTCTAACCTCCATTCATCTAAGTGGATGTAAGGGGTGCCACAGACTGAGAAAGGGGATCAGAGAAGGGAGAGGATAAGGCTGGAGTCTTCAAAGCTGGTGTCTTTGCCTTTTATTAGGAAGGGGAGTCCATTGTAGTGTAAGTTTAGACCAATAGATCTAGTGCTTGCGAAATAAAATTCATTATCCATCCTCTCTGGAGAGGTAAGCAGCCCCCTCAGGAGAGCCGAGCTGAGACGAAGCCTATTGTCCCACCCTACCCCTGTATATTAGTGTCATAGGCTCTGGATACGCTGGGGCTTGTATGGGCGCCCGCTCCGCTGCACATGCAGCAGCGCGCCCCCTAGTGCTTGGCACCTAGTCCTGCTGGACCGTGTGAGCCGCCCCGCACCGCGGGGTTTCAGTTCTTCGCCCACATGCACGACAGGGACGCAGTCGCAGTCCATCTGTCACACCCTCCCGTCTGCGGGGACAGGAGCCCAGCCTCATCTCTGAGCCAGACTGGCCAGGATGCCAATGAGATTGTCCAGCCCCAGCAAATAGCCGTCCTCGCGATTGCCCTCCTCCCAGGGCCTCCGGTGGTCCAGGGTCTGGCCGTC
The DNA here is from genome assembly GCF_000260355.1 of Condylura cristata. Classification (NCBI taxonomy): domain Eukaryota; kingdom Metazoa; phylum Chordata; class Mammalia; order Eulipotyphla; family Talpidae; genus Condylura; species Condylura cristata. Next base: position 25,510,716 of record NW_004567124.1, read on the forward strand.
CGGGAGGGGTGTAGTCTTGCCAAAGTCGATGAGCCACACTCCAGCGCGATGACAGTGATCGTGCACGAAGAGGAGCGAGCTGCCGATCACCTGCCGAGCCCCACACAGTGAGCGTCAGATCACGGCTTTTTCCCTGGTGAACCCCTACCCCCTTACGGCTCAGGTAACACCTCACACCTGACTCTACTCTTACCTCATGCTTCCTAAAGAACTCAGAGACCTCCAGGGTGTCGCGGATCTGCTGCAGGCGGTTCAGATACCTCCTCTGGAGAGGGTGGGGTGGAAGAGGAGCAGCCATCAATTCAACGCTAAGCGAGCCCTTGCTGGGATTGGGGGTTTAGCAGACACCTTAGAAACATACAGGCTCCCTCGTGGGCGCTGCCCAGAAGGAGGGGAAATGACAGCACATGAGGTAAATACTGCAATGGGTGCCACACAGGCGAGGTCACTCCTGGATGACCTGGGGACACGGCTCAGGGCTCTCAACACCTCGGGGGCCCAGATTCAGGCGCTCACCAACACTTCCGCGTCCCCTTCCACAAACTCCTGGAAGACGTGAATCACCTGCTCCCTGCTTCGCGTGGTCTTAAAGTCGGTGCTGCAGGAGCCATCGGCTTTCTGAAGGAGATGGGACAGGAAATGTTAGGGGCTCTGCACCCGCCCGAGGGGAGAGGCGCAGGCTAGGCGGGCGGTACCTCCCAGGATGTCTGCTGCCAGGGGCAGCGAGACGGCGCCAGAAGGTGGCTCCCCGGGAGGGTGGGGGTTCCACAAGAAGGGCAGACGCCGCGCGCTGGGGCCGGGGCAGAAGAAGGGCAGAGGGCGGTGCAAAGCGAAGCGGGCCTGGCCCACCTTGATGCCCTCGATGCGGAAACCAAGGGTGGTGCTGGAACTGATGCCTTCGCGCCACTGCATGTAGCGCGGCTTGGTGACGGCGCGCTGCGCGTGCTCCTCCTCAGTGGGCGCCTCAGGGTCCACCGCCAGCATTTTCTTGTACATGTCCTTCCGCAGTTTGGGTCGCTCTCGGGCTTTGGTGAGCTCCTCTTCCAGGTAAGTCCTACAGAAGCGCAGGCAGCCCCCCGGGGCTTGAGGGGGTGGCCTTGGGCACAGCGTCCAGCACTCCTCCCCGCCCGGGGCCTAGCGGGTCCCGGCCAGAGAAGGCCGGGCACGCGTACCTGACGCCCATCTTGCAGTCCAGGACGCAGGGCCCATCGAAGCCGTGCAGCAGGTCCTGCAGCTGCAGGTAGCTCTCCCCATCGCGCTCCACCACGCCGTGGAAGGCGGGCACGCAGCCGCGCAGGGCGTCTGCCATGAGCCGCGCTAGGCAATAGCGCTCAGGCTCTGAGCTTCGTTTCAGGATCAGGCCGCTGGTGCCCGCAGCCTTGAAACTCCCTGCAGACAGGGTAGCGTTGCTTAGTCCCTTCCTCCCCGGAAACTCCGCCACCCCGCTTGCCGGCTGCTCACCCGTGTGCCCCGCCAGCTGCACCCAGGAGTAACGCTTCTTGAAAGGGCTCATCACCGGCAGATTCACCATGGTCCGGATCTTCTGCCAGTGGCTTTTCTGAAAGCAACACGGTATAGGTCTGCAAGTCGGCGCTGGAGCATTGAATGCATCAGCGCTCCCTCCTCTGAAACAAGGGCTTGCCCTGCCACCCTGCAAGCAGCTAGAGCTGCTGATTCATTCGATCTTTTATTCAGTCAAGGAGAGTTTCTTTGTGGCCTGCCTCTGTGATGGGCACTAAGACAGGCATCGGGAGGAGACAGGTGTACAGCATTTTACTGTACTGAAAATAATCCTGGACCTGAGTTTGTGGAAAGGCTCAGGTTTTCCCTCAAGCTCTGCGGGTTGCAAGTTAGAGAACTGTTCTGTGGAGGCTTTAGAACTTTTATGCACATGAGAAACATTTGATGGTCACCTTTGTTAAAAAAAAAAAAGAATAAATGAAAATATATGTCTAATACTTTTGAAAATTAAAAAAAAAGCAGATTCTCTGCATTTTTTTCTTGAAAGGGAAAATTCTCTCTCAGGGAAATTCTGGGCAGGTTTGGGACAGGACCAAGAATTTGCTTTACCTCAAGAGATTCTGGGGCCTGAGAAACAAGTCTCTGAGCATCAGTTTCTCTATCTGTAAAATGGGGGAGATAATTACTCTTATTGGGTTATGAGCAAAAAACTGGTTTGGAGTGTGACTGCTCCTCTCCCCCGCACACCCCCAGATCATTGGTATGAAGCTGGACTAATGTAGATTGATTTAACTTGGGGACACTGGTTCTGCTCATTTAGGAAAAAAAAAAAAAAGAGTCAAGGCAGAGAGGCCAGCATTGCAGGGCCTGAAGAAAGAGTTGCAAGAGGCAAAGACCCTTTGGCTACTGCTGGATTCCATATGACTCCTCATCAGTGTACAATGTCCAGGGCACCCTTGGTCCTAATATTGACCCAGAAACCTGAGCTTAGAAAGTGGGATGCAGCTAAGGGCCCCTCATCTAAGATGAGCCTGTGAGGGAAATGGGGGGGAGGGTGAACTCATTCCCTTCTGAACATTGCTTCTCTCCTCCACCCAATCCTGAGAGCATCCCATATCTAGACCTTTCCTCTCCCCACCTAAAACTTATCAGTCCCATGTCTAGCCTATGAAGTACGCAGGTTTGCTCATCCGACTTGTGTCTGCTGAGCCCTCCCTGGTGGTGCAGTGGACTAAAGGGCAGCACCAGGAAGCTGTCCACAGCGACTGCAGCACACGGTTGTGATCCACAGGGAACTGACCCACATGGCACGGCAGACCTCTCCTGGCCCACTCGCTGCTCCCCCCAGCAGTGTATGTCAGTCAATCTGATCTGCCTATTCTGCTCCTCACTCTGTCTCTGGTGAATCCTCTCACCCCACTGCACCTCTGGCCTTTACACCAGTTCTTGTATGCATAAATAAGTAAGACCTTAAAAAAACAAAAACAAAACAATAAATGGTGTCTTCTGCCTGCTCCCTGGGGTGCCTGTCTTTTAGAGGAGTTACATATGTGTGCCTGCCCATGTATCCAGTCTCCTTGGCCAGAGGGGGTCCTGAGCAGGAAAAGGATAACTGGGTGGTGGCTTAAGCAGGGTGAAGCAGCTGACCATAAAGCCCTTTGTCCATGGGAAGTGGGGTTAGTGACTAAGATGGGAGTTAGAAATTGGTTCTATTCCTACTTCTGTCACTTTCCAGCTGAGGGGAGCTGAGTATGGTCATCTCCAAATTTCCTCCAAGAGGACAGGGCTGTTGCCTTACTAGGAGCCACCGTTTCCTGACTGCTGACTGCCTGCTTTTCTATCTTCATTCAGAGAGCATTGCTCCTGCTTTCCTTTTGAAGTCCCTATATGGCACACTAGGGTGTGGCCACGTGTCTAATCCCCAGGGATCTGGGGGTGTAGCCAGAAGCAGCCCACTAGATGCATGACATCTCTTCCAAAACTCCCATTTTTGGTCTTTAAATACAGACAAGCATAATATCTGCAACATAATAAATCCAAGTTTTATTATAAAACTCTCCCACGTCCAAATCCTCAAGTAAAATTCCAGGAAGATGTATGTGCCATGTGTATTCAGCAGTACCATCCTATGCCCTCTTCTCCCACACTCTGTTGAGAATTATGATGACAATGATGATGCATATGCACAACAAATGCATACGGCAGTAGCAGAAGGAAACAGAAGGAATCAAGGAAGTTTTACAGAAGGAAATCAAGGAGGACTTAGCATCTCCTCATTCTCTGCCTCCAGCCTGCCAGTCTCTGGCAGAAGCTCTCTACCAGCCCAACCCCCTCCCCAAGTTCCAATGGGCTCAGGAGGTAAGTTCTGATTAACCCCATCTAAATTCTCACCAACCCCATCTCCCTATGGGAAAGGGCTTTATGGCCAGCCACCTATGCTACTTAGGCCAGTTATCCCCTTTCTGCTCAGAATCCCTCTGGACAAAGGGTGTCCCTTGACTCCCTTGTGGGCCAAATGGGACCCACATGAGAAAAGCATTGGATGGGTGAAGTGACTTGCAGTCATAAAGCAGAACAAGGGGGGCTTCCCTAGTAGCACAGAAGTTACGACTCAGCCCTGTCACCACTATGGCCTGAGTTCAATCAGGCCATGTACAGCAGACCTCTCCTGTCCTGCCTGCTGCTCCCTTCAGCAGTGTATTTCAGTTGATCTGCCTGTTCTGCTTTCCACTTTGTCTCTGGTGAATCCTCTCACAACCCCCCTTTAACCCTGGCCTGTACCCCAGTTCTGTATGCAAAAACAAAAACTAATAATAATAATTTAAAAATACATTTATCCATCAAACAGTGGTTTGACCTCTGGGGAAACACCAAGCTTGATACTTTTACCTGCATCCAAAAGAACAGATATAGTGGTGAGCTTCAGGTAGGTATAAAGCCCTACTGGCAGCATTTGGGGGCCACTGGGACCAGAATGAACTTGGTCAGAGGGTACATCTAGTTCTTAGTCATTCTTGTGGGAGAGGGGAACCAGCCTCAGGAGAGATGGGAGAACTATACTATCCTTCCATTCTTTCCTGCAGTGAGTAGGGCTAGAAGGTTTGTGGAGAGGACTTAGTACCTAAATTCCTGGGCTACTTAACTGGTGTATGATACCCCAGATTAGCAAGCTGGGGTAAAGTGGGATCAGCACCTGCTCTCTCTATCCCAATTGTGAGGATCCTATTATTCAAGAGCAGTTGTGATTACAGCAGTTTCCAACTATGCAGGTTCCAAAGAGCTTCCATATCCATTATATCAATATAGTCCTCTCTGCCACTTCCTGAGGTTAGTGTGACAGAATTTAGCTACCCTGCTAGTACGGTGGAACAGGATTCCACCACTGACACAAAGGTTGACAAAAATGTCATGGAACTCACTGCCATCTTCTATCTTAAAGAGTTACATCTTCCAGGGAACACACTGGATATAAAACCGCATACATTCAAAAAGGCTCCTGAAGAATTATTCCTTGGTGGGTGGATGAGAGGGTGGGTGGGATTTTGGCACATGAATAACAGCAGGGAAGATATTTTTGAGCAGGTGAGGCTTTTAATGTGCGGATATCAGAAAGCGGGTTTATTGTGCTAGAGTGAATTTATTGTGGCTAGCTGAAAAAGGGAACAAAGCCCCATCCTCTTGCTCAGCCTACACCCTACAGAAGTCTGAGAAACCAACTCAGGAGAGCTGACCATGTGTAAGACTCTGATGAAATCACAGAAGGACCCTCTGATACATCCTCACCCCAGGGGCTGAGCAGGAAGCATCTGTCTTTGGAGATAACTGGTCTGGGCACCAGCCTCAGACCCAGGGTTTTGTTTGTATTCCCTTTGGAAGTCTGAGCACTAGGGCTTCTAGTATCAGTGTACCCACACAGCGGGAGTCCCTTGAATCCCACTGTACCCTCAGCCATCCAGTCTCCTCAAAGCTCTCCACCAAACCACCCCCTTCCCATGTTCCAATTGCCCCTATCAAACTGACACTCTGTGATGGTGGTGAGAGCAATCAGTTTAAATTTATAAAAGGATTTGCACTAAGGTATAAGTGACCCACGACTTCACCCTCCCAGGGGCATTTACTTTTTAAAAAGGAACTCTTAACCTAAATTCTGCTCTATAATTAGAAAAGTGAAGTATGGGAGTTCTGGGTCCAGGACAGGATGGCATCCAGGTCTTCTTACCTATCCTGGTGCACTGAGAGAACCAAATGAACAGGATCCATTGCAACACCTCAAAATTGTTTTAAGAGGTAGACAAGGCCTAAGATTAAGTCATGGCAGTTGCCCTTGGGGGTAGACCCCCCAACTCTTCTGGCCTGTCTAGGTTCCCCAGTCCATGATTTTGCCTTCCACAGACACCTCTCTCTACTAGAGGAAAGGTGTCCTGGGAAAGAGGCAGGCTGCTCAGTAGTCCCAGCTACCTCAGGAGAGCCCAGTTCTCAGCTCTGGGCAGGCTATGTGGGGTCCCAGGAGGAGAAGGGGAAGAATGTAGGTGGCAGCAGTGACCGGTAGACTCTCCCCCGGCCTCCTGTGGCTCTGCATTATTATCCCCCCAGGCCCGAGGGTAAGAGGCAGGCCAGCTGGGAGTTCCGAGGACCACGGCGGCCCCCTTCTCTGCTTCCGGCCCGGGGAAGCCCTGAAGGCAGTCTGGGCGGGCGCGCGGTGCCGCTCCCGGACCCGCAGCGAGGCAAAGTCCGCGCCGGGCCCTTCCACGCGGACGCAGGCAGCCTCTGTCAACAGCCCCTGGCTTATCTGCCGCCGCGGTGGCTGTTTGCCTTCGGGGAGGCCCCGGCGGGCGGGGGGTGGGGAGACCTGGGAGACGCTGTCTGGGTGCTGGAAGGGCCCTCAGCTGCCATCTGCTCCAGCTCTTCGCTGCGTCGGGTGAGGCGTGGGTCAGGGTGGGAGAGGCCGGCCGAAGCCCAGGGGCACCGCTGCGACCGGTCCCCAGAGTCCTGACCCCTGCGGGGACTGCCCACTGCACGCTGACTGCCCACCGCGCCTCCCGACCTCCTCCGCCTGCGGCTGCCCTCGGGGCGCCCTTCCTCCCGCGCCCGCCTCTCAGCTGTCAGAGATTTGAGCTGCGGAGAGCCGTGGACCCAGAGCGACTGCTCCGGATTTTCGAAGGAGGTGGGGAGGGAGGAGTCCTCTCCTTGCTCCACATTCCAAGGCGTTTGGAACCTCCTCGGCGTCACCCACCTCCCGGCATGGGTCGTCGGGGTTCTCTCACCCCTGGGGGAGGAGAGGGACTGCCCGCACCCCACACCTGGCGGCGGGTGTGTTCCAGCTCTGGGAGACTTTCTTTTTCCTCTTACACTCCCCCCCCCGGGCAATGTAAGTCTCCGGGTTGACTTAGTCACGACTCCAGTGCAAGGCGTCGGTGTCTCGCGCTGGTCCAGCCCGCGTGCACGCCAGCCGGGTTCCGGGCGGCGGCGCCCCAGGCCTCTCCCACCCGCGCGTGTCGCGGCTCTCGCCGCCCTGTGGGCTCTCGCCGAGCCTCCCCCTCCACTTGCATCAAGTGGAGCTGGAGCTACTCCTCTGCGGTGACCGCGGACAGTCATTTCAAGCATTTGGCCTTGATTATGACAAGGATAAGACGGCTGTCCCGGGCCCCGCGCGCCCCTAAGGGGCAGGTACCGGGAGACTTCGCCACCCCCGGACCTGGGTCGTCGGAGAGTCAAGCTTGGTCTCGGACCCCCAGGCTACTAGAGGATGACACTGGCTGGCGATCCCGCCCTTTCAGCCTCAGTTTACCGCCCCCGCCCGGGCCACGACTGGGAGCACCAAGCCGGGGGAGGCCGCCCTCACTCGGCTGCGGGGGCCGCCAGCCCGCGCCCCTCCCTTCCCCGCGTCCACGCCTCGTGCGGGCGCCGGAGCAGACGGCGGCGGCTCGGGGAGCAGAGCCTGGAGCTCCGCTCCACTCCCACTCAGGAGAGGGAAACCGTGGCAACGGCGGGGGTGGGGCCGCGGCGCCAGGGCGGGGGTGGGGAGGGAGGAAGACTCGTTCACCCCTCGCTGCCGGAGTTCGCGGGGCAAGCCCCTCCGATCGCCCCAGCCCCAGCTCGCAGCCAGCTCCCCTCGCCACCCGGGCCCTACCCGGCCCCCTCGGTGGGAGCCGACACCTCACTCTTCCTCCCAGGAGCGCCCCAGGGCCCGCGCCGCCCCCCGCTGTGGAACTGAGGTGAAAACTGCCAGAGCGCCGGGTCGGCCTCGGTCTTCACCCTGACCGCGACTCCCCTCCCAAATGTGGGACCCCGACCCCCGGCAGAGGGAGCCTAGGGCAGGAGTCCGCCCCAGCTCCAAGCCGGGGCTCAGCGCACCCCCGCGCCTGGCGCTGGCCCCGCCCCCGCGGCCGGTACCTGAACCACGTCCTCGCTGGCTTCTAGCTGCACGTTGCCGCGGCTCCGGCTCTCGCTGTCGCTCAACAGATCGTCCTCCGAGTCCTCGGGCAGCGACGAGGAGCCCGTGGAGGAGAGCGACGAGGTGGAGAGGCGGCGAGGCTGCTGCAGGTGCGAGGAGCCCGCGGCCGGCAGCCAGCCGCTCTCTGGCTCGGGCGGCCCGGGGCTGGCCGGGGGGACATCCGGCTCCTCGGCTGTCACAGTCAGTTGCGGGATCACCGGGGCTGGAGGAGCCCGAGGAAGCCCGTTGGGCACCTGCCCCCCGCGCCGCTTGGCCCCGCGGGCTCGGGGCTCCCCTGCAGCGGCGGCTGCAGCGACCGCAGCGCAGCGAGCCTCGAAGAGCAGGCGCAGCTCCCCGACACTCCGGCGCGGGGCCCGCTCCAGCCCCGGGCTGCAGGGCCCCGCGCCTCCTGGCCGCGCCATGCCCGTCGGGCCCCCGGGCAGGGTCATTTCCCGACACAAATGCCGCAGCGGAGCCCACCAGCCCGCGGCTCGGCGGGGAATGGAGACGCGCGGCGCCCCCGGCTCGGAACTGCCCCGAGGCGGGGCCTGCGCGGCCAACTCCCGCTCGGGCCCCGCCTCGGCCGCGCCCCCCGCCCACTCCTTTCACTTTCAGGGAAAGCGCGGGCCGGCGGGGACCCGCGCGGGCGGGGAAGGCTCCCTGCTGTTCCTGCCGGAGGCCAGGAAACCCAGACCTCGTGCACACAAAACCAGAGTCCTGCCCCAGCGGCCGCCCTCTCACTGCTGAGGAGACCTGAGGGGCCGCTCCGCCCCCGGGCTTTCCAGCTTTCCCTGGCTTCTGGGCGGGGAAGAATTCCTTCTGGCGGCTCCCTGGGCTCTGATGCAGCCGGGGAGGAGCTGGTACTGCTCTGGCTCTCCCACCAGTTCCTTCGAGCTCCTTTCCGAGTTCGACCCGTCCTGGACCGAGGTTCCCAAGTCTCCCGGGTCGGAGCTTTTCTCCACTCTCAGCCTCGGCGGCAGAGTTCAAGGCCCGGCCATCAGCCTCCTAAAGGAGCTTCGACCACAGCGAGCGCCAAGTGGGGACTCTCCTGGGACAAAGTAAGGTTGCTCCCGCCCAAACTCCCCACTTCCCTGAGGGCGGAGAACAAGGTCAGGAGGCAGGACCTGGATCCCTTCAGGTGTTCGGTGCAGCCCTGGCCACATCTCTGGCTACCGGCCATACCGGTGCCTTCTTCCTCCTTTCCTTTTGGAGTTCTGGACTTGGTGGCTGTAAGGAAGTCATTTCACCTCCTTCAACTGCTGATTTTCCTCCACAAGGTTGTTGCCACTTCATAGGATTGCTGTGAGAATAAAGTGGAAGGCGTGAAATCTCTAAAAGGTTAGCATAGTTTTAGTGCAGGAGGGAGGAAGGAGGAACCCTCAATTTCACCACATTCTGGATGTGATTTAGGCAGTCCCTTCAGCCCTCAGAGTCCTGTTTCCTCACATGTAAATTTAGAAAAACCTCACTGGAGCCTCTGGAAGAGACCACTGACGCTGGTGAGGTGTTTCCTGTACTATAATCATGGGGACAGTGCTTAGAATGGATATTTGCTCACCTCACAGGTCAGCTGAGCTGCAAGTATGCAGTGAGTAGAAGTCAGTATTTCTCAGGTATTCTTACTTCCCCCTAATGCCACCAGTGAGGACCCCCTCACCAGGCACCTACTGCTGAAGGATTGCTGGGGGCCCTGTGGAGAGAGCACCCCTAGATAGATTGCTTCCAACTCTGATTAAAGCAATCAATGCAGACATTTCCCTCCGCTTCCTTTCAGTCAGAATTCAAAGATGACCCAGAAGGAGAGAAAAAGGATTTTAAGAGGGAAGGGGGAATCTTCACAAAGAAGAAAAGTGAATATCCTGTGGGAATGGATGTAAGTAAAGGAGTGGAAGGTACAGAGGATGGGAATGACAGAGTAAGAGAAAGAAATACAGGGGGCTGCACACTTGAGTCCTGTGTGGAGAACCGAACCGTGGGTGAGTGCCGGCTCCCTTCTCAAGGCAGAGGTCTGCAGGGGCCTCCGTGTTGTGGAAGGGCCTACTCTGGAGCTAAAAAACCCAGAAACACTCTTGCCTCTTGCACTTCTCTCCCTCCTTTTGAGCTACCAGGGTACAGGCTGGCATCTGGGAAGGTGCTGCCCACAGAAAGAGGCAGGGGCTGGTGGCAAACTCAAAGCAGAGAGTGAGCCGGAACTGGAAAAGAAGGAAGGGAATGTGGGAGGGCCCAGGTACTTCCCACCTGTGTGCCAGGCAGTGTATGGGCAATGCTGGAGGCACAAGCAGGAACTAGGTCTCTGTTCT
>NW_004567124.1:25522479-25536234 GCF_000260355.1 Condylura cristata
AGGATTCACCAGAGACAGAGTGGGGAGCAGAACAGGTAGACTGATGAAGTACACTGAAGAGGGGAGCAGCAGGTAAGACAGGGGAGGTCTGCTGTGCCTTGTGGTCACCTTCCTGGCAGGGGATCAAACTTGTGCTGAAGGGGCTGTGCTTTAACCAGGCAAACTTCATAGTGCTCCACTTTAATCCATTGTGCCACCAGGGAGGGCCCAGGGCTACATCCCTCTTAAGAGGTTAAAACCTTGGGGCACAGTATCTGGAAAAGGGGAGGGCCTAGAAAAAGGCATGTGAAAGTAAGGTTTCTGGGGTGGCCTCATTTAGCTCTCCCCCCCACCTTGCCTCTTGGGCAGCACCAGTGATCCCAGGGAGGTTTCCCAAGACTCACAAATAGGGCCTTTCACTAAGGGGAGAGAGGATGGAGCATAGCCTTTGATTTGTGCTCCTGAACGGGGTACCAATTGATTTGAGGGGACTTGAAACCCTCTCCAGAGAGAACAGAGTCTTTCTAGGGTGTGTGTATGTTGGGGTTGGGGGTAGGGGACAGTGACCAATTTTCCTCTAGGCAAGGTGGTTAGGTGGTTCTTCTAGTCACAAGTTGTAGATATACTGTATGGAGCTTGGTGTTCTCCAAGGGACTTTCTGGCCCCAAGAGGCCAATCTTCTGTGACAATATCAGTGATTCATTCACTCACTCACCGAACAAACAAACTTCCTTTGAGCAGATGCTATGAAGCAGGCATTGTGCTAGATAACAAGGATAGAGGAACAAAGAGTGCCTATGAACTCCTTCTTCGCTGGAAGTGTTGGTGCATCATTTGCACCGTCTTCTGGAGAAAGGGGATGAAGGAGAAAGGACCCAACCAGAAAACAGGCCCCAGGATGCAAAAATGACTGCATTTACTTGTTTCCAAGAGACTGTCAGTGACAGTGATCAAGGGAACCTTGGCCTTTCGGCAGCTTCCTGTATCCACACATTCCCTAAGCTGCCTAAAGCCCTTCTCTGCTCAGAGGTGCCAGTGGAAAGCTGGCCAGACCCAGGGTCCAGTGGAATTTGAGAATGGGTAAGAATTGGAGGTTTCCAGCCTCTCCCTGGTGGCACAGCAGGTTAAAACACAGCACAGCTAAAGCAGGCTAAAGCCACTTCCGCATGAGTTCGATCCCTGCCCCTGAGGTGACACATGGCATGGCAGACCTCTCCTGACTGCTGCTCCCCTCAGCAGTGTACTTCCTCATTCCATCTGTTCTGCTCCCTACTCTGTGTCTAGTGAATCCTCTCACCACCACTGCATCTCTGGCCTGTACCCCAGCTATGTATGCATAAATAAGTAAATCTTAAAAAAAAGAAAAAAGAAAAAAAGAATTGGAGGTTTCCTTCCTCCTGGGATGAGGAGTGAATGGCTGCCTTCACCTTTTCCTTACCACACTCTTTTCCCATGGAGGTTTCTCACCTCCATGCCATCTGAGAACCATGATTGGGACTCTTCTGGGGCTGGACGCTGCAATCATTTAGCTGGACTAGAGAACTAGCAGTGTTCACTGACTCCCCACCCTCTGCATCAGTCTTACCTAAAACGAACAAAATGTGTCACCACCCTGTGCGGGCGCAAGGGGAACGTTTTCTCTCCTGACACATTTCAGAAACAAGGCTTTCTTCCCTTCTTCCCTCCCAGGAGCCTGCGTTCCGGTGGGTCTCCCTCCTCCTTTTCCCCAGACTCGGAACCTACAGCTCTCTCCCAGTGGCCAAGTACAGGCAGAGCCGACGGCTGAGGTGGGGGCGGGGCTTCAGGTATGCTCTAAGAACCTTCCGGGTGCCGACAGCTAATCCGCACCCCGACCGACACCCCCAGTCTTGTAACAGCTGAGAGAAGTAGGCGCAGCCCTTAGTTTCGTGGGTGATTTCCCTGCCTGCCAGCCTGAGCGCTGGCGGCAGAGCCCACAGACCATCCGGTGATGGTCAGAGGCAGAAGTCGCTGGAAGCTTCGAGCAATTTGGGGTCTGGGAACCAGTGCTTGCTCCGCCTGGGTGTTAGAGGCGGAAAAGCACCTATCCTAGAGCGCGCCGGAAAGCTGAGCCCCCAGTTTCCAATTAGCAAGGCCGGGGGACCGGCGCGAACCCCGCGGGTTTGGCTTGAAGAAGCTCGCGCGCTCGTGCGGCAGCCGACTGCGTCCTGGCGGGCCGCTGGGCCTCCAAAGCTCCTTGCCTGGACTGAGAGAACAGAGACGAAACGATCGGTTCTTCAGGGCCGTCGAGGCCGCCGCAGACCGGCGCAGACACTTTTCTTGCCGCGCGCGCGCGCTGTGCCCTAGCCGCAGGGTCTCATTCTTGAGTACGCGTGGCTGTCTGGGGATAGAATGGGAGGGGAGAGGAAGGGTCGAGTCCCCCAAGACACAGCGTCTTAGGCTGGACACCTGCTTCCCTCACCCCACAACGCTTCTCTTCTCCGCGCTGACCGGGCATTTAAATATTAGGTGGGCGCTAGGTGCTGGGGGTAGGGAAATTTCGAGGACATATGTTCAAGGCTGGGGGTGGACTCACAAATAATAGCAGAACATCGTGGTGAATGCCACGCCTGGGGAAACCGGCTGGAGGGGCTCCCAAACTCGAGTGGGAAGGAGGAGGTGCCTTCAGCTGAGTGCCGAAGATGGGAGAAGTTGGGGGGTGGGTGGGTGGGCTGGGCAGGGAAGTAGAGGAAGACAGACCAGAGCATTCTAGGGGCGGTGAACATGTGTGTGGCTGAGCAGGAAGAGACCTCCACATGCACTTAGCAATTCAGGGTCATGGAGAGCTAAATGATGGGGAAAAGAATATTTTGAAGGAGGCATCAAGGTGGTCACTGTAGGAACGATTAGCACGTTGTTGGACTTCTTTACACCTATTTTTCGGTTTTGGTAGTTTTTTGTTTTTTAATTGCTGCTGTTGATGATAGGGGAGGTCAGGTCACACACTTTCTGATCCTGCTATAGCAGGGCACAGGTGGCAGCTTTCAGATCCACTGAGGGCTGGGAACAGAAATGACTCCCAAGACAGATTCTCAAAGGGCTGCTTGTCTGTTTGGGGCCTGGAGGGAATAGTGGCTCTCATTTTCTGGGTGGTTCCCCCTAAACATTATCCTGGAGGCAGAATTTCTTGCCAGGGAACGCCTCACGCTCCCAACTGCAAGTGGGGGCAGCCAGGAATCTCTGGGCCAAGGGCTACAGTTTCTGCTTACGCCCTTTGCTCCACACTCAGGCTGTTTTGCAGCTACATCCCCCTTTCATCCCATATCCAAATCCCTGGCACTGGCCTCTACAGTCGCTCCTCCCAGGGGCCTCTCTGCTCTCACTAATAATAGTATATACCTGCTTCTTTACTGCGCAATGAAACACTTTTAACATGACTCTCATACATCTCATTTAAAATATGGGGAACAGGGCCCTCCCTTATGGCACAGTGGGTTAAAGTGCAGCACTACGAAGCTATCCACAGCCACTGTAGTGTGAGTTCGATCCCTGGTGAGGGAGCTGACTCAGCACAGCAGACTTCTGACCAGCTGACCAGCCTGCTGCTCCCCCCAGCAGTGTATTTCAGTACATCTGCCTGTTCTGCTTCCCACTGGTGGATCCTCTCAACCCCCTGCACCTCTGGCCTGTAACCCTAGTTCTGGTGTGCATAAATAAATCTTTAAAAAATATATGGAGAAGTTATCACTCAGATAAATGAACTACTTCAGCCTTAAATAGTAAGTGGCTATAGCTGGGATGTGAACCCCCATACTAAACCTGGGGTGCCTGTGGATTTTGTCTGTCCCTGGTCTAAAGCACTGTGTGGAAGTGCTACATGTGCCCCTGCTGCTGTGGCTAAGCTGCTAAGTAGGGCCAAGAACAGAAATTCTTACAGGTTTAGTTCATCACAACTGGGACTGGGGCTGGCAGGGGGAACCTTATAAAGGACCATCTCTTAGCCTTGCTGTTCCTGGTTACTGTTGATTACCAAGGATTACCCAATGAACCCCCCACCCCACCATCATTTTAACAGACACTGCACCCCCACACACCCAGGGCGGTTAGCTCCTATGCTTCCTAGAGCAAGGTGGCAAGTAGCTGTTCCTTAGCACCTGGGTGCCGGTGAATAAAAAGGGCCAGACTGTCCTCTGCTCAGAAACTGTACTCTCTAGGATTCAGGAACTTCTTGCTCCCAATGGTCAGGTAGCAAGTGATAGGGAGCTAGAGAAAACCTCGCCGATCACAGTTGCAACCTCAGAGGCAGCCTTGAACTAGGTTCCTTCCATTTTGATTGTTACTTCCCACTTAAGGCCTGAGATCTGGCTTCCTAACTAAAACATGGTCAGAAAGCTCTGAGACAGTCACATGTAGCGGGGTTGGGGAACTCTTACAGATCTTCCCAGTTAAGGGGCATACTCATACTTAAAATAGGTAGAAAACAGGGCCACAGAAGAGTTGGCCCTTCGCCAACTAACTGCTGGGAGGACCAAACTCTCACTAGAGTTGGGCTGTGTATCAGGGGCTACCTAGTTTCATTAAAACATAATTGTATTTTCTAAGGTAGGAAGTAAACCAGGTCAGTTTTAAGTTGCCCTCGCTCTAGACAACTACCCTTTCATGGAGGTTTTTGGGGATCTAGGCAGAAGGGTTGCAAACAGCCACTTTTACTTTGGGATCAAGAAAAGGGGAAAGAGAGAAATGAAACCAGAGGTTCTCTTGGACTTTCAAAACATGACTGAGAACTGCCACTTCTGATGCAACCCTTGGACTAAATCTGATCTCCTGGTTAAAACAGAGCGTGAGGTTTATTTACAAATAGCTGTATAGTTTGAGTGATAAGTCAGGATTTCACAGAAACAAAAGCATCTTTTTGAGGGAAGTTACAGGCAATACTTTCCCTGCACCTGTCAGAAGCAAGACAGACTTAGATGGTGAACTAGGCATGTGGACAATGGCCTTTTCTGGTTCTTGGAAGTGTAAAACAGGTTTAGGCACTTTGCCCTTCAATCCTGAAACCATGGGGGTGGGGAGCAAGACTGGATAGAGCAGGGGCTGCTGCAGCAATTCCTCAGTACAAGAAATGACGCTAACCAGCAGAAGGTTCCAGCTGGTGGGACACAAGCCATGAATGTCTCAATCCTGGACAAGATGAGTTCAGTGGCCCTGCCTCAGTTGACACTAGGGTCAAGTCCTCAGTGTTGATGCCTGTCATCAAGTAGGCTACTCAGGTTAACTTTAAGGTTTTCTTTGGTTGGCTTTCTCTCTGCTGTGCTTGTCATCTCAGACGGAAATTTTTAGCAGTTACATGTGGGGACGTAGTGGCAAAGTGCTACAGTGTGATGCAGTTTTAATAAAAATTTTATTACACAGCCATAATGTAATCGACACTTCTCCAAATCCAAATGATACTAAATACAGATCTACATGGTGGACCAGAATGATTCCAGCAAATTATATGGATTCTATAATTTCATGTCTTTTAAAACAATAAAGAAAAAAAGTCCAAGTTCGTCATGATAGGAGAGGTCCCAGCAGCCTCCGGGACTCTGCCAGAGTCCAGACAATGTTTAACAATCTGTGATTCCACATTTACATAATAATCTATAAAGAGTTTGGTTAATGGACTATTCAAGTATGTATGATTTAACAAGTCCATCACCACTCCTTTGCCCAACTGAACTGTGTCACAGCTACTGCATAGCTGTGTTACAGTCATATTTATCAATTTTACAATCACAATACTTTTAAAAAACCATCCATTGCTGCTTTATTTTTAAATAAAAAAGTGTAAACTAAGTTAAAGCAACACTGAGGTTCTACTAAACCCAGAAGAGTTACCACCTTCATTTTTATGTTTAAATACAACTTAACTCCATGATTCCCATCTTCCCCCTTCCTTACAGAAAAGTAGGGTGAAGTACAAAGCAAAGTATTCAGATTTCTCTCCCTCTTTTGGGAATTAGCAGCTCTCAGCTGTTTCTTTACCTCAGTTCTTGATATATATAGTCAGCTGTACTTTGTTCTGAAAAGATTTGTTAAATGCCACTTTTATTTACACTTGGAGCTTTACACCTGAGAATGATTATCAAGCAGTCCGCTTATCTCTTTTTAAACATTTCATAAAGACATACGCACTTCTTTGCTGGTTTCACCCTAGCTGCACGACAATATATATGCTTACCATATATATACACACACACACACATACACACACACACAAAACTGCACATGCTTATAACATCTGCAACCTATCTTTTGTGTTCGTTCTCTCCACATTCACGTTGAATACTTTCTCTTAAGAACAAAACAGTATTCTTGCTGAAGCAACAAAACAGAATCACTAGGAAAAAACAAGTATATAGGATAGGGAAAAGGTACACTCTGCGTTCAGCTGGAAGCTTAGGGCCCTGGTCCCCATGGGACAGCGAGACACCTGCACTGCCTTCCCTGGTACCTGGCCGTGGGCTTTCCTCCCTTGCCTACCGGGGCAAAGGCCAAACTGGGGAGTTTTCTCCAAGGTGAGGTGTTGGGGAGGTGTTGGGAAGGGGAAGTTACACAGCTACAGCAGTCAGGCCTGTTTAGTAAGAAGAATCACATTTAATGAGTTTCTTTCTTGCAGTTTCAGATGCTCAAGTACAGCTGAAAAAAATCTGAAACAGCTAGACCCATGACAGACTGTTAGATACAAAGAGTACTGCATTTTAAAAAAATGATAAAAAAATCCACACATAGACACACACACACAACACACACACGCGCACGCTCTCTCTCAATAGACCCCCCCTCCCTCCCCATAAATGTACACTTTTGGGAAACTAAATTGGTTTTGAAAACCTCTCTTCCACAGAGATGGGAAGAAGAGAAAAATGAGGAGAGAGGGAGGAGGACTGCAGGTGCCCAGTCCCCACTCCCTCCACAAAGGTCAGGTGTCAAATGTTCAATGGTTGGGTGCAAGGCAGTCCATAGAGGAGTTTGCCCAGTGCTGCTGCTATTGCCACCAGGGGCTCCAGCAAGAATCCCAGCTCCATGGTAATACTGAATGCGTGCAGAGTGGCCAATGAACTGTGCTGGTTTGGGGGGAAAAAAAGGCAAACACAAATCTAAAGACATGGATAAAACCCAAGAGCCTAGGTCCACTCTGGGCAGACCCTGCCTGGGGTTGGTGGATGTGCAGACAAGGGAGGTCTATACAGTAAATGGTTTATATTACAGATGACTGGCAGTTGTGAGTCTCTTCCCAGTTCTACTGCTGCTCCAGCCCGAAGAGGGCAAATCAAAGGAAAAGAGGAAAGGTGGGCACTGTGATGGGGCATGCAGGGTCAGAAGCAGCAGGCTGGGTGTTCTCAAATAAGCCCCCGCCGTTTTTTGTAGTCTTCCAAGTTCAGAGATCTCCTTGGAGCCCCATCCTTGGCTGGTGGAGCCTTGGAGGTGATGGCCAAAGCCTTTGACTCTATGGGAAAGAAGAACAAATTGGCATTTGAAGTACCTACAAATGTGTTTTAATTCTTATGCTTTATTCCTAGAGGTAAAGCACATCTTTAGCCTTCCTGACTGTTCTCTCTCAATACACCTGCGGCTCTCTTATTCTGCCATTGTAAGTACTGATGAGCAAGTATCCCTATTTCTTCCCTAAAATCAGGCCTTCTTGCTGGCTAAGTGATTCATGGAGTGATCTGATTCTGGGCCATCACCATCCCCATAGTTACCTACCTGAGCTGGGAACTTGTAAATCAATCTTCACATCAAAATCATGTACTTTGAACAAGTCTTCTGAGAGGTCACTGGCTGACTTAGAATTCAAATCTTTGTCCTTTCCCTGACCCTGCAATGTGAAGAGGAATCTCATTATTAAGAGATAAATGCAAGCGAATTTTAAACAGCAGCAGTCACTAATGATAAGCTCTTTTGCTCAAAATTCATGTTATCTTCCTATTAAGGCTCTCTTCCAACTCCTTCTCTCAGAGGGAGCGCAGCAGAGGTCAGAGACAAAGAGGTTTCTTTTCGAAGCCTAAAAGCAAAGAGAAGGAAGGTTCATGCTGTGGTGTGAGGGGTAAAGGGTGAGCTTAAGATAAAAAACTACTTTTTGATGCAAGATTTCAGGAATTCCTGGTACAGCTTGGGCTCCAAAGGAAAAGATCTAACTTAAGAAGAAAAAAACTGTTTTTTGTTTTCTTTTTTAAAAACTGCTTTAAAATTAGCAGCTTCTGGGCCCTCCCTAGTGGTGCAAGGGATGAAAGTACAGCACTATGATGCCAACAAGCATATGAAAAAATGTTCAACATCGCTTGTAATAAGGGAGATGCAAATTAAAACCACAATGAGATACCACCTCACCCCAGTGAGAATGGCACATCTTCAAACAACTAGCAACAACAAATGTTGGCAAGGATGTGGAAAAAAGGAACTCTCCTGCACTGCTGGTGGGAATGCAAACTAGTACAACCACTATGGAAAACTGTTTGGAGGTTCCTCAAACTGCTAAACATGGAGTTTCCATATGACCCAGCAATCCCACTCCTTGGCATCTACTCAAAAGACACAAAAACACTGATTCAAAAAAAGACACCTGCACCCCCATGTCTATTGCTGCTTTGTTTACAACTGGAAAGACATGGAAACAGCCCAAATGCCCAAAAGTGGATGGCTGGGTTAAAAAGATGTGGTACATATACACAATGGAATATTACTCAGCAACCAAAAAAAAAAAAAAAAAACACATTCCCTTTGCAGCAACATGGAGCTGGAAGGGATCATGCTTAGTGAAATAAGCCAGAAAGAAAAGGAAAAATACCAGATGGTTTCACTCATAGCAGGAGTATAAAGGACTAGGCAAGAAAACAACAACAACAACAATAATAATGATGATGATGATGACAATGATGATAATATTAATTAAAATTAACAATAATAATAAAAACAGTTATATACCAGAGACATTTTATGGGGATGGAGTGGGGAATGGGATCAAAAACTGTGGGGGGAGGGAAGTGCACTGGACTATGGTGATGGCACAAGGTGATTTGGTGATGGGAAGCCCACGAGGATTACAACTGAGATGGTAAAAGGCACAAAACGATGTGAAAATAAACTATTATATATATATATAACAGACAGAGCTCTTCTGACAGAGCTCTTCTGACCTACTTGCTGCTCCCCTCAGCAGTATATTTCAGTCATTCTGCCTGTTCTGCTCCCCACTTTGTCTCTGGTGAATCTTCTGACCTCCCCCACACCTATGGTCTGTTCCCCAATTTTTGTATGCATAAATAAATAAATATTAAAGAAAAAACAAAACCGGTGGTTTCTACGAGTTTAACATTTTAGTTTTCAAAGCACTTTCACATTTTTATATCTATCTATCCTTACATGTCATGTGGTCCTCTTACTTGTCCTGTGAAATAAGTAGGGTATTTGCTATTCTCCCCATTTTACATATGAGAAAATATGGAGTAGAGGGTTAGATATCAGTTGTCTAAAGCCAAAGTCAAGGCCGTAGTTCAGTAGCAGTGTTGGGCTTAGAATAGACAGACAACCTATTCACAGTTGTTTGTTAAAATTGTAAACAATTGGTAGGAAAAAAAAAGTAAACAACTGGGATGGAGAAAGGACCTCATTTTCGTCCAGCAGGCAAAAATCAAGCCCAGACCAGACTGGGGTTTGCTGCGTGTGCAGGTAAGCAGCAGAGTTCCATAGGTCACACTTGCCTTGCTCATTTCCTTTGGCGCATCTGGTAATACTCCAGAACCATATTTTGCATTCAGCTGGGCCAAGATGGCAGCTTGAACAGCTGGGTCTCTGGACTGAGAAAGAAAAGTTATTTTGAAGATTGTTCAGCAGTCACTACCAGATTCCTTTTTCTTTGAATCTATATAACAATTCATTAAAATCAAAAGTTCATTTAACCTTCTAACCCATGAGCATCCGTACCTGCAAGAACAAAGAAGCCTTTTTTTAAGGTCAATAAACTAAAAATAAGCTAAGGTTTATTTCTATATTATACATATAACTAAAAATCAGAAAAGAACTGAATTCAAGAACCACACTTCCGTATTTCAATTCTAGTAGTATCTGGAGTAGACAGAATATCAGATCTCTTATCATCAATAAGTAATCAGTGAGACACTACCAGATTCTTTTCCACCTACAACCACTAACGTAAGTTGGGGAACTATCAGCAACTCAATAGCAGCAGAAAGAGGCAATTAAAAGTTCTGCAGCCAAGCACACCCCACTCAAGGCAGAGCTAGGCATCTGCTGCACCGGAAATCTACCCCAGGACAGGGGGCTTAATCCTAGGTTTCCACAAATCCATGCCAGGTTTTCACTACCTGTACGTCCTACAGCAAGATAAAAAAGGAAGTATCCAGACCCAAGAGTTTGAGGCAAGCAAATCCCACAAAGGCAATATTATTTTTAACCTCTTTATTAATCTCCTAGTGGAATTCATTTTCTGTCCCAGAATCTAGGTCCCGACTAAAAACGTCCTCTTTAGGCACTCACATTAGAAACGATGGTAGGTTTGCACTGTCGCCTAGTAAAGGGATCCATCTGCTGGTTTTTCATGTTGTGACTTTCAGCCTGAAACAGAGAGCTTACATTATAGAACTCTACCACCCCACCATCACCTGTGCCCTAGTCAGGACTAGCTCACGACTAAGTAACAGTGTCTGCAACGGCCTGAAAAATGTCAAAAGCTGTCATTTCCTCCCTCAAGAACATGAAGGACACACGGACAACAACCAAAGAACAAAACTGGAAACTGATAAAACGAAATATGAAAACCTCTGGGGTGGATTCTGAGATGGGGAGGGGTAAGACAGGGCAGAAGAAGGTTGCTTTTCCTTATAAATCAAACTATATTGGGCTAGGTGTGTACACGGAAAGAGTATGTTAAGTATATATGTTACTTCAATAACTAAAAAACAAAAGCAAAGCATGAACAAGACACAGAGATTTCATTATCATTTATTTATCAGAGCTGCTTTCAATTATACACATAAAATCTTTACTAACCACAAGGGCCTTCTCAGACTCCACAATGTTCCATTCCCGGTTCCGTTGGTTGATATAACTGTGGAGTAAGGAAGGAATGAGTCAGTGGGCTGTGAAAGGAGGGAGGGAGCCAGAGAGCCTGACCCTGGAGATATGTTGGGCTAATGCAGCACAGCGTGTTCAAGGCCACAGGCCTGCCCGGTAACTCTGACACGGCCTTTGGGCCAAGGACAGCAGCTCAACCAAGCAGGTTCAGTAACACACCTGATAGCAGATATGTTCTTGGTCCGCTGGCGGTCCAATGCCTCTGCCCGCTCCTCCAGCTCATTCAGCTGGTCTTGGATTTGCTTGGCCTTGTCTTGATCTCCCTGGTCCTCGGCCATGGCCTGCACACAGAGGCAAGTGTGAGTTTTGGGTTATGAGTGGTTCTGTATCAAGGATCCCCTTACTTGCAACACAGGTAAACTATCTTATGGGATGAACAGATGACACGAGGTGGGAAAGAACACTAAAAAAAAAATTTCACAAATATATAAATCTACGAAATTTTTATTAAAGTAGTAATACCTTTTGCCATATAGCTAGCTGCTTCTAGGTCCCTGGTAGCAGTGATGTGTAACATTAACTTTGGAAACCAGGTCCCACTTGGCTAACACTAGCATTCTATTGGACGTGAAGAATGGAAACCACCCAACCACAGCTATATCGACCCAGTGCTGAAACTAGTCCGGGTTATCGTGTTACACATGAAACTAAAGTGACCAGATTAAGGGGAATAGAATAAGCAAAATCAGTTTCAAATTACAGAAAGGAAAATGGATAAGGAATGCTGCCCTGGTACCAAGAAAATACTGTGCTGCCTACACTCAAGTCCAGCAACTCCTCCTGCTAACTGGGCAAAGGATAAACAAGTTTGATCATCTCCTTCTAGAATGAGGTAAGGGTCAAGTGCAGGTCCTCACCTTTTCCTTTAGCAGCTGAGTCTTCTTCATAGCATAGTTGGGTGGAGCTTTTCTGAACCTTTCTTTCTCTTTTACAATCTGTACCAGAGAGGAGATACCAGCAGTGAGGTATTCCTAAACTATTTTTGCAGATAGGCTAAATGAGCCCATTTTGGAGGCAAGCAGATATTTAAAAGGGGGCTGCTCTTCCTATAGCAGTGTCATGTCCCAGAGAGAGCGAGTTCATTCCAAGGGATACTATGCTGCTTCCAGGGTCACGGAGATTCTTCTGGGACAGTCTGAAGGAACATGCACCAATAAACAGCAGCCCAAGGGCCTGGTACTGTAAGGCTAGCCACTGTCCAAGAGAACAGACATCAAAAAATTTTACCAAAATGTTTTTGGAGAAAGAAAACTCTTGAAGGACCAAGCCTAGCAGAATACAGATCCCTGAACTTTGAATATACTTCTTTAGTCTATGACTTCAAAGGAGAAAGCATTGAAAAAACCCTGATGAGCTACAGAGAATAAAGCAGAATGTGTTAGTATTCCCTCACCCTCATGTAATGATAGTAGAGCTATAAATGTCAAGATAGAAGGCAAGAAAAGAAAGTCATGATCTTCTGCAAATATGGTTCTTGAGGAATTTCCAGGCTCCGAGGTCCCAGGGTTCTTACCTCTTCAATATCCTGGTCATTGAATTTATAATTAAGAGCTTCTTTAATAGATAATTCTTTCTTATTGATTTCATCTAGGGTAGGCAGCTGCATGCCAGCAGAGAACATCTGGATCAAAACATGATAAAAGATTATTTGTTTTTAAAATAGACTGATTTATTTATGCATACAAGAGCTGGGGTATAGGCCAGAGGTGCAGGAGAGGTTGAGCGGATTCACCAGAGAAAGTGGGAAGCAGAACAGGTGGATCTACTGAAAATAACACTGCTGAGGGGAGCAGCAGGGGAGACAGGAGAGGTCTGCGGCGCCATGTGGGTCAGCTCCTTGGCTGATCTTGCACTGCAGTGGCTGTAGATTGCTTCATAGTGCTATCTTAATTCCTTGTACCACTAGGGAGGCCCCAAAACATGATAAAAAGTAATAAAAGAGATTTTGAAAAGAGACTCAGCATTTTTATGAATTGCCGGTTGTTATCCACTTACAGCTTCTTTCCACTTCATGAATTCGCTTTCAGTGAATTCTTGGTTTGAGACAAATTCTAGGCGGAACACTCGTTGGTCATTGCCATGCCTACATGAAAAAAGAGACAGCATCTCCAGGAATGTGCAAGTTTACTACAGTGCAAGCATCATGAAGTGACTTAGTGCCACTCTTCTAGGAACAGCAACTGTCTGCATATCATGGCACTCCCTACTCCAACTGAGTACTTGCCCTCTCCACACCCCACAACCCTGCAGCTAAGATACACTTGACAACATTGTATAAATTTGTGTGTGTTGTGAAATGATCAAACTAGATGCAATCAGATCTTTTTAAACAGGAGAAACGAGTACGAGATGGGGAACCAAATAGAGACCAAATGAGGCCATGAGAGAGTCATATCTATTACTTGCTATTTGCAGTGATCCTGGCAAACTATTTATTGCATCCTATATGGGGTTGTTACAATTTTCATGTTCCAAGGGGGCAGGGTTTCAGTGTTTATCTGTCTTGTTTCCTCATAGCAGCAATTCAGTAATATGATACTCAACAGCAAAGTAAGTCCAGAGTGGTGACTTTACTTGTCAAAGATCATGTTAGTTAGTGATGACAGCACCAGAAACAAGCCTCCTGACCACTCTCACAAAGGAAATGCCTGCAGGGCTATAGGAAGTACTCTTATAACC
>NW_004567124.1:25536709-25539685 GCF_000260355.1 Condylura cristata
AGATCTGCCATGCCATGTGAGTCAGATCCTTGGCAGGGGGCTGAACTCCTGCTGCAGTGGCTGTGATAACTTCCTAGTGTTGTGCTTTTAACCCGTTGTACCACCAGGGAGGGCTTATACCTCCTCTGATGTATGTCACCACCCCACCCCCACGACTGTACTTTTTCATTTGATATGTTTTACCACTTCATATTCTGATTTCCCCTATAAGAGAAACATATCCTATGTTCCCTATAGGTGCAGGCAGAATATAAGTTTCTCTCTAAGCTCCTGTGTGGAGAAAACAAATAGTGTCCAGTATAATGAGAAACATCAAACTGGGAGAGAGTCTTAGTCCAAACTGGCAGTGCCTGTGCACAGCGGGAGCAGAAGCGACCACAAAAACATCTCTCCTACCGTAGCTGTAGCCCTTTGTTTGTCCTGGTGCCTCCCAGCTGGTAAACTTTGGCAGTTTCTACAACACCCGTTATCTCAGCAACCTGGGTGAAAGACAGAGATAAAAGTCAAAAACAGACTCTTGCAGGGCTCTCCACTCGCCTCTCCCTTTGGCTCTATTGACTTCAGTGCAGCATGGGAGGAGCCCATAGGTGCCTGGTGCCTGTATGATGAGTTTAGAACTCATCAGCATGAAGCATTAAGGACTCGGTGACTGTAGAAAGCAAGTGCCAAGAGAGGAGGCAGTCAGCATGGTGGGGCCCATTAGAAAGCTCCCTCCAACTTAACTCTACTTTACTAAGGGATATACTTGGGATTTCAGAGGGCAGTTTTATAAACCAAGTGTGAAGACCAGGGACTTTAGTTTCTATTGTTAAGCTTCTTGAGGCATGGCATGGTTGCTGGGCCTCACAGGAGGTGAGCACACTTTAAAAGCTAGACAAGCAAGAATAATACAAAAGCAAGCAAAAAAAAAAAAAAAAAAATTTAAATGCTATGGTTCAATCATTTACACCAGAAAAGAAGTGTTGGAATCCATCAAATAATCTCTATTAGGTTAGAGGGGTGTTTCTGTAATTTAATTTAAATTGCAATGTAATTCCCTGTTCAAGAAGTAACTTGGTATATTTTCCATGTTACACGAAGTAACATGGAAAATTTTCATTTATTTTCAAATAAACAAAACTTCCAGATTATGTAACTTCCAGTGAATACTTATCAGGGTCCCTCATCTCATTTTTATATTAACAGAGGGTAGAGAATTTACTCTAAATTCAAATCTCTCAGTCCCTTGGGGTCCAAGAACTCTTTCCAGCAGCAGGTTGTGCCCACTCCCCAGTTACCTCAGACTGTCATTATTCTATGGGTATCTTATTTGGAGTCCATTTTCCCATCAAGTGGTGGCAGAAGGGTGATATTTGTTCAGGAATTCCTAGTTCTCCCAATTGAGAATCATTATATTTAAAATACGGAGAATCATTATATTTAAAATATGGACAGCTGTCCAGAGAAAGAAACACCAACCCGGTAAACTGGCTTGCTATTGTGGTTTCCAATGCCAATCCGCACAAAACATCCTGTGACAGTTTTAGCAAAGAAGGGCATGTGACACCAGCGTTCCAATTTATGCCGTGATAATCGAACCCGATTCAATTCGTCAGGTAGGGAGACAGGTTGTGACTTTGGAGGAATCTCTTCTTTCCTATGAGGAACAAAGGTCACTGGGAAAAGTGTTCATCATAAAAACAATTAAAAAAAAAAATACCGATTTCTCAAAACTTAACCAAAGTACATATGATTAACACTACAGGGAGAAAGACATGAAACACCAAGAGAGTTGTAAAGGAATTCTGTTCTTAACTGGAAATAATAACTGTTTTGAATGAGTTTGCCATCCCCGATAATCCAGTGAGTAAGAAAATAATGGAAGCTCCTGACATGAAGTTCCTAACTGCCAGGCCCAGATGCAATGTCCAGGTTACACGCTAAGAGGCAAAAAGCAAGGGCATACTCTGAGTGCTGGGGAACTCAGTCCAGCTATTCAGGGTACAGATCAACCCAGAGTTCATGGTCCAAACAGGGATATTTAAGAAACTGTTACACTAAGCTTCTCTTCAAAGAACCCACCTATCCTGACTACTAGACCAACATGTACAACAGCTTACTCTTCTTCCTCATCAGATGAAGATGTTCGAGATGAGCGGTCTGACTTTTCACTGGACTTGTCATCCTCTTCCTCTTCCTCATCGTCAGAGTATACTTCACTGGTTTTTAATGGCTGTTTTTTGGCGAGGAGCTCAGCTAAAAAGAAAGGGAAAATGTTTACTCAGTAAGAAATGGAACTATCTTTCATCTGCCATATCAAAAAGAAATGGAAAAGGACTCAAAAGGACAATGCCATCTTTTCTGGACTAGATTGTGGTTACTTGGCCTAAGTATAGAGAGTTAAACCAGAGAGCTGAATTCACTCAGGTGCTAAACATCACACACCCAACAAAAAGTGCTGAAACTTTGTCACTTAATGGGTAGAAAGGCACCATCTCTGCAGACTAGTTGTCTTTTAGTGCACACAACATATCTAAAGATGGGCAGGAAAGGTTGGGAAAAAGTTCATGCTGTCTTCAGAATCTGAGAGAAACTTTATTATTATGATTTATAGCACTCTTTGTAATACCAGAAGACTGAGAACAACCCAAACGTGCACACAGAGGACTAGCTGAATCACCTATTGTACATCTAATGGATGACTATGCAGTTACAAAAAAAGGAACAAAATATTATTCGTTATACACCAAGTTAGAAAATGCTTATAAAGGGACAGACAATAACTATTTAGACTTACGTTTCATATGGTTGCTGATTCAATTACTCTCCTTTACTATTGTAGAGAGTGAATAACCATAGACAATTATGAAACAAATGAGCATCACTGTATTCCAATAAAAATTTATTTATAAAAAGAAGTAGTTTATGGCCCTCCCTGGTGGCGCAGCGGGTTAAAGCACAGCACTGAGAATCTGAAGCCACTTCCGCATGAGTTCG
>NW_004567124.1:25540105-25545077 GCF_000260355.1 Condylura cristata
CCACAAGGATGTAATCAGTAAAATCTAGGTTATAGGAAACCATAACCAGCCCATTTAAAACAGTAAAAAGGCAAGAGATACGGGAAACATGGACTATATAAAGCTGCAATGTGTGGATCTCCCCTGGGTCCATCAATAAAAAAAACTAAAAAAAAAAAAAAAAAAAAAGGTAGTTTAATGACTAACCACTATTCTACATAAAAAACAAAGGGGTGATCTTTAGGATATAACAATTCAGTGGGAAAAAATAAAGCAAGATATAGAAAAGCATATACATTTACCATTAATCTAAAATGAGGTGAACCTGGGTTCTTATATTTAAAAAAAAAAAAAAAAGGATGTATTCTGAGTAGGAGTTCAGGATGGTATGAAATAGAAATAGATACTAATCTCTGGGTGTTCCTTTTTTATATACAAAACTTACATTTGACTTTGGAACTATGTATTTCATGTCTTAGGAAACAAGATAAAATGTTTCTAAACACAAGTAAAATGAAAGAAAGCATTCATTTATGAATAAAACTTCAAAACAGGGTCCTCGCTGGTGTCGCAATGGGTTAAAGTGCAGCACAGCACAATAAGCTATCGCTGCCAGTATAGCACCAGTTTGATTCTCTGCCAGGGAGGTGACCCACATGGTTGGCAGACCTCTCCTGACCCACTTTCTGCTCCCCTCAGCACTGTATTTCACTACATTTGCCTGTTTGGCTCCCCACTTTGTCTCTGGTGAATCCTCTCACTTGCCCATCCTGTATCTCTGGCCTGTACCCCAGTTCTGTATGCATAAATAAACAAATCTTAAGAAACAAAAAACAAACAACAACAACAAAAAACCAGGCCCTCCCTGGTGGTGCAGCAGTTTAGTTAAATTGCAGCACTAAGAAGCTAAAGCCACTTCAGCATGTGTAAGATCACCGCCCTGGAGGTGACCACATGGCACCTCCCCCTGACTGCTCCCCTCAGCAGAGTATTTCAGTGGATCTGCCTGTTCTGCTCCCCACTCTGTCTCTGGTGAATCCTCTCACGCCCTGCACCTCTGGCCTACACACACCCCAGTTCCTGTATGCATAAATAATTTTTTAAAACAATGTAAAACTCTCAGAAAAAAATAAGATTGATAAACTACATTTGGCAATGACTTCTTGGATATGACACCAAAAGGAAAAGTAATAAAAAGTAAACTGTATACTTCACTGAAAACATCTCTGTATCAAATAATACTATCAAGAGTAGAAAGATAGGGCCCGTGTGGGTTACCTCCTTGGCTGGAATGGAACCTAATGCTACAGTGGCTTGGGAAACCTTGATAATGCAGTGTCCTTAACCCCTGCACCACAATGGAGGCCTGGATCCTCATTTTTTGAGGGAAGAGGATATTTCACACAAATATTTGCTCAAAACAAGTAAAATGTCATGATTTAAAAAAAAATTATTTATCTGTACAGAACTGGGGTATAGGACGGAGGTACAGGGGAAGTGAGAAGATTCACCAGAGACAAAGTGGGGAGCAGAATAGGTAGATCAACAAAGTACTCTTCTAAGGGGAGCTCGGACGGGTCAGGAGAGGTCTGCTGTGCCATGTGGGTCACCTCCAGGGCAGGCGGGGATTGAACTCACGCTGAAGCAGATGCAGCTAACTTACAATGCTACACTTTAACCTGCTGTGCCACCAGAGAGAGCCCATGTCATGATATTTCATGGAAAGGAAACAAGGTCTAGTACGTAGAGAGCAAGCAGATGGTCTACCAGATAAAGAAAAAAAGTCATTCTACTATGGTCAAGGGACAAAATCAATGCCCTTCTTGTCCCAACCAGTCAGCAGAAATTAGATATTACCAGATAATGGGAGAGCTAATAAACTCATTAACCCATACATAACTCATGGCCTAGAACCTCTAGAACAGGACTGTTTGTGTGATTGAGTAAGTCAAAACTGGAGGGAGATAGCTACAGAGTCTAGAAAAAATGGCTAAGAATAGAAAATTGTGAAAACAAAACCAAAAACACAATTTCACTATGGGACCCAGAAGAAGGTGGTGCTCCCAGTCGTCTTGTGCTTTTTTTTTCAGTCGAGGATACAGTGAATGGGTTCTGAAGTTTCATATGAAAACTGGAATGAACAAATGGAAAGTAAAGTCAAAGCCTCCCTCCTTGTCCAATAAGCAGGGAGAGATCACCTGTGTGCAGTGCAATGGGAAATGTGCTGAAGGGAAAAATACAGCTGTCCAGGAAGTTGTCCTTACTTGAAGGAGTAGCCTAGCAGTGGTCATCACATACCGCGCACTGCAGGTGCCCAGGGGCCACTTGCAGCCGGCATGCTTAGGGCAGGCATTCCTGACTCTTCTAAGCATGGCCCTTGTGCCCATCTGTAATGCTCACTGCCTGCCTGTTCCAGGTTCTTGCTTATTTTATCTTTCCCGCAGTGTGAGAACTGGAAGTCTGAAAGGATTAACTTCTTGCTCACATTATTAATATTAATGTTATTAATATTCTGTGACTATATTAAGTTATTCATCTTGTGATAAATAGTACAGTATGTTAATTATATCTCTATAAAGCTGTTATAAAAACAAGGAAACTTGACATCCTGAATTTGAAATGAACCACTAGAATGAGGCTCATTATTATCAATTTCATCCTTAAAAAACAAAAGCTAAAGCAAAAAATGTCCTAGCTCTGAACACTGAACTCTTAGAAATAGGTAATACAACGGCATGAACACTCTGTGTCCAGACTGTAGTGGCTAAATACAATTTCTCATGAAAAACAGGGGCCTCCCTGGTGGTGCAAGGGGTTAAATATCAGCATTATCAAGCTATTGGCAGCCACTGCAATACCAGTTTGATCTCCTGCCAGGGAGCTGACCCACATGGCACAGCAGACCTTTCCTGTCTTGCCCACCGTTCCCCTCTGCAGTGTATTTCAGTATATCTGCCTGTTTTACTTCCCACTGACTCCCACCCCCCCCCATGCAACATTGTACCTCTGGCCTACACCTCAGCTGTTATTTGCATAAATAAGATATATCTTAAAAAATAAAACAAAACAGGCCCTCCCTGGTGGCGCAGGGTGTTAAAGCACAGCACTAAGAAGCTAGAGCCACTGCAGCATGAGTTCGACTCCTGCCTGCCCCGGAGGTGACCACATGGCGTGGCAGACCTCTCCTGACCCACCTGCTGCTCCCCTCAGCAGTGTACTTCGTAGATCTGCCTGTTCTGCTGCCCACTCTGTCTCTCGTGAAGCCTCTCGCCGCCCCTGAGCCTCTGGCCTGTACCCCAATTCTGTATGCACAAATAAGTAAATCTTAAAAAAAAAAACAAAAACAAAAAAACAAACCAAGGCTCCTTGGAGAAACAGCTGATTTCAAATTAAAAATATTAGTGGTGTCTCAAAAGCACTGATTGAAAAAGATACTCGTACCTCCATGTTTATTGCTGCTTTATTTACAATTGGAAAAACATGGAAGCAGCCCAAATGCCCAAAAGTAGATGACTGGATAAAAAAGATGTGGTACATATATACAATGGAATATTACTCAGCAACCAAAAAAGAGAAACACATGTCTTTTGCAGCAACTTGGATGGAGCTGGAAAAGATCATGCTTAGTGAGATAAGCCAGAAAGAGAAAGAAAAATACCAGATGGTTTCACTCATAGCAGGAGTATAATGGACCAGGCGAGAAAATAACAAAAATAATGAACAACCATATACTTAGAGACATTTTGTTGGGGTGGTGTGGGGAATGGGATCAAGGTGGGGGGGGGGGGGGAGGGAGGGAAATGCACAGGACTATGGTGGTGGCACACGGGTGATTTGGTGATGGGAAATCCGGGGGGATTACAATCGAGATGAAAAAAAAAATGTGCAAAATGATGTAAAAATAAACTTTTGTAATAATTAAATAAAAAAAACCTCTTTATTAAAAAAAATTAGTGGTGTCTAATATCAAAAGGACTCAGGCTACAATTGGTTTAAAGTAAGACAATTTAAGTCTCAATAATAACAATAACTAATGAATTTAATTACATATAATATGTTAAAGACCAAAGTTCCCAAGGATATTAAAAATAAACCTCAAGACAATTTAGATAGTTGAACAACCTTTGGAAGGGACTACCTTATTCTTTTGATAACTGGTAAATAAAGGGAAAAAAGCATATATCCTGTCCTTCCTATCCAAATTATACATGGTATATAAATAAATAGCTTATGAGAGACTTCTGTTTATAAAAGTACACCAGATAATGAAAATATCACCATTTTTTAATATGTAATGTAAATGATCTAGGTAATAATTATTAATGGCTGCTGGAAAAAAACGTATTTGAATTCTTTACTTTCTCTGACTCATGCCCTTTGCCATATGACTTAGTAATTCACCCAGCTTCATTAATGTTGGGCTTAATCATGTGAATTACTTTAGCCAATGAAATTCATACAAACCTGAGAGGAACCTTATGTTTTCACTTGCCTCTTTTATATTTCTGGCACCACCATAAGAATTACATGCCCTGGGTATACTGCCTGGAGTGGGAGAAAGGCAGACGGAACAAACCATCCATAGCTTAGATATAATTCCAGTTGAATTTATGGATCAGGCTAGCTACAGTTAAATCGCAGATGTATGGACAGATACATGATTATGTGTTTGGGGCTAGTTTGTTATTGCATATTATTGTGGTAAAAGCTAAGTGACAGAGCTGATAACACCAAAAATAAGAGAAACTGGTTATCATGTATCTTTTGATACATACATTACAGAAGAATGTATTATCACCTAAAACCTAGCCTTCCCCCCCAAACCAAAATTGAATTTGAGAACAAATTCAAATTTGTCCAATTCTCTAGCTATAACTACAAATTACAGGAAACTCAAGGAACTAAAGGAATACATTCAATAATACCAATGGAATGTAGTCAGCATCTGTGGGAAACTACATGACTACTGAATTTTTTAAATATATAAGCTATA
>NW_004567124.1:25545458-25574245 GCF_000260355.1 Condylura cristata
AACACTGCTCCCCTCAGCAGTGTATTTCAGTAGATCTGCCTGTTCTGCTCCCCACTGTCTCTGGTGAATCCTCTCACCTTCCACACCTCTGACTTATATCCCAGTTCTTGTCTGCATACATAAATATACCTTAAAAAAAATCCTGATTTAAGTAATCAAATTAATCTATTTCAGGTACAGAATGACTAGAGAAATTTAAAACACTAACTAGATGTTTGATAATATTAAGAGTTTCACTGTTACTATTTTTTGGGTGTGCTAATTTTTTGAAGGTATGTTTAAAACAAAGTCTTTATATCTTTTTGAGATGCACATTAAAAAATTATAGCTTAGGGCCTCCTTAGTGGCACAAGGGGTTAATGGGCAGCACTAAGAAGCCATCCGAAGCCACTGCAGCACGAGTTTGATCCCCAGCCTGGGAGGTGATCCACATGGCATGATCCTCTTGTCTCACCTGCTGCTCCCTTCAGCAGTATATTTCAGTATATCTGCCTGTTCTGCTCCCCACTCTGTCTCTGGTGAATCTTTTCAACCCCCTGTACTCCTGGCTTGTACTCCAGCTCTTATATGCATAAATAGATAAATCTTTGAAAAAAACATTTACAGTTAAAATAACAATGCTGGGATTTACTTCAAAATAACCTAATGGAAGAGGGAATATAGGTTTAACATGACTGCCCATGAGTTGGTGTCTGAGGCTGAATGATGCATGAAGTTAATTATATTAATACTACTCTCTGTGTGCATCTGGAATTTTCCATAATAAAGAGCTAAAAAGAGAGAAAAACAGAAATGGGCACCAGGAAGTCAAATCACAGCATCAAAGTAGTCATTCCTTTTTTCAACTTACCTGTTCTGTTCTTTCGTTTTTCTCGTTCTGCTTTTAGCTCCTCCATGGCTTGAGATTTCTTATCTAGTTTCTCATCCCGCTTGGAACGCCGTTCCTTGTTGTGGGATGTTACCTGAGAACCAACATATCGGTTGACTCTTTTTACCAGTAATTGGTAAGATTCTTTATACCCAACAATCATTCAGTTCAACAACATGAATTTATATTGGTTGTAGAAACTGAACCTTTTAATGGGAGAGAGCATCCTCTAGTGGGCAAAGAGAGATAAAAGAAAAATGTCAGCCTTGTCTTACAATTACAGAAATTTACACTTTCTAGAAGAATACCCTAGATCAGAGTTAATACTGTTATTTTCAATAAAGCTTGTTATGAATGATGACTAATTTGCCCAGCTGTATTTACTACTAAGTACAGAATGATACACACCCAGGTAAACATCATTACTAAGCTGGCTACCTGGGAAAAGATATTTACCAACTTTCCCTTTAAAGGATGCTCATATACCAATGGGATGCTTTTCAAATACAGTTTGAGTAAAGAGCTCCCAAGCAATTAAATAGCACAGTTAATGTGAAGTGATATGTCCAAAAATTAACTACTAGGTGAAAATAGCAAGTTAGTCTCACTAACTTATGCTGGTTAATACAAACCTTTATACAATCACACACACACACACAAACAGGTTTTACTCTCTGCATAATAATAAGGGCTACCGATACTCTCCTACCTGAGATTCTTGAATCTGTGTCAGCTTTTTCTTTTCCTGTTCTTCTTCTTGCTTTTTCTTTTTTTCTTTCTTTTCTTTCTTTTTGGCTGTTTTTAGTTTTTTCTTGATCTCAAATCTGGTTAAAAGATATTTGTTTGGTTTTTAAGTGGCAATGAAATATTTGTAAAGACTGGTTTCTATTAGATAGGAAAAAGGAAATAAGTAGGGGGAAGGAGTTAATAAACATTTCTGCTTCTTGCAAGAAACTCCAATGTACCTTATAAGTACATTAAACATTTAATATAAATACACTAAAAGAACTTGAAAGCATTAAGTTGGAATACACTTGCAATGAGAGAAATTATTCAAAGATATTGTTGTACTCATCTTTAGGTTTTTGATAACATACAACTCTTCTTCAATCTTCACATAATAAAACAGAATTTATTTCTGGATGAACTCCAAGTATGTTCCATTAGAAATCTAGTGAAGCCAGAGTCACTATCATATTTTACAGTTTTTTATGACAAAGGCTATATTTTACTATTTTAAAGTTAAAAGCTATATTTTAAAAGCTTTCTTTCAACACTATGTTATTTTCTTAGACTATGTTATTCTCTCAAATACATTATGAGCTTCCTTGCCATAATGAATACGAGCTTTCAAAAAAAAAAAGAAATTTGTGTGTGTTTGTGTGTGTGAATTTAAGAACTTTTTATGCAATAAAGGCATCTAATAAATTCTTCATCATAACATCCTAAAATAACTCAATTTTTACCTAATTCTTCATAAATTATTCAGTATTTTTTTATTATCTTCCTTTTACTCACTATTAAAACTGTTCACGTACTTTGATTATGTGAAAGGGAGTTACAAATTTACTGTGAAAATATTTTTGCTTTCCTAATACAAGCATTTGCTTTTTTACTTTTTATTATATATGTAACAATTATATAAATAGTAATTTATTTTATATATCTTCATTTTTTACATTTTTCCATCTCAGTTGTAATCCCCATGGACTTCCCACCACTAATTCACCCATGTGCCATCACCAACCGTCCCGTGTGCTCTTCCCACCCCAATTTTGATCCAATTCCCCTTTCCATCCCCGTAGAATGTCTGATTTACAGCTGTTTGTTGATTTTCATTTTTGCTTTATTACAATTGATTTTTGTTTTTTTTCCTGATCTCTTACACTCCTGCTATGAGTGAAACCATCTGGTATTTTTCTTTTTCTTTTTGGCTTATTTCACTGTGATCCCTTCCAGCTCCATCCATGTTGCTGCAAAAGGCATGAGTTTATCTTTTTGATTGCTGAGTAATATTCCACTATGTACATGTACCACATCTTGATCCAGTTATCTACTTTCGGGTTGATTCTGTATCTTCCCTGTTGTAAATACTGCAGCAATAAACATAGGGGTGCAGGTGTCCTTTTGAGTTAATGTTTTTGTATCTTTACCTACCTTTAGGTAGGTATCTAGGAGTGGACCCAGTACAGACATTTGTAAGGCTATACATTTTGCTGCAGGTACTGCTTTGCTGCATTGTATAGTTCCGATATTTCATTTTCATTCTGATGCATTCATTTTCACTCCTCTCCAATTATTTTCTAATTTCTTTTGTGACCTTTCCCTTTGATCTACTGGTTATTTAGGGGAGTGTGTTAATTTATTTTAAAAAGATTTATTTATTTATACATGCAAGAACTGGGGTACAGGCCAGAGGTGCAGGGGGTGAGAGGATTCACTAGACAGACTGGGGAGCAGAACAGGCAGAAAATACACTTCTGAGGGGAGCAGCAGGTGAGACAGGAGAGGTCTACTGTTCCATGTGGGTCACCTATCCACAGTGGCCACAGATCCATTCACAGTGCTGTGTTTTAACACCTTTTGCCACCAGGGAAGGTCCAGGAGTGTGCTAATTATTAATTATTTCAAGACTGAGAAAGCACAGTGTCTTCAACAAAGTGGTTGGGACAAATGGATATCTACATGCAAAAGAAGGAAGCTGGGTTCTTACTTTACATCACATATGAAAATGATGTCAAAATGAACCAATGACATAAGTTATATAACAGCTGAAATCACCAAACTCATACAAAAGCACAGGGGGTAAATCTTTATGACCTTGGATTTGGCATTAGAGTCTGAGATACGATACCAAAAGATTCATCAAGAAAAGAAAAAGTAAATTATACTTGATCAAAATTTAAAAATATTGTGTATCCGATGGAATATTATTCAGCAATCAAAAAGGGGTAAACTCATGTCTTTTGCAGCAACATGGATGGAGCTGAAGGGATCATGCTAGTGAAATAAGCCAGAAAGACAAGGAAAAATACTGGATGGTTTTACTCATAGCAGGAATATAAAGGACCAGAGGGGAAAAAATAATAACGAACAACTATATACCAGAGACATTTTAAGGGGGTGGAGTGGGGAATGGGTTAGAAAAAGGGGGGAAGTACACTGGACTATAGTAATGACACACGGGTGATTTGATGATGGGAACCCCACAGGGAATACAAATGAGATGGAAAAAAGCACAAAATGATGTAAAAATAAATTATATTAAAATTAAAAAATAAATAAATAAATTGTGTAGCAAAACTACTATTAACGAGTGTAAAAGGGCCCTCCCTGGTGGTGCAATGGGTTAAAGCACAGCACTGTGAAACTCTCCACAGCTAATGCAGCATCCCCCCTGGCCAGGGAGGTGACCCATATGGTATGAGAACTCTACTGATCCACTAAACATGATCCCTTCTAGCTCAAGCCTCTCCTCCCCTTAGTGTATTTCAGTCGATTTGCTTGTACTGATTCCCACTCTGTCTCTGGTGAAATCTCTCACCCCTGTATCTCTGGCCTGTACCATAGTTCTTGTATGCATTAATAAATCAATCTTAAAAAAAAAAGAGTAAAAAGTACAACCTATAGAAAGGGACAAATATTTGTAAATCATGTAACTGATAAAGACCCAATAACCAGAATATACATAAGAATTCTTACAACTCACCAACAAAAAGAGAATCCAGTTAAAAAGTGAGCAAAGAATTCAGACACTCTCCATGTAAAAAAATGATACTCAACATCATTAGTCATCAGGAAAATGCAACCAAAAACCATAGTGAGATACTACTTTACATCCAGGATAGCAATGATCAAAAAAGAGCAAGGATGTAAAGAAACTGGAACTCTTATACACTGCTTGTGGGGATATAAAATGGTACAGCTATGTAGGAAATAGTTTGGTGGTGTCTCAAAAAGGTAAATATAAAATTACCATGACTTAGCAGTGCAACTCCCAGAATTATGTATAAAAGCACTGAAAATAGGTAATCAACAATTTTCTGTACATGAATGTGCATAGAAGCAATACAGTAACAAAAAAGGAGGAAACAACTTATTAGGTAAGTTATCAAGAAAAGGTGATCCGAGAACTGGACCTGCACAAGTGGAGGCTCCTTACCTCAACCTCTTCTGTCCTTGAAAACTACATCCTGTCTATCGTTCCCACAGTGAGAATTGTTTTCAAGGACACACCTCTGTGTTGTTGAGGTCATTTGGACTAAATAAGTGACTAAACACATGACTAAACACAGTTAGGGCCCCTGTGTAGACTTCTAGGCTTCTGGCAGATGGACAGGGAGATCTACTCATCCATTCACATGTTAAGTTCCCTCACTTATTAAAACTGTCACCTGCCAATTTTTAATGGTCTGCCTTTCTTTTTAAATTATATACATATTTTATATATAAGGTCTGCCTCCTTCTTGGGATTCTGCTAACATCTGACTAGAAGAGCCAATTTCAGATTTCACCTTACAAGCTCTCAAGTTCTTGAACTGATGCAACTCAAATGCCAATCAGTGGATGAATTTATATATAAGATATGTTTCTGCATATAAGTAAAACAGAATATTATTTGGTCATAAAAAGGAATGCTAGATGAATGAGCTTCAAAAACATGTTAAGTGAAAGAAGTCAGTCAAAAACGACTCTATGCTGCATGATTCCACTTATAAAATGTCCAGTAACAGGCAAATCTATATATAAAGAAAGTAGATTAGTGGTTGCCTAGGGTTGGCAGACTTGGGAGGGAAACAGAGAAGTTAAATACCAATGAGTATAGAATTTCTTTCTGGGTGATGAAAATATTCTGGAATTAACTTTAGTAATGATCACACAATTCTGTAATATATAAAAACTATTGAATTACATATATACTTTAAGTGGCTAGGTTCTATGGTATATAAAATATATCTCAATCAAGTTAATTTTTGAAATTAATAATAGTTTATATTTACATAATGTCCTTTATGTTTCAATCTCACTCAAGGTTTATAAAAATCCCAAAAAGGTTCTTTAGGTAGGAAGAAGGTAAAGTAAATAATTCATATAGTTTGGCCAGTGAGTCTAAGTTGGGCCTACACATTTTAACTGAAAATGACAGTGTTTTCCACAACCAAACTACCTTTTATGCTGACAGTACTCACCCTTAAATAAACAAAAAAGAGGTGAAGACTCTTATCAGCTGAAAAATTACTAACAGTGCCACTGGCTATAAAATGTGATGCTAATGGTGTTTACATAAGATTGTTATGAAGATTAAATAAGATACATATAAGAATATATATACATTTAAGATACAAATATCTTTATTAGGTGAACATAGAGAAAATTTCTGTTACTATATTGGACTATCTTGCAACTAAACAAAAGTTTTACTGTTCTGTGAATAGCTCTGAACTTCTGTTTTATTATCACCCTAACATTCTTAAAGTGACTAACAAGAAGTCATTGAATCTCTCACCTGCTTCACTCATATAAGGGAAAAATATATAAAAACCAAGTTTGAGATAAACCACACATTACTATTGAATTACTCTGAGTTTTATCACTAGGGTCTTACAGGCCTCATAAGAGAAGCTTATTACAGCTCTCCACAGTTCAGAAATACAAATTTTAGAAATCATCCCTAATTATCTGACAACACCACCAGCACAACCCTTCAGTCTTGTTTGTTCCAATACAGGTAACCTTGGAAGCATTAACACGCAAAACAAATGTGTGTTACTTGCTGCTGACTGAAAGCCAAACATTCTTGTCTAGGATAACTCACGATACTTAATATGGTTTCCAGAAGGGACAAACAGGCTCCCAAATGAAACAAAACTCACTGCTGCTTAAAGAAAATACTTGTATTTTTCTTTTATCATATTAGGTGAGTAGGGAAAATCCTAGTACTGAGGACTACTGCATTTCCTGAGACAAAAGTGATGTTTTATTTTTACTTTGAAATTCTCAATATGAGGTAAGGAAGAACTTTTAACATTTAAATATGGGAAAAGTAACTCAGAAACTGAAACAGCTTCTGAGTATCAAAAAGCAATTTAACATTTGAATTTTTCCCTTTTTAAAAAGATTTATTTGTGCATACAGAACTTGGGTACAGGGAGAGGTTCAGGGGAGGTGAGAAGATTCACCAGAGACAGAGTGGGGAACAGAACAGGCCAACTGATGAAGCACACTGCTGAGGAGAGCAGCGGGCCAGACAGGAGAGGTCTGCTGCGCCATGTGGGTCACCTCCAGAGTGGGGACTGAACTCACACTGAAGCAGCCATGGCTTGGTCTAGCTTTGCAGTGCAGTGTTCCAACCTAATGGCGCTACCTGTAAGGGCCCTAACATTTGAATTTTTGACAAAAAACAAAAGCATGGTAGTGGTATAGTCAGATATCCAACACATGAATAATGAGAAAATTCAAGTCTTGCATTCTGAGCTCCAAATGTAAATTTTGGAAAATTATTTTATTAAGGTGCTACAAGCTTACCTTCTTTTCAACACCTCTCTCTTCTCTATACGATTGAAGAGTTCTTGCTCTCTCTCCTTCTCTGTCATCTGTTCTAGACGGGCCCTGTCTTCCTCATCTCCCATAAGGTCTTCTCCATAGCCATCATGGAACTCTTCATCTTCTGACGAAGAGTCTGAATCTGAACTGGAAGAGGAGCTGTTGCTGTCAGAATCTGACACTTCACCTGCAACAAAGCCCCAAATACCACATTAGGCTATGCTACAGAAGACAGAAGCCACGGTGAGCCAGACAGTTGGTACTCATTATCCATTGGCTCTCCTAGGTAAAGAGGCACATGGCCATCTCAAGTCTCAATTAATAGTCCTGAGTGTGCCTTTGGCAACTGCAAACATGGTTCAGGGAAATTTAGGCTGGAATAAGAAACAAGCATATTTTGTTCTTTAATTCAACATTTTTATTTTAAAAACATTGATATATGAAAGGAGTTGTTAAGACCACATCCCATAAATCTTTTTCTTTTTCTGAGTAAAAGAATTGGGGTGTAGGCAGAAGTGTGTGTGTGGGATAGAGTAAGAGAATTCACCAAAGACAGAGTGGAGAGCAGAACCAGCAAAGACTAGAGAAGTCTGTTGTGCCATATGTGGGTTAACTCCCTGGCTGGGGATTGAACTCAGGTCACAGAGGTGATAGTGCTAGGACTTATCCCCTAGGCCACCAGGAAGGCCCACATCCATCAATCTTTTAAGTACATAGCCATCATGGAACTCTTCATCATCATCCATTGTTAACATTGCCAATTTACTTTCATCTATACATTCTTTTAAAAATATTTATGTATTTATGCAGAAATGGGGCACAGCCAGAGGTGCAGGGGCAGCAAGAGGATTCAACAGAGTCAGAGTGGGGAACAGAATCGGCAGACTGGCTAAGTACACTGTTGAGGGGAGCAGCAGGTGAACAGGAGAGGTCTGCTATGCCATGTGGGTCACCTCCGGGGCAGGGCTTGAACTTGCATTGAAGACGCTACTAGTTGGGTTAGCTTCACAGTGCAGCGCTCCAACCTGCTGCACTACAGGGAGAGCCCTTGTCTAAATATTTTTAGTATTTGCTTTGTTGAATTGAGAGTAAGATATAGACACTATAGCTCTTTGT
The DNA here is from genome assembly GCF_000260355.1 of Condylura cristata. Lineage (NCBI taxonomy): Eukaryota > Metazoa > Chordata > Mammalia > Eulipotyphla > Talpidae > Condylura > Condylura cristata. Next base: position 25,553,986 of record NW_004567124.1, read on the forward strand.
TCCTAAATACTTCAAAAAAGGACATTCTCTGAGATAACCAACTATGTAATTGTAAAATTCAAGGTCTTTAATATTGATGGCATGTCATTATCAAACATACAGTCCATACCCAAATTTTACTAGTTGTTCTCATATAGCTCTTCATAGTCACTTTTCAGCTAAAAGGGGATCCAATGTAGAATCTAGTTAGTATTCTTTAATCTTTAATAGCCTTTCTTCATTTCCTCATGTCATTAGATTGCTGAAAGGACAAAATTTGGGGTGAAAATATTCACTCTCTGAACAGTAGGCACATGTGGCTACTGAGCAACTGAAATATGGCTAGTGCAACTGAGAAACTCAATTTTTAATTTTATTTAATTTTTAATTACTTCAAATTTAGTCATAGTAATGAAATGTTCCCTAATTTAGATTGGTTGGTCTCATCAAGAAACTACTCAGGGGACTCCCTGATTACTCCCTTAAGTCTTTGTGCTAACATCCCATGGCCTGAGTTCAATCCCCAGCCAGGGAGCTGACCCACATATCACCCAGCAGACCTTTCCTGCCCCATCCCACTGCTCCCCTTCAGCAGTGTATTTTACTAAGTCCACCTATTCTGCTCCCCACTCTGTTTCTGGTGAATCCTCTCACTCTCTGAACCTCAAGCCTACACCCCGGTTCTTCTATGCAAAAATTTAAAAGAATTGGGTCCTAATTGGGGTGCAACAGATTAAAGCACAGCACTATAAAGGCCACTGCAGCACAAGCTTGATACCCTGCAAAGGAGGTGACCCACATGGCATGGCAGATCTTTCCTGACCAGCCTGCTACTCTCCTCAGCAGTGTATTTCAGTCAATCTGCCTGTTCTGCTCCTCACTCTTGTCTCTGGTGAATCCTCTCAACCCCCACACCTCTGGCCTGTACTCCAGTTCTTGTGTGCATAAATAAATAAATCTTAAAAAAAAATTTAAAAAGAAACTACTCAGATCATTAATTTTTGGCAAGAATACCCCATGAGTGAATGTGTCCTTTTCAAAGTATCACACAGGAAGTATCTGACAGTTCTATTACTAGTCATGTTAATTTGGATTACTTGTTAAGGTAGTGTCATTTTGAAAAGGCACCCTTTTTTCTATTGTCATTAGTAAGTATTAGTATAGGAAGATGCTTTGAGACTGTGTAAAGATCTTGTTCCCCAACAAGCTCTCAGTGTTCTTAGCATTTGTTGATAATTCTTGAGTAAATCAATTTTTACTTGATGGTTGCAAAATGGTGATTTTTAAACTATTACTTATTCTACAGTTATGAGTTCACATTTAAAAACCAATGTTTAGATGAGTCATTAAATTGATGAGTTAATTCCTAATGAAACTGAATCTTGCTAGGAAAAAGAGTAGCATGGAAAAAAGTGAGGATATATAACAAGTGAGTACTAATCTAAAGTAGCAATTTAGTAAGAATGGTGTTTGACTCAATTTGACCTAACACTCATACGTGACTGATTAAAATGTCAGGTTAGGATGATCTCATATAAGCCAGTTTGCATATGTTATTTATTTATTTATTCTTAAATGCAAAGTTGATCAAGTTATAGAACAAGTTTATGTTCAAACTAGTACTAGCAAAAATTCTGGAATTACTTTCAAAACAAGAACATTTTTTTTTTTAACTGAGTTTTGTATCTGCTGCAAGTATTTTCCTCCTTGTTACATACACCATGATGCATAACCAAGAAAAAAAGAGAAGGCATTCAGAGTAAAGTGAATTGAGACTCTTCCATGAGGACTCATGGTTTCCTAGGTGGATTTCAGGGGCCCCCACTAACCCTTCAGAACTGACTTTTTCCATTTAGATTCTCAAAGGATCCATGGGCACTGAAAAGGTTAAAGATCATTGCAATGTAGGCAAAGGTCACGCTGAAATGCAGGCACCTTTGTCCTCCATTTCTGATTCTGCAGCTTCAACCTGACAAGAGTACTTCACTCTTAGCAGCTTAGCTCACCTTCCTCAGGGGCTGAGCTCTCAGCTGAGCTGTCTTTATCAGAACTGCCTGAAGAAGCAGTTTTGTTGGTCTGTTTCTTCATAGTTCCTTTCTTCTCTATTTTCCTTGCCTTTCCTTTCTTCTTATTTTTATTGTTCCCAAATGTCCACTGTAAGAGAAAAAAGGAAAAATTGAAACATCCATTTTATTGGGAAAAGCTGGAGACCTAAGAACTAAAAAGACTCTCATTCACCAAAATGATTAGGATAACCTCTATTACTTTGAATCCAAAACAAATAGACTTTATATGAAGAAAAACATGGATTTTTAAAACTTCAATTAAAACCCCATCATTTCTGAAACCTGTGGGGATTACAATTGAGATGGAAAAAAAAAAAGTACAAAATGATGTAAAAATAAACGGTTGTAAAATAAAAAAAAAAAAACCATCATTTCTGTTTGTAATTTCTTAGTGATATACTAACCAGATAATTGATATACTAAACATAAAATGTAATTAATGCACTTTTTATTACATCAGAAAAAGATATCAACTTGATGGCAAGTTTAACCTGAGTTAACTATCTATAAAACACAATTGGTAGAGAAAACTGCTTCTAATGTTCCCTGTGGCAGAGAGGGCAGAAATTGCTAAGGGCTGATATGTCTGGGTTTCAGCACATTGATGATGATTTAGTTCTAGAGTGGGCCCCATGAAGGCAAAGACTAAAGGTTGTTAGCAGGAGAAAACTGCAAGAGCACAGGAACAAAGGATGAGGGCCACTCCTGGACAGTAGCACTGGTACCAAAAAGGTGGCAGAAAAGTAATGGAGATCATTAAATTTTTATCTGTGTGAGCTTTTTCCAAAAAATCTGCATGTAGTAATTACACTACAACATAATGTTTAAGTTGGATCATACACCCAAGATTCTATACATCTAAACACAAGGAATCTGAAATTTGCATTGTCAAAGTACTAGGCCAGCAATATACAGTTAATCACCCCAAGAATAAAAAATAGCTTCATTGAGCACTTTAAATATAAGGCTTTTCAAAAATTCACAAGACTAGTTAAATTAAACAGTACCTCTTGTGATATTTTAACAAGTTAGGAATGATTTTAGGTGAAAAATACTTTATATGGGAACTGTACTCTATCATAAAGAATAATCTGCACATGGATGAAAAATTGCAAATCATATGATAAAGGTCTAGCATCCAAAATATATAAAGAATTCTTATAACTCAATAATAAATAAAAAGATAACACATAAAAATAGGCAAAGGATATGAATAGCATTTTCTCCAAAGAAAACATATAAGTATACTGTTAAGATGTAATATGATAGGTAAATGAGCATTTAAACCACAACAGATACAAATTCAGACCTTCTAGAATGGTTATACTTGAAAAAACAGAAAATAACAAGTGTTGACTAGGATGCAGAGGAATTGGAACCTTCATACATTGTCTGTGGGGATGAAAAGTGGGTTGGCTACTTTGGAAAATAGTTTGGCAGTTCCTCAAAAAGTCAAACACCATTACCATATGGCCCAGTAATTCCACTCCTAAGTATGTAGCAAACAGAAATGAAAACTTAATCCACACAAAAGCTTGTACATGACATTCAAAGTAGTTAACAAGGTAAATGTCCATTTACTGGGAAAAAAAATTTTTTTCGCCTTTCCAGCATTACAAAGTATACAATGTAAAATTTCTACATCTAATATTTAACAAAAGCACAAAGTTTTTGCTCCTTCTATAATGTGATTGTATATGTACCTCCAACCTTACAATAGCTATATACAGAAGCTTATTTTTTGGGAAGTAAGAAGGTGTAGGGGTAGTTCTGAAAAAGTTTTCCATCTCAGAAATTTTCCAGATGAGCTATTCTTGAGAACCACAGAATCTGCTAGTTTACCTGGATAAAATATGAAAGGGTATAACTTTAATCTTGTGATTTCTGAATTTTTTTTTTTTAGTTATTAATTGCTATTTTATCATTGTAGCCGGAGGAAGGAAGACGAGACAAGCAGAAATAAGGTCACATGTTCAAGAATGATATATTACATGAATGAACAGCAATTTCACTTTATAAGTGAATTTACTTCTCAAACTTTCAACACTAACATCACTAGAAGAAATTATAAAATTTTTCTTCTAAAACACAGCTTGTAACCATTTCAAATTTTAATTATCCGAGAAAGATGACTTTTAGGTCAATTTAAAAGAGTTAAAAAGAGGTTAAAATGTTCAATTTCTTAGTTCACTGAACAAAAATACCTCAACTTTTCTATGCTGATAACACAAATACTATAGAGGCAATAATACAGAAGACATCTTTAAGCATTGGTTTTAGCTATGAGAAATAACACTACACACATACTAGAGAATCAATATTTATTAGCTGGTTGTGAAATGACCAGAATGGGAATGACCCACTGTTAGCAAACAGGATTATCTTGGCTCTTGTACTTCTATAGGAGGTAAGAAAGAAGAGGCTAAGAGTGTAAAGGTCATGCTACCACGCCACTTGTGTATTAGGATGGCTAGGTTCTACTTTTGCCTACAGATTCAGGTTTTTTTTGCGTGCAACAGAGCCAATTTTTTTTTCCCCTATGGAAAAAAGGATTATTGAGAGCAAAAAGAGCTAAATGTGAAATTGCACAGGTGAATCCAATTCAGAAGATACTAGTGAACTAGTATCTTTTATCTGCTTCAATCTGCCACTACTTGCGCTTAGCAACTCTCTCATTTGTATTTGATGATGTTTATCCCTTGGGAGGATTGGCAGGAAATATAAGAGTGAAAGTAGAATAAAATGTTTGAGTTTAAAAGTGTTCTCTCGGCTAAACCCGAATGTGTGGAGGAAACCTTATTTTTCCCCCTCTAGCAATGTTCAATAGAAATGAAACAACAAAACTATCTTATCTCTCGTGAGGCTAATTCAATAGGGTCTGTTGTGCCAAAGGCAAACAACCAATAGCTAACTATATGTGACAGGGTTTAGGGGACTCATAGGTGATTTTCTTTCATTTATTTATTTTTAAAAAAGATTTATTTATGCATATAAGAACTGAGGTACAGACCAGAGGTGTGGGGGAGTGAGAGGATTCCTCAGAGACAGAGTGGGGAGCAGAACAGTCAGATTAACTGAGATACACTGCTGAGGGAAGCAGTGGGAGGGTCAGGAAAGGTCTGCCATGCCATGTGGGTCACCTCCCTGCCCAGGGATTGAACTCATTCTTCAGTGTCTGTGGACAGCTTTTTAGTGCTATTCTTTAACCCTTTGTGTCACGAGGGAAGTGTCCCTTAAAACTTTTTTTCCCTAGAAAATAGATCACACTTACAATATTTTCTATTTACCCCTATAAACCAGAGGTTCCTTTTGGGTCTAAACAAGTATTTTAAATATTTGTCCAGTACCTTTTCCTCCAAGAACACGGATGCTAGTAATCCATAAAGGTGATGACTTATCGTAGGCAAAAATCAATATAGCAACTATCTTAATCTAGCCACTAGCTCAGCGATTGTTCAACTGTCCCTGCAAAAGCTTTACAGAGTTGACACAAAACAGAGATGAATTCTTTCATCATGACAGTATGGTAATAAATGGAACCTAAAGAGTAAAGGACAGAATTAAAGGGGATCTTTGGGTTTTGTCTATCTAGCAGAGTAAAGAAAATGACCTGGGATTTCTTGATTTGTTTTGGAAACTACGAAGTTCCATTGTGACATTAAAGGTGCCCTAAAGCATACCACACAAAAGGCAAAAATGAGAAAATGAGTGCCTGCTGACAAGTAACCAAGTACGGAAGTCAGAGCATCCACTCATGAGAATTGCTCAAAACAATCTGGAAATGAAACAAACTCCACTGTCAGTCAAGACACACACATCCTGACATCCTACTTTTTTAGCACTCTATGTATTCAGGGCTACATAAAATACAAAGTGTTATGTAGGTATGCTGAAAAAAAAAAAAAAACCACCCTAAAACAGAGATTGGAAGGAAGATGTCTTCTTAAATAATAAATTAAGAGAGATTAGCAGTTTGACCATGATGTAACACATACTCCAATGGACAGCAATTATCAAATGAAGGAAGGAGGATTAGTAGTACATAACTTGTGCCACCCTGAATGTATGTGGAGTATATGAGCAGGTTCCCACTCTTAGAAGCAACTAACCTTCCTGGGACTATCAGCTTAAAGATAGGAAGAAACACGGGTGAGGTGTGCTGGCTTTGGATTTAGCTGGCATTGAGTTGCTGAGCATTTGAGCATCCTGGAAGCAGAAAAGCAAAGAAATGTCAAGATTTCAGAGTGGACATATCCAAAAGGGAAAGAGAACATATTTCTAGGTCTCAGGACCTAACACTGAAACTGATCCAGCCTAGTTATCCGGAAATGATTATAAGTGAAATGAAATACTTTTAAGAAAAACAGGGTGCAAGGAGAACAAATGGGCTAGCCACAAACTACGCTGGGGTGAAGAATCAAAAGGATTAGAATACACTCTCCACCCTAACCTGAGACCATTTCCTTATCCACAAAGTAGGAATAGTACTTGACCGGCTATCAGGATAGTGTGAGATTCAAATGAGAAAGAATAAAAGAAGTTTAGAGCATATCAGAAAATATAAAGTACTATTTATATTTGCAGGATACTATTTTATGATTATAAAAGGAAATACAGAATTTCTGTGAGTCACTATTTTCTCATCTGAAACAAGGGAGTTCAGATTCTCTCTAAATCTTGGCGTTTTAAAGTTGAATACTATATGAGATGTGTTTTATGCTAAGTCAAAGCAATGAGCAAAGAGCTCCGTAAGCATCACTTTATATCTTGGCAGTAGCCAGCAAAGTGATACAGGAGAAGAGCAATGAACCACAATTTACATGTTTTTTACCCCTAACGGTAGAAAATGGTCAGAGGAGTTGAGAGTTACAAGAGATTAAAAACACAGATAGAGATTTAATGTCAACCTAGAGAAATGAAGAATAACTTTGCTTTTTTGCCTCTCAACTATATAGTTATTTATAGTATGAAAGACACTACTATGTTTTATTTTTTGATAGGTTAGAAAAGCAGCTTTATTATAGTACAAAGTATACACTCAGGAATGAGTGTGGGCAGATTTAGAGAAGAATCATGCAACTAATATATATTTACAAGCAGACATTCATATATACTTAATTGGAAAACACAGAGAATATCTAAATTTTAATTACAAAAGTTTAGACCTTGCTTATGGAGACAAACAAAAGTGAAACAGAAGTGATCTCACCAAAAAGTAAAATGTATTGAGTACTCCCATCCTACTGTTTGGTAGGGAATGTCAGTTTGTTGTACACAAGTTACATGAACAAGTAACCAGGAAACCACTATATTATTACACATTCTTTTGTTTGTTTGTTTTAAAGATTTATTTATTTATGCCTACAAGAGCTGGGGTGCAGGCCAGAGAGGCAAGGGGTGAGAGGAGTCACCAGAGACAGAGTGGGGGGGCAGAACAGGTGAACTGACTGAAATACACTGCTGAGCAGCAGGCAAGAAAGGAGAAGTCTGCTGTGCCACGCATGTCACCTCCCTGGCCAGGATCGAACTCTTGCTGCAGTGGCTGCAGAGAGCTTCACAGTGCTGTGTCTTAACCCCTTGTGCCACTAAGGAGGGCCCTTATTACACATTCTTATAATGAGATTTTCATGGTGTTAGATAAATGAGGTACAACTGTAGGGTTATTTACACAGCCGAGAGCCAAGGTTAAAAGAGGCTTGTAAGCAATCCAAACAGCTGTTGCTAAGATCAAATAGTAAAGCAGTGTTCCAACCTAACTTACACATTCCCCTGGTTTTCTGACCCCCAGAGCAGATCAGACACAGGAAGTTAGAAGGAGAGCAGATTACTAAAAGACAAGAACAATAGTCACTTATTACCATAGTAATACAGGAGAGAGAAAAGGTGTAAAAAGCAGTACCACACAGCTTGGTATCTTGAAAGTCATTACTTCCAAGAGTGGCTACAAGAGCAGCTATTTATAATCATGACTAAATGAGCAAGAAAAACCTTTATAACATCAAAGAAGTTTTCGAATATAGTGTCTTTTCATATTTTAAGCTTTCAAAATTTAGTTTTATTATTGGGACAATTTATGAATATGGAGCATTTTGTTTCAGGGTATTATGTGTATGAAAACTTTACTAAAGCAATATATGTACAGGAAAATATTAGCCTATCAGTGAAGGCCTTTATTGGAAGTCTCTGTTGATTATCTGTGTGGTAAAGTAGTAACAAAATGTTCTTGAATATCTAAGCTGACTTCCTGAAAATGCTATTAGTAAAGGAATTTAAGTTGTACTTTTTATCAAAATGTTCTTAATGAAAACATTGCAACCAGCAAGTGATAACAGACTAGGTATAGAAAAAAAAAGAGCTTATTAAATAAAGTAGGAAAAATGAAATGAGGAAAAAGTAAGAAGAGACCAGATTTTTAAAACAAATTTATTTATTTATGCATATAGAACTGGGGTACAGGCCAGAGGTGCAGGGGAGGTTAGAGGATTTGCTAGAGAGCAAGGAGCAGAACAGGCAGATTGAGGAAGTACACTGTTGAGGGGAGCAGCAGGAGATGCAACAGGTCTGCTGTGCCATGTGGGTCACCTCCCTGGCTGGGGATTGAATTTGTGCTGAAGCGTCCATGGCCAGTGTGGCAGTGCTGTGCCTTAAACCGTTTCACTACTAAGGACAACCCAAGACCAGAATTTTTAAAGATACAAGTGAGGGATAAATGAAAACAGGAGGCTGAACAAAAGTTCCAGAAAAAAACAAGTGTGACAAGTGCTGAGCTACGGGGATGGGCCCGATTCTATTTCTGAAAAATGTTGAACTCCGGACTATATATGAAGTTTTGTAGAACAATAATTCTTGCTTAAGCAGAGGGTACTGGACATGATCTGGCTGTCTCCTTACTTTGTATAATGTAGTTATGTTCAGTGTTAAACAACAACTAGAAGTTTTCTTGGTATCCAATATGAATTATTACTAGTAGCATGTAAAAATGCAGGATTTTTGGGTCCTCCCTGGTGCAACAGGTTAAAACACAGCACTATGAAGCTATCACAGCCACTGCAGCATGAGTTAAATCCCTGGCCAGGGAGGTGACCCACATGGCCCAGCAGAACTCTCCTGACCTGCCAACTGCTCCTCTCAGCAGTGTATTTCAGTACATCTGCCTATTCTGCTCCCCACTCTGACTCAGGTGAGTCCTCTCACACCACGCACCTCTGGTCTATACCCCAGTTCTATATGCATAAATTAATAAATATATTTTTTTAAATCTAGGCTTTTCCAGAAAGAAAAGGAAAAATACCGAATGGTTTCACTCATAGCAGGAGTATAATGGATGAGGCAAGAAAACAACAACAATAATAATAATGGACAGTATATAGAGAGACATTTTATGGGGGTGGAGTGGGGAATGAGATCAAAAACAGTGGGGGGAGGGAACTGCACTGGACTTTGGTGATGGCACATGGGTGACTTGGTGATGAGAAGCCCAAGGGGAGTACAACTGAGATGGAAAAATGCACAAAATGATGGAAAAATAAACATTGGGAAAAAAAACAAAACAAAACCTAGGCTTCTTCTCATCTAGCTACAGCTACGTCTATACAATCCACTATGTTCCTAAACAAGGCTATAAACTCCTTGATCTAGGACTGTTTCTCCTAACAAAGGACCTTTATTTTGGCCATTTTTCTTTTTGAACCCCATCTCATAATTGAGCAGCTTTTAGTTCGACTTTATTTTTCCTCCTTGTCACTCCTGTTTACATGTTTGCTGGTGATGTAAACTGCTTCCAAGGATAGGAAGTGACAGCACCAAATGCCACATCACAGCACTGGTGACCTACCATACACCATGCCCTGCTTCCCAGGCCTGGTGAATGTAAACCTTACAAGAAGAGCCCTGCTTTTTATTTTTATATGTGCCCAAAGATATCCAGAATAATTACAAGTATATTCTCCTTCATTAACTTAGGGGTTTTTTCCCTTCCTACAACTATATTACATTGAAACACCTACTATTCTCTAATTTAAACCCATGTCAACATATAATTCACCCACTTTTTCCTGGATAGAAAACTTTCTTAACCTTCTTTCTATTCCTTCTCTCCCTCTTTCCACTTCCCATCAATTACTTATGCAATTTCTAAACTGTCTTAATGTCATGTTTCTCCTAAAAACAAATCACCCATTAAACCTTTTAACTCAGTTGTTCTTGGCCATTTTCTGTCCAGCTTATCAGTGGGGACCTATTTCTGCTCACTAATGACAAAAATAAATAAATAAAAAATGGAGGTTGGCAGGTTTATTTGACAGAGTAGCTCCTGTCAAGTAGGCTCCATTTGGCTGAGAAATGCTGCTATAACAAACTTCTAAAAGGTTAGTTTGTAGCTGATAAGGATAAAAAATTCACAGCAGAAATTAGACAGTATAACAAATTACTTCAGTATATGGTTCTTACTTATAGAGATAGACATATATTCATGGCGTGGGAAAACAAAGATTTTCTGTCTCAAATTTTATATTCTAAGGATGTCTAAAGTACTCTAAAATAACTCTATAGCAGTTCAAAACAATACTGTTGAGTTCTCGAGTGATTATCAGGATTAAAAAATATATATTTTTAATACATAGAAAGGCAATTTTCTTAATTGCCCAAAAGAAATGAAATATACATCCTAACTTGGAGATGCTCTGCATTAAGCTAGTAGTCTGGGCTAAAGAGCGATAATGCAGATCAAAGAACAGGCAGTTTTCAGAATGGCCACAATATAGAGGCTCCTATGCCCAGCTGGAAGTGGGAAAAAAGAGCTGAGCTGCAAGCAGCCTGTGGTTCTGAGGGTTGGGGCCCAGACTAGCAGCAGGAACTAAGAGCCTCCTGGGAGGAAAGTTACTCAAAACCTCCATCCTCACTGCATGGTTTGTGTGTCAACCTTTGCTCTGATACATGCAACGGTATTTGGATAATACTCTAAGGTAAGGACTTTTAGACTTAGTTAAGCTGCTGAGTGATGGAGGGAACTCTAAGCTGTATGCAGGGGACAACGAATCTACTCAAGCACTAGTTCTGGGTTCCTCAAGGGAGCTTCTACACACTGCCCTACTGGCAGAAGCAAGAGAAAAAGGATGAAGGGTAAGTAACTGCAAACTTAGGAATCTGATCTAACAACAGGAATATGAAGTCAAGTATTTTCAAGTGTCTCAAGAAACTGAAAAGACTATTAACATGCTATGATGCATTCCAGACATAACACAGTTTCAAACTTAACAGTATATGGGAAAAGGGGTGTGGTCCACAGAACTGATTTTTGAAACATGAAAAATAAAAGATGTTAATGCAAGAATAGTGGGAAAGAGAATTATTCAAGATTTTCTTATACTTTGTATGCATTTTAAAAAGTAGAAAAACAAAGCAAATTACTTCATAGAGTACTATGCTCTTCTAACAGAGTTATTTTTTTCAGTTTGATAGGAATTAAAGCCTCTCCATTAAAAATAAAAGAATGAAAGCTGCATATTCACTACCTCTTGCTGTGGAAGACAATTTTAGGCCTACTAAATTATTTAAGAGTAAGAGAACATCACTATAGTCAATCAGAATGCACTCATTTCTAATTTGCATCATTCGCAATTTGCACGTACAGAGCACTGGTAAACACTATTCTAGCTGCTATTAAATTTCTTCATAACAAAAAACACTTCTTACTTTAGTGGAACTTTCAGTTAAATACACTGTTAAAAACATTTTTCTTGACTGCAGGATAAGAGATTAAACAGGAAGGTGAAATCCATTCTCTCTCCAGGAAATTCTTAAGGGGAATAAATGGTATTTTAAATCAAATGATAAACATGTAGGAGTGTTTAAAGACCACAGTCTGCAAATCTATCTTCCATATCTTTTAGAGCCCTGTTTGGTGGGGAAGTTAGGAAAGTCAGTATGATTTACACAATGAACAGCCTGATACTTCTCTTTGAAAGTTAATACCAAAAATTGAGAATACTAGACAGGAAGGGGAAAGGTGATGAGTAAAGGGGGAAGAGGTGCAATGGGCCACAGTGGACAACTATGTGTGCCATGGGGATGGGTGTGGCATGGTAACACACAGTTAAGAGGTGTGAACCTAGACCTCTAAACCAGTGTTGTAAACCAATGTTACCTCCATTTAAAAAAAGTCAATCCCACTATTTTGAGAAAAGTTCAATCTATTGAAGAAAACATTTTGTCTAGCTAAAGTATTTCCCAATAAAATTAGGCATCTTATAAAATTTCTTTTCTAACATAGAAATGAGATTAAAGAAATGAAAAAAAAAAAGAAGATAAAAGTTGTGTCCTTTTGCAGTAGGGCTGAAAACAGATGAAAGAGTGGCCACGAATGTGCTGCAGTGGCATTCAGTAAACTACTGCCATGTACCAGAAACATAACAATTCAAGAGCTTTCTTACACAATTTTCTTTCCCTAAGAAATTCTTCTAGATTTTACAAAACAGGTCTCAGCACAGGAAAAGAGACTGTCAGGAGTCATCAACTCTGGTACCTTCAAACACCTGTTAGTTCCAGAGTGCTTATGTCTCCACACTCACCTCATCATCACTGTCAGACGTTTCAGAGTCTGAAGAGGCTGCAGGCTGACTCACAGGGGGCTCCTTCTCCTCAGAATCACTACGCTTCCGCTTTGCCAGGGACAAGAGCTCCTGATAGGGCAGAAGTAGTCGCATGAGTTTTATTCAACAGAGAAAAAATGTGCAAGAATAAAATGCCTACACCCCACCCCTTAGATCTCTTCTACTTTTCTATGCTTTGAATTGATAGGAAATGTATGTTTGAAAAGGAACAGATTAGAAAACTGAGCTGGAGGCTACTCCCAAGTTGTCACTATCTCCTCTATAAGCTACAGAATGACTGCCTTTATATATATATTACAACAGTTTATTTTTACATCATTTTGTACATTTTTTTTCCCATCTCAATTGTAATCCCCGCGGGTTTCCCATCACCAAGTCACCCATGTGCCATCACCATAATCCCGTGCACTTCCCTCCCCACCCCACCCCCGTTTTTGATCCCATTCCCTACTCCATCCCCGCAAAATGAGAATGACTGTCTTTTTAAAGAAAAGACATACATACAAGAACTGTGGGAGAGGCCAGAGGTGCAGGGGGTGGTGGAGGGGAGGATTAACCAGAGACAAAGCGGGGAGCAGAACAGGTGATCTACTGAAATACACTGCTGAGGGGGAGCAGCAAGACATTCAGGAGAGGCTTGCTACACCCTGTGTGGGCCAGCTCCCCAGCTGTGGACTAAACTCAGGTTAGTGGTGACAGTGCTGAGACTTAACTCCTAAGCCACCAGGGAGGCCCTTCTGAAGTCATTTTTAAATGCTTAAACCAGGAAAAAAAACAACCCATATTTTAGTATTTAATACAGGGTTGGGCAACAAGCAGTAAGTGTGCTAGCCATTACATCAAAAAAAATTGACAACTCAATATTCCCATTCAGAAACTGCTTTGCACTGGTGGTAATATAAGTGAGGTGAGAGAGGAAGGGATGTGGCATTAAGTCACTGACAATCAGAGTTTGCTCTCTCAAGTGGTTCCTCTCTCCTGTTACTTCTTTGCAGCTCTCTCCAATCACTAGATGGCAACAAAAGGATACTTTCCCTGTTCTCCCTCTCTGCTAATCCTGTGCAATGATACTAGATGCCAGACACTTTCCTAAGTATCTAATATTTCATATTAAACTTAAAACAAATGTTATTTATTTACACATATGAGAACTGGGGTGTAGCCAGAAGTGCGCAGAGACAGAGGATTCACCAGAGGCAGAGTGGAGAGTACAACAGGCAGATCTATTGAGATACACTGCTGAGGGGAACAGGGGGCAAGACAGGAATGTCTGCTGTGCTATGTGAGTCAGTTCCCTGGCAGAGGACTGAACTCCTTCTTATTGCAGTTGCTGGCAAGAGCTTGATTGTGCTGTGTCTTTAACCCCTGTGCCACCAGGGAGGCCCTTAAAGTAAACTTTAAGGTAAACCAGAACAACCTAAGTATCATTATCATCCCACTATACAACATTATGCATGTACAAATACACGCATAAATAAACACTACATTAACAACAGTATGGACATATCAAAGATAAAGAAACTAAGGGTCAGGAGAGGTTAAGTAACTTACCCAAGGGAACACAGCTAGTACATGGTAGAGTCAGAATTCAAACCAGAGCAGATGGAATCCTAGCTCCTAATTAAGTCACGGTTAACTAGTCTAAAACATTTTTCCCTTCTGCCAAAAGAGAAAAATACAACCGATAAATACCAGTGGTATTATTCCTTGATGATGATGGTGCTGTACAATTATAGGTCAAGTGCCAAGATAGATTTCAAAATAATATATTGCTACAAAGAATCTGTTTTCTTCTTCCAGTCTCTTTCTATTTTAGTATACCCTCCTTGGCTGGAATGAGAAAATGACCTTCTCAGATTAACAGCTGACACACTCTCTTCTTTATAAGTTATGAAATGTTACTCTTCTCATTTCATTAGAGAAAGCTAGCATACCAACTTCCAGAAAATGCTGAATATCATAAGAACGCTCTACTTTTTCATATCAAAATGGCAATTCCTATAGGACAATGCAAATTATAGCAATACGGTTTTTAGAACTTTGTTGTAACTTACAGTAATTTTATCCTTTCTTATGTAAAGTTCTCGGAGTCTGACAAATATACAGTTTTATCACTCCCACAACCAAGACATAGGAAAATTTCATCATCCATCCAAATTCTCTATTCTCTTCATATCCCTCCCACCATCCCATGGCAACCATAGACCATTTTCTGTTCCTGAAGATCTGCCTATTGTAGAATATCATATAAGTGGAATCATACAGTATGTGATCTTTTCAGTCTGGCTTCTTGGCATAATGCATTTGTGATTCATCCACATGTAGCATGTGTCAGTAGTTTATTCCCTTTATTGTTAAGTAGTAATTCGCTCACTGTATGGGTACATCACATTTTGTTTATCCATTTACAAGTTGAGAAGCATGTGGGTTATTTCCATTTCGGAGCTATCATATGTTCATGTGTAGGTTTTGTAGATACAAGATGTTATTTTCTTGGGTAAATGTATAGGAGTGGGATTGCTAGGCGATATGGTAATTTGTATGTGGTCTTTATTACCCTTTTTTCCCTATTACCTTAGTGCAAATTTATAAAATTTACTACTACTTCTGTAGGTAATCTCTTTTCTAACCTGTTGAGGTTCACAAATACTCTAGAATTCTGTTTTAAGGCCAACTCATTATAATAGGGATATGGATATGCTATCAATCAAATTCTCTCCTGAAACATTATTACTTGCAAGACATTAAAAATTACTGTAACTAAAAAAGTTAGTTATGCCTTCCTATTAAAGAGGTCCTATTCTATACCAAAAACCTAACAAATACCTCTCCATAAACAACTGCATCTAATTGGTACAGACTCTCATCTATGATATTAAACACTACATTAACAGTATGGACATATCAAAATCTTCTTCACAGTGAAACATCCTTTCTATAAGTTCAGGAAGTTACTGATGGCAAGGTCTCTCTTTATAATTAAGTGTTTTATAGTCAATCAAGGGCTGATAAGTATGGAGGAACAGACCAAACTACAATGGGAAGGTTTTTCCAACACTGCAAATATGAAGAGACCCTATCAGATTTGGTTACCTAGGGGAGTTGAGTTATCCAACAGCTATACTGAAAAAAGTCAGTCTGAAACGAATTTATGCAGGAGGTAGGTCTATCTGTAGCTCTCTCCTGTCTGTCTACTTCCTTATATTGCACTGGTTGAGATAATATTGCTGTGAGTCTAGTGGTTCTCTCATCATCCCTGCATTTCATCTCATCCAGAAAAACTGTGTCTACTTATCCTGACATTCCTCTTGGGGAACAGCAGTGTGGGATGCCAGCATGTTATATCAAATTTAAGCTAACTAAAGATCTGCCTAAATTATGTCAATGTTTAACATACTACAGATATGATGGTGTAGGATACCAAATCTAGCTTCTAGAGCAGTTATGGACTAATGCGACTGGAGCTTAGCAAGCCAGGAGGGAGAATGCAATGAGATGGGTCAGATGCAAGAAGAAACCAGACCATTTCAAGGTTTATAAACCAGAATCAAATGCACAGATTTTATCTGAGGGCAGTGCAGGGAGCAGCAAATGATTTTAAGCAGGGAAGTAAACCTCCTCCCCATCATTCCAAGGCTTTTGTTTTTTTTAAAGATTTTTTATTTTAATTTATGCATATAGGCCCTCCCTGATGGTGCAGCGGGTTAAAGCACAGCACTAAGAAGCTAAAGCCACTTCCACATGAGTTTCATCCCCGCCTGCCCTGGAGGTGACCACATGGCGTGGCAGGCCTCTCCTGACCGGCCCGCTGCTCCCCTCAGTAGTGTACTTCGTCAGTTGGTCTGTTCTGCTCCTCACTCTGCCTCTGGTGAATCCACTCACCACCCCTGCATTTCTGGCCTGTACCCCAGTTATATATGCACAAATAAAATAAATCTTTAAAACAAATTATGCATATAAGAGCTGGGGTGTAGGGCAGAGGTGTGGAGGAGTGAGAAGATTCATCAGAGACAGAGTGGGAATTAAAATAGACAGATCGACTGAAATACACTACTGAGGGAAGTAGGGGGTGAGACAGGAGAGGTCTGCCACGCCATGTGGGTTACCTCACTGGCCCGGGATGGAACTAGTGCTGTAGTGGCTACAGATCGCTTCATAATGCTGAGACTTAACCCCTGACACCACCAAGGAAGCCTCAATGTCCCTTATTTGTAAGTAATCCTACGATAACCAGAAAAATTTGGTATCTTTCCAAATGGATGTGCCAACTAGCATTTGCTTATCAAAAAAAATTTTTTATAAAGTGCCTATTCTGTATCACAGACATTATTTTCAATTAACTACTGGATGTCTTCACTTGGATATCTCATACACTATTTTAAACTCTACATATCCAAAACTGAATTTATGATCTTTACCTTTATAACTGATCTTCCTTCAGGGATCTGTGTCATACCAGAACCTCCTCCTTCTTAGCCCAACATCCAATCAGTCATCCCATCCTCTCAGACTTATATCCTGAATATCATGTCAAACTGAAGCTGCTTCCTGTGGTCTCCATAACCACCTGTGAGTCCTATATTCAATATTGACCAGGTGCATACCAGGCACTATTCTAGGTGCAGGGAAATTACAGTGAACAGGTAGTCCTTCCCATCTGAGCTACCACTCCAGGGAATCTTATGCTCTCTGTCTCCTTTTGTCTGGATTACTTCATCTGCCACCTAACTGACGTCCCCTCTCCAGATTACTCTCCACATAGCAGCCTGGGCAAATTAAAAAAAAAAAAAAAAGATTTATTTATTTATGCATACAGAACTGAGGTAAAGGCCAGATGTGCAGGGGCAGTGAGAGGATTCACTAGAAACAGAGTGGGGAGCAGAAAAGGCGGACTGACAAAGTACACTGCTGAGGGGAGCAGCTGGCCAGACAGGAAAGGTCTGCTGCGCCATATGGGTCACTTCCCTGGCTGGGGACTGAACTCATGCTGAAGTGGCTGGGGCTAGCTTTGTAGTGCTGTGTTTTAACCCACTGTACCACAATGGATGGCCCGTGGGCAAATTTTTTAAAAGACAAACTTGAACACCTCTTAAGCTTAAAATCTTGATGAGATTTATAAGGAACCACAAAACTCTCCTGACTAAAACAAAGAGACTGGAGACATCACACTCCCAGACTTCAAGCTATACTACAAAGCCATAATCAAAACTGCATGGTACTGGGACAAGAAAAGACATACGGACAAATGGATCTGAACAGAAAACCCAGATATAAACCTACAGGTTTATGGACAACTAATTTTTGACAAAGGAGCAAAGAAGATGCAATGGAACAAAAAGTTTGTTCAGCAAATGGTCCTGGGAAAACTGGATGACTACATGCAAAAAAAATGAAGCTATACTACTACATTGCACCATGCACAAAACCAACTCGATATGGATTAAAGAACTAGACATAAGGTCCTGAACCATAAAATATCTAGAAGAAAAGGTAGGCGAAACTCTGCGTGACATATACCAATAATATCTTTAAAGATACACACTCAAAGCAAGGACAGTGAAGGAAAGAATAAATAGCTGGGACTAGATCAAGTTAAAGAGCTTCTGTATAGCAAGAGAGACACTACACAAAACAAAGAGACAACCCACTGACTGGGAGAAAATATTTGCACACAATACTAACGACAAAGGACTGATCACAAAGGAACACAAAGAGCTCATTAAAATCAACAAAAATTAAGTGAACACCTCATCAAAAAATAGGCAGAAGAGCTACAAAGACACTTCTCCAAAGAAGAAATGTAGATGGCCAGCAGGAATATTAAAAAATGTTCAACATCACTTGTAATAAGGGAAATGCAAATTAAAAGCACAATGAGATACCACCTCACACCACTGAGAATAGCACATACTAAAACAACTAGCAACAACAAATGTTGGTGAGGATGTGGAGAAAAAGAAACCCTCCTGCACTGCTGGTGAGAATGCAAACTAGTACAACCACTATGGAAAACTGTTTGGAGGTTCCTCAAACTGCTAAACATGGAGCTTCCCTACTACCCAGCAATCCCACTCCTAGGTATCTACCCAAAAGATACAAAAACACTGATTCAAAAAGACATCTGCACCCCCATCTTTACTGCTCTATCTACAATAGGGAAGATGTGGAATCAACCCATATGCCCAAAAATAGAACACTGGATTAAAAAGGTATGGAACATATATACAATGGAATATTACTCAGCAAGCAAAAAAGATAAACTCATGCCTTTTGCAGCAACATGGATGGAGCTGGAAGGGATCAAGCTTAGTGAAGTAAGCCAGAAAGAAAAAAGAAAAATACTGGATGGTTTCACTTATAGCAGGAGCATTAAGGGGTCAGGTGGAAAAAAAAAGAGAGACAAACAAATGTAATAGAGTAAAAATGAAAACAATGAACAACTATAAACCAGAGACATTTTATGGAGGTGAAAGGAGGAATAGGATCAGAATTGGGGTGGGAAGAGTGCACTGGACTGTGGTGATAGCACACCAGTGAACTGGTGGTGGGAAGCCCATGGGGATTACAACTGAGATGGAAAAGTGCAGAAAATGAAGAATGGTAAAAACAACAACAACAACAACAAAAAAAAACATGTAATTAAAAAATAGCTTAAAAATCTTCAGTGGTTTGCTATTATTTTTAGCATAAAGTCCAAGTTCATTAACATCATCAACATGAGTCTGGTAGTGGCTTTTAAACTTTTTGAGCAGGCCCTACTGTATGATAAATTATGCAACATATCCTAGCATACATGTACATCTATATATGCAAAACACAAGTTTCAGAAAACAATGCTTATCTTTACTAGATCTGACACATCTGGTGTTTTCTATTGGACTCATCTTCAGTTTTTAAAAAAAATATTTATTTACACATATAAAATCTGGGGTACAGGCCAGATGTGTATGTGTGGGAGGGGGGTGATAGGTGTCACCAGAGACAGTGTGAGGAGCAGAACAGGTGGATGTACTCAAATACACTGCTGAGGGGAGCAGTGAGTGAGACAGGAGATGTCTGCTTTGACACGTGAGTCACCTCCATGGCCATGGATCGAATTCGTGCTGCAGCTGGCTGCAAGAGCTTCATAATGTTGCAGTTTAACCTGTGGTGCCACCAGGGAGTGCCCATTTTTGTTTTTAACGCTAGCTGTAATCTATTAAAGTGACTTTCCATTTTCAAAGGGTGCAAACAAAGATTACTTCAACTTCATTTAGATCACTCATTCTCCAACCAGTTATATTCCAGTCACTGCTTTTTTTCAGTTTCATGATGGTGTTAGCTCCTTCCTGATTCAATGCTTTTGTACATGCTGGTTGCTCAACCATAAACACTTAAAATTTCCCTTGACTATTTTTTTTTTTTAAAGATACATTTATGGGCCTTCTCTGGTGGCGCAGCAAGTTAAAGCACAGCACTAAGAAGCTAAAGTCACTTCAGCGTGAGTTCAATCCCCACTCCTGGAGGTGACCACATGGTGTAGGCAGACCTCTCCTGACCCACCCGCTGCTCCCCTCAGCAGTGTTGGCCTGTTCTGCTCCCCACTCTGTCTCTGGTGAATCCTCT
>NW_004567124.1:25574735-25581075 GCF_000260355.1 Condylura cristata
TACAAGTATCCTTGCTCTTTCTTGGGTAGCACAATCGCTGAGCAAATCCTATGCCTGCCCCTCTTTTTCTCCCTCCCTATTTTAAACTCCTTGAAGATGGAAAGAATTTCCATTTTGTTTACCTGATAGCCCTAGTATATAGCACTAATAATTTTGTTGGAAGATAATCTCTGCCACTGAGGAACTATAGTCTAGGAAGGGGGCTAGAACTACATTAACAAAACTGGTGTCAAAAGATGGGCTTTGAATTTTTTCTAAGTCACTGCTAAAACTCAGGTGGGAATAAATCTTCCTGGCACCTACAGACACTATAAAGAAAAGCTGTGTAAAATAGCAAATGTTACATTAAGCTAGATGCAACATTATGACACAAATTTAAAACCTTACAAGTCAACACTGACACTTCTAACAAGTTCATACTGACCAAACTTTGTTCTCACTAGTACAAAGGCCATATTAAGGACAAAACAACTTTTAAAACTTTTCAACTTTGGCTCTCCTTGGTGGTGCAGCAGGTTAAAGCTCAGCATTGTATGCTAGCTGCAGCAGCTTCAGCACCAGTTTGATCCCTGGCCCAGAGGTGACTCAGGAGGTGATCCACATGGCACGGCAGACCTCTCCTGACCTGCCCGGCTCCCCTCAGCAGTGTATTTCAGTCTGCCTGTTCTGCTCCCCACTCTGTCTCTGGTGAATCCTCTCACTGCTCCCACACCTCTAGCCTGTACCCCAGTTCTGTATGTATAAATAAATATATTTAAAACAAAACAAAAATTTCAACTTTTACGTGGAATGTTTATGGAAGGATACTTTGTTTGTAACAATAACATTTTTTACATATGATGCCTGAAAATATTTCCTAGAAAATACTTAAGAGGTCTATTTTCCCAAAGATAAACTATTGGAAAACAGGATATGAAAATATAATGATCATTTTAATTAAGAAATTATGAAATAAAGAATCCCAGTATGGATGTAGCTCAATTTTTTTAGAAAGGCAGAGTAATGTTTTACATATACTGAGTTCCATTGTTCTGAAGAGAACTCAGGTTTCTTTATTTTCTTGGATGGTTTTCATTTTATAGAATGAACCCACTGCATAAATACTATTCCATAAAGATAAAATGATCTAAATTATTCCCATTCAAGTACATAATGGAGGGGAGCTTAAAGATTTGCTTCAAACTGTGTTATATTTCACCCAGGAGGTACCAAAGGCAATTTTAAATGATGAGATATGGCCAACATTAAAAACAAGGTCATTATCATCAGATGACAAATTAAAAGAAATCTTTCCAATTCTCAGAGGTCTGAGATTTTTTAAAAAAGCTTTTGAGAACTCTCCTGCACTGTTGGTGGGAATGCACAGCAGTACAACCACTAAGGAAAACTGTTTGGAGGTTTCTCAGACTGCTAAAAATGGAGCTTCTATATGACCAAGCAATACCAATCCTAGGTATCTTCCCAAAGGACACAAAAACACTGATTCAGAAAGACACCTGCGGCCCTCCCTGCTGGCACAGCACTCAGAAGCTAAAAACCACTTCAACATGAGTTCGATCCCCGCCTGTCCCAGAGGTGACCACATGGCACGGCAGACATCTCCTGACCTGGCAGACATCTCCTGACCCGCCTGCTGCTCCCCTCAGCAATGTACTTTGATGATCTGCCTGTTCTGCTCCCCACTCTGTCCCTGGTGAATCCTCTCATGGCTCCTGCACCTCTGGCTTGTACCCTAGGTCTGAATGCATAAATACATAAATCTTAAAAAAAAAAAAAAGACACCTCCATACCCATGTTTATTGCTGCTTTATTTACAACTGGAAAGACATGGAATCAACCCAAATGCCCAAAAGTAGATGACTGGATTAAAAAGATGTGGTACATATACACAATGGAATATTACTCAGCCATCAAAAAGATAAACTCATGCCTTTTTCAGCAACATGGATGGAGCTGGAAGGGATCATGCTTAGTGAAATAAGCCAGAAAGAAAAGGGAAAATACCAATGGTTTCACTCATGGCAGGAGCATAAAGGACCAGGGGTGAATATAATAATAATAATAATGAACAACTATATACCAGAGACATTTTATGGGGGTGGAGTGGGGTATGGGATCAAAAATGGGGGGGCTCAAGGGGATTGCAAATGAGATGGAAATATGCTCAAAATGATGTAAAAATAAACGATTATATATATATATATATATATTAAAAAATGAGGGGGAAGTGCACTGGACTATGGTGATGGCACACAGGTGGATTGGTGGTGGGAAGTCCATGGGGATAACAATTGAGATGGAAAAAAGGCACAAAATGATGTAAAAACAAACTATAAAAAAAACAAACTTTGAAAAGTTAAATTTTAAACTACTCTGACTCAATTACTACGTAGGTCTTCCCATCAAGATGGAAGGAAAAAAGGAAATAGCTTTCAGTAAAAAGCATCCCAACAATTCAAATGGTTTTAGAGATTGTGAAAACACAGCATTTTTGCCTCCGTTCTCTCCCAAACTGAGGTGTCTGAAAATACTTGCAAGTAGACTGTTCCCAACCATTAATATAAATAAGCATCTGGGTTATAGCTGGTAAAAATGCAGAGTCCAGGGTTCTACCTCCTGAGGGTCTTACTCAGTAGGACTAGGGTGGGAGCTCTGATGGAGTATTGCTAAGTTAGCACCCAGCAGCTTCTTGCACACATTCTCCTCCTCCCTCCATCAGGGAAAAACCAGCAGAGAAGGCTCATTTGCCTCACCTGCATTACGAACTAAGAGTAGCTCTCTGCCTACTTATGACTGTGCAGGTGCCTCTCTCTTTCTAACAAACCTGCCCTTTTAAAATAAAAAGAAAGAAAGAAAAGGCCTAGGTGGACACAATACTTCTGACATAATGACTTAGATCCCTTTCTGGAAAACCTAGGGACAAAGGACCTCCTTACTGTGCTCCATTCTCAAACCAGACATTCAGAGATGTGTCTGGTTTGTTCTTTTCCACAAGGACCATACAATCAATAGTAAATACAGTGTAATTAATATAATCAATGAAGACTCAACTAGTTGGAGCGGCCCAAGGTATCTTGGACAGGAAAAGGCCCAGAATGTATTAATTTTGTTCTGAAGATTCCTAAAGACTCTCTCCCTTTATTTAATTTTTTAAAAAGATTTATTTATTTATAATGAACAGCTATATACCAGAGACATTTTATGTGGGTGGAATGGGGAATGGGATCAAAAACAGTGGGGGGAGGGAAGTGCGCTGGACTGGACTATGGTGATGGCACATGGGTGACTTGATGATGGGAAACCCATGGGGATTACAATTGAGATGAAAAAATTTGTACAAAATCATGTAAAAATAAACTATTATATTATTTTTAAAAAAGATTTATTTATTTATGCATACAGAACTGGGGTACAGGCCAGAGGTACAGGGGTGGTGAGAGGATTCACCAGAGACAGAGTGAGGAGCAGAATAGTCAGATGACAAAGTACACTGTGAGGGGAGCAGCGAGTGGGTCAGAAGAGCCTGCCATGCCATGTTGGTAAGCTCCGGGGTGGGGAATCGAACTCATGGTGAAGTGGCTTTAGCCAATTTGTGCTGTGCTTTAAGCCGCTGCACCACCAGGGAGGACCCTCTTTATATAAAATTTTAAAGATTTATTTATTTATGCATACAGAATTGGGGCACAGGCCAGAGGTGCAGGGGCGGTGAGAGGATTCACCAGAGACAGAGTGGGGAGCAGAACAGGTGGATTGAATGAAATACACTACTGAGGGCAGAGCAGCGGGCAGGTCAGGAGAGGTCTGCCATGACGCGTGGGTCAGCTCCCTGGCTGGAGATGGAACTTGTGCTGCGGTGGCTGAAAAACAGGCTGGTAATGAAAATCTTCTGAAAGTCTTTAGTGAAAACTTCTAGAGGGCATGGATCTTTTTCTTTAACTCCTGAGAGCCTGAACAGATAGGGGCTCTTTCAAGATGTGCAGGGTAAGGGAATTTTGATCAGGTTTCCATCCAATAAAAAAAGGCCAACAAGTAGTTGAAGAGAAAGAAGTTGAAATTGCTGTTAAAGTGTATTAGGTATTAGACACATTTAATACTTATTCCTTAAGAGTTGGCTTTAAAGTTGCAATCCCCTATAGTTCCCACTTTGAAAAAGCTGTAGATCAGCTAAAATCTCTATGACATAAGGAAACTTTCAATTCATTTTATTTGTCAGAATTCTGTGGAAAATCACTAAGCACAGAAATATATCATCAGCACAGAAATTTTAACACTGCTTTACTGAGGGAGTTCCCCAAATAATATGTTTAATTGATGTACCAATTTTCTCTAAATTATTCAATGTACTTTATGATTTCTAGCAATGTGGAATATGAAACATCATGAAACATTATTCTTATTTTGCAACATGAAAAAAAACCAGTAGGTTAAGTTGGTATATTGGAAGAAAAGAGCATATAGGCCTGTAGTCATGCATATTTGGATTCAAATTCTAACTCTACCACATATAAGTTGTGTGAATCTAGGAAATTACTTCAACTTGTTTTCCCTGTGTATACCATGGGGGAAATGATACTAACTTCACCATAACTTGAAAACTTAAAAAATGTAAACTTAATTAAGATAACTACTTCACCCCTGGCACTATTTAAATGTCAGGTAAATTTATAACCAGAAACATCTACATGTCTAGATCAGAAAATTGTAAAAATAATAATGATAAAGTTCTAGTCCTCCTAAGTATCAGTCTAAAATTATCAAACAAACGTTCCCAATCAAGAATATCTTTTTATAGTTTTGTAAGCTTAGGAGCCTTTCACAATTAGAAGATTTTCAACTTATTTTATAATTCCTATTCCAAAACAAGACCTCTATTCCTTTGACAGTTCTTCACTAGTCCTACTATTTTCCTAACTCCATACCATCATTTTCAAAACAGACCTGTTTTCAACACATTTTCAGGCCCTTCTCCTTAAGTCTTCCCTTTTTAATATCCTACTATTTTAGTCTGAGACCTCTGATCTAACACAAAAGATCCCCATGTCTCCCAACAAGTCACTGAAATGAAAGCTTTAGTATGCAAGTTCTTGTACCAAGTTAATTCTTACAAGTACTTGATCCTTACAATAGCCCAATAAGACAGACAAAACTGATGTCATATCTGGATCTTATAGCTAAGACCAAAGTGCATGGCCTTAAAGTATCATAGGCCAGCCTAGAACTCGAAATTTCAGATTCTACGATCAGTAATCTCTCTGCTCAACTCTTGCATATTCTTTATAACATTTTATTCACAGAACATGGAAGAAAACCCTCTTTGTATATCCTGGTATCACCAGAGCAAAAGACAGCTTCCATCCTACAGTTTAGTGTATACTAGACTATATAAACACCTCAAACAACCTCAAGGCACTGACGCTAAAGTTACTTTCAGTGGTCCCTGCAGAGTCTTCAAGTCAGGAAGAATTGCATGGAAAGGACCAAAAGGCCTTGGACACAGTACCTCCGTGGCGCCCTATATATTTCTCCACTTCTGCCCTCTTTCTGATTCCCACGAGTTTTCTTCGGCCTAACATCCCAACGAGGACCATACTCAACCACAAATGATACTACTTGCCAAACAGAATGGTGTCCCATGTACGCCTTCCTCGCCAAGCACAGCAAAGATGCCTGGCACATACACGGGTGTCCCTCCTCTGTCCACACCCCCAGCCAGAAAAACTTCATCTTCTGAGCCCGGACCTTCTCGGGCCTCTCCCCTTCAATGCCCCACGCTCACCCATGCACCTCCTCCAAAACCTCCTAGCCTCCCGGGTTGGCGGACTATACTTCCTATCTCTCCGGGCCGGAACAACCTGGCCTGCAGCCCGCAGGCCTGATCTGGTCGGGGCAGATCACCGGCCCTTTGGGTCCCCCGAGCCCAAGGCCCACCAGCCCGGTCCCTGCCCCGCCTCCCCGCCCAAGGCGCCAAGATCTCCGGGTTGGGGCTCCAGGCCCGGGCCGGACTCCGAGGGCGCCCGGCACTGCGGGGAGGACAGAAAGGAGGCGGCAGCCGCGGTCAGGGTTCGGGGCGGGTCTGGCGCTCCGGCGGGAGGCCCCGGGCCCCGCCGGTTCCCGGCTCCCGTGGCCCGGACTCAGCCCTCCCGCTCCGCCAGCCCGCGCCTTCGCGGCCTGCCCTCACCTGATCCAAGTTCTCATCGCTGCCGCTGTCTTCTGTGTCCGAGTCGATCACCACCCGGCCTTTCCGCTTCTTCACCATGGTGGTCCCCCGGCTCCCACGCCGGACGCCGCCCGGACTCCCCTCTTGCCCGCCTGCCAGTGGGACCGCCACTGCCGCCGCCAC
>NW_004567124.1:25581340-25604169 GCF_000260355.1 Condylura cristata
GACGGAAAGTGTATCTTTGCTGCGAGCGGTACACGGATGGGTTAGCTACCTGTCCGGACCGCAGGCATCTATGTCTGCCTTGAGAAGCCTTTCTGCTGTCCGATAGTGGAGTGTCGGGAGCAACATCAGCCCGCCGGGAAGACGCACGTTGTCTGGACCGCGCCGAAGGCACCCGTTGGTGGATGAAACCTGCCTATTTGAGGCTATGCAAGTGACCACTGAGCTGGACACTGGAGGATGAAACATCTGAATTACCCAAAGACAGTGGAGGGAATGGTGTTCCAAGCAGACAACAGTGTTGGCAAAGGTCTAGCGATAATAGGAAGGGTTGGGTTGAGGAAACTGAAAGTTCTTTATGGCCGGAGAGAGGTTTGGTATGTAAGAACAAGGCTGGGTAGAGACGCAGGAGCCTCATAGTTCAGAGCCTAATGAGTTATATTAGGAAGTTTAAATTTTAGTATTAAAAGATTTTAAGCTAAATAGCAACTTTATTAAGATTAAAAAAAAAAAAAAGTTAGGGAGCCTCCCGGTGGCGCAGTGGGTTAAAGCACAACACTGTGAAACTAGCTGCAGTCACTTCAGCATAAGTTGTATCCCCAGCTAGGGAGGTGACTCACATGGCACAGCAGACCTCTCCTGTCTCACCTGCTGCTCCCCTCAGCACTGTACTTCATCAGTCTGCGTGTGCTGCTCCCCACTCTGTCTTTGGTGAATCCTCTTACTGCCCCTCCACCTCTGAACTATACACCAGTCTGCATAAATAAATAAATAAATCTTTAAAAAAAAAAAAAGCTACCCTGCTACAGCGTATCCAATAAATTAGAAGGAAATGGCAAGGAAAACACTTTTAAGTTGGTATCATTTTAGTAAAAGATGCTGGTGTCCTGAGCTAAGGAAGAGGAAAAGGGAATGGAAGTAAGAGGATAAATTCTGGGTAATTTGGAAATTAGAATTTCCAGAACTTGAAAATTAGTGGGAGGTTTGGGGAAAGGATGTCCTAAACTTGTGATTATCAAGATAACGATTGCAAGTGGAGAGGAGGACTGACTATATTATGGCTTTCTTTTATTAACACATTTAAAGAAGGTCCTCACAGAAGGCTTCACTGTAGCTAGAAATGGAGAAGATGGCCTGGCAATTTTGGGATTTCTTGGCCATGAGCTCAGTACCAAGAATGTGAAGGAAAAAATTCATCTTTATACCTGTTGAATTTGAGGTCGGTTGATAAAAAGAGAAGCTCCAGATTTCTTTGTGAGATTTGGGATACAGGATAAGGGAGTATAATCAATAATAGTTTGAAACTGTTCTCAAAATTACGATGGGATCCATTAGTTTTTAATACTGATAGTGAACTTTGGAGTTAGACTCTAGTATTCACTGGGTATTACTGGGCACAGGCAGGCTGATGAGTTCTTTTTCTCTGACTCCCATTTTCCTGTTTACTGTCTATATTTATTCCTCTAATAAGTTTATAATACATAAGTTTAAACAGTAATAAGAGAAAATATCATGCATAGAGAAATCCCTATAGGAACAAGCACATTCCTACATAACCACTTTGCTGCTAGCTTGAAAAGTTGTTGAGGATTAAACAAACTAAATAAGAGAAAACAACCTAAATAATGCCCAGCTATCTCTTTAGTCCAAAAGAATTTTCCTAAGATATCCCTAGCCATCTCTCTTTTATCATATTTTTGGGACTGAGCCCATGGCCAAGAAATCCCAAAATTGCCAGGCCATCTTCCCCATTTCTCGCTACAGTGAAGCCTTTTGTGAGGACCTTCTTTAAATGTGTTAATAAAAGAAAGTCCTAATATAGTCAGTAACTCTTTTTTAAAAAATATTGATTTATTTACACATACAGGATTGGGGAACAGACCAGAAGTGCAGGGTAGGTGAGAGGATTCACCAGCAACAGAGTGAGGAGTAGAACAGAACAGGCAGATTGACAAAGTACACTGCTGAGGGGAACAGCAGGCGAGATAGGAGAGGTCACCTTTGCCATGTGGGTCAGCTCCCCCTGGCTGGGGAGTGAACTTGTGCTGAAGAGGCTGCTTTAACTCAATGCACCACCAGGGAGGGCCCAGGTCAGTAACTTTTTTTTTTTTTTTATAATATGATAGTTTATTTTTACATCATTTTGTACATTTTTTTTTTCATCTCAATTGTAATCCCTGTGGGTTTCCCATCTCCGAGTCTCAGTAACTCTTAACGGCAATCAAAAGTGTGTTCTTTATTTGAGTGAAATCTTTTAATTTTGATCCTCATGCAAGGTGTCTTCTAAAGATTCATAGGCTGGAGTTAGTCCATATCGGGACTGTTTAACTTACATGGATAAACATCCTGTATTATAAAATTCCTCTTTTTAAAACAAACTTTGTTGAAGCAACATAGATTTATAACATTATGTAGTAGGTTTCAGGTATACAGATTTATAATTTAACATCTGTATAAGCTATAATATTTTGCCACCAAAAGTCTAGTTTCCATCCTTCATCCTTTTACTTAGTTTACATACTCCACTTTCCCCTTCCTTTCTGGTAACCAGTATTCTGTTCTAGAGTTTTTGTTTTATTTGTTCTTTAGATTTATTTCTGTCTTTACAAAGGAGGCATAATCATATGGTGTTTTTCATACTTTTTCACTTACCATAAAACCCTCTAGATCCATCTTTCCATGCACATGACAGGCAAGAAGGATTTCATTTTTTTTTAAATAGTTGAGTAGTATTCCATTTTGTGTATATACATTTATTATCAGTCGTTTGTTTATATGCACTTAGGTTTGCCCTCTTGGCTATTGCAAATAGTGCTGGTGAACATGGGTACATATATCTCTTTAAATTGGTTAAAATTCTTCTGGCTTCCCAGAGAGTCCAACCTGTGAATATTTCCTGTTAAGTAAATGAGGATAATGATAATTTCTGCCTCTTTGAGTTGTGATAAGATTTAAATGAATTAACACATTAAAAATACTTAGAATGGGGCCCTCCCTGGTAGCGCGGGTTAAAGCACAGCACTGAGAATCTAAAGCCGCTTCCGCATGAGTTCGATTCCCACCTGCCCCGGAGGTGACTGCATGGTGTGGCAGACTTCTCCTGACCCACCCACTGCCCCCCTCAGCAGTGTACTTCGTCGATCTGCCTGTTCTGTTCCCCACTCTGTCTCTGGTGAAGCCTCTCACCGCCCCTGAGTCTCTGGCCTATACCCCAGTTCTGTATGCACAAATAAATCTTAAAAAAAAAAAAAAAAACTTAGAATACTTCCTAACGAAGAGTAAACACTCTGCAAGGTCAACTATAATTGTTAAACCTTGTGGAGATGGGTTACAGAAGAGTAGGAAATCTAGAAAAATACAGAGATAAACTTGAAGAAAAGTACCCATTCATTTTATCAAACAAACTTGTTGATATGTGCATGTATTTATTCCACACATACTTAAGTATGTACTGTGTGCTTGAGTTCAGTCACTGAGCTAGATGCTGAAAAAGATGTAGTAGCCAAGACAAGATTCAAGCTCTCAAGAGCTTACATTTATACATACAAAAGACACGCTTTCAAAATGCTGTGGGGACTACTTTTTATGCAGCCCACTTCAGAGTACAGAAGAGCTTTTTTTAACATCTGTTAAGAAAATGCAAATGACAAAACTACTATGGCTTCACTAGCAATTTTAAGTTAATTGTGTTCTGTTCTTTTTAACTATATCTAAAAATATACTTGAACATGGTAATACATATATGTATGTGAGCTTTGAGAAAAGGACTGGGGAAATTATTATTGTGTATATTTGCAATGGCATTATAGCATGTTTTGGTGACCATTTTTAAAAAAATAATATAATAGTTTATTTGTACATATTTTGTGCCTTTTTCCATCTCAGTTGTAATCCCTGTGGGCTTCCCATCACCAAATCATCCATTGCCATCACCATAGCCCAGTGCACATCCCTCCCCCCACTGTTTTTGATCCCATTCCCCATTTTACCCCAGTAAAATGTCTCTGGTATATAGTTGTTCATCATTATTATTATTTTCTCCCCTCGGACCATTTTTAAAAAAGATTTATTCATTTATACATACAGAACTGGGGTATAGGCCAGAGGTATGGAAGGGTGAAAGGATTCACCAGAGACATATTGACTAAAGTACACTGCTGAGGGGAGCAGCGAGTGTGTCAGGAGAGGTCTATCATGTGGGTCACCTCCCTGCCTGGGGATCAAACTTGTGTTGCAGTGGCTTTGATAGCTTCATAGTGGTATGCTTTAACCTACTGCACCATCAGAGAGGGCCCCGAGCAGACCATCTCTTAGTTAAAGAGTTTAAGGTCTGAAAACTGACTTAGATATGAAAGTGGACAAGGGATGGTCACTTTTTATTGGGCCAACTACCCTCAGCACCCTGCTGATGGATCCTTGATTTCTTCTTGAGGTAACTTGAGCCTTGCTGGCTGTCTATCTCTTTTGTCCTTGGGGGATGATTTGGATATGTTCTGTTAATTGTCTCCATAGTTCTCCCAGGGACAGGCCTCCTTGGCTATCACTCCAGCTTTTCCACTCATTATAACAATTGTATCTACCTGGCTTCTGGTAATTAAATGCTGGATTCTTGTTTCTAGATCCTATCACCCCATTCCTGTTAGTAAGCCTTGTTTTATAACAGCTTCTCTTGTCAATCCTGTCCTACATAGGAAAACTACCACTGAACTCTGAGTGATGCTGATGCACTTAATATTGCACCTTATGGCCTTGGTAAATGAATTATCCTGAGTCTTCCCATGGAACATGATCACTCAGAGGGATTTTTTTACTTTAAACAGTACATCCATCCATTGTGTTCATTTCACAGAAGTTTTTAATCCCTTTCTACACTATCTGTCTTGGAAGTGCTCACATTTTTTTTTTTTTTAACCTCATGTGGATTGTGGAGTCTTCCATGCTTCTAAGAGCCATTTTAGTAGCAAATGTGCACCATTTTCTGGGGTCCTTGACAAAATGACTGCCTATCTTATAAATCATTGTCTTTGGTTAATAAGAATTGATTCACCATACCCTGATCACTTTCCATTAATGAACTGAGCAACCTGATTTTGAAGTGAGAGTGCAGATGGTATCCAGACATCCTGAGCTCAGTATTCCCCTCAGAATATCATGGTTTTCTTGCATTTCTCTTTCTCGTTCTTTATAAAGATATATTTATTTATGCATACAGGCCAGAGGGGCAGGAGCAGTGAGAAGATTCACCAGAGACAGAATGGGGAGCAGGACAGGCAGATCCACTGAAATCCATTGCTGAGGGGAGCAGCAGGTGAGACAAGAGAGGTCTGCTGGGCCACTTGGGTCACCTCTGGGGCCTGGGACTGAACTCACACTGAAGTGGCTGCTGCTCACTTGCAGTGTTGAGTTCTAACCTATTTTGCCACCACAGAGGGCCCTCTCTTGATCTTTCTTACTTACCTGCTTTGGACTGGATTACTTTCCTTTTTGGTCTTAAACCATCCCTTAGTGCCCCATGTGTAAATGGAACCATATTTTTCTACCCACAATTCTCATGTATTCCTGTAGTTCATAATATTACTACCACATGGTGGCAAAGTCAAAGTCCTTGGCTTCGCTGTACTTTTTTTTTTTAAGACAAAGAAATGTCTGTACATAATTCATATTTTAAAGTAGAAAAGAGGAAAGGGCAGGCAGGGTTTTGGGCACAATCCCAAAAAGAAAAAAAAGTCAATGAAGATGGCAGTTAGGGAAGATTTCAAGATGTAGGCAAACAGACAAAGAAGCTAGCGAGATCAAAGCAGAAACTGAAGAAAAAAAGAGTTGCTGGTGTGGAAATTAGTGATGGAAGAAACTTAAAAAGTCAATTCATTGGATGAGGACTTTCCGAACTCTGAAGTGTTGGGAGTGACCAAATGCGGAGATTTGCTGGGGGACTGGATAAGGGCAATAATAAATCAGGACTTGCATCCAAAGGTGATAAGGTGGTAATAAATTGGGCTTTGCATCTAATTAACGGGTCCTTGCCTGGGGATGGGGCTAGATGAAGGTGATAACGAATTGGGCCTTACATCAAGAACACAGCGATGAGTCACCCCTTTGAAATCTGAGCTTAGGACCTATATAAGAGAACCTTGCCCCTTATTGAGTTGGCAGTAGCTGCGGACCCCACTCTAGGGGCTCCGTCTCAGCTGCTGTCTGGGAGCAATAAACTCTCCTTGCTCAGCCTTTCTGCCTCCTGCTTTCCTTTCTTGCTGCCGGTCACAGAAGTTGGTACAAAACATGAAGAATGGTGTTAACTGCTAGAGATCATTCAAATTCATGCTGAGCGTTTAATTCTTGGTTGTGCTATACTGGGTGTTGGGAGACTAGAACAGCACAGTTCTGGACCCAAGAACCTCAACATGGCAGAAGAAGTGAGAAACTAATAATTAAGATACAGCGTTCAAAGTGCTTTAACAGAGATGTACACAAGCTACAATAGAAACCCTGTGGCGTGACCGACCCCATCTGGGCGAGGTTGGCTGGACCGTTTGCAATTTCCGGTGCAAAGTGGGTCGTAAAGGATTTTGAGGGGCAGTTCCAACAGAATTAGCCCTCTAAGCTCATGGGTAGTTCTTCGGGGGACCTTGCGTAGATGGATGCGAGCGGACACAGGCACCTAAGGTCCCAGGGGCTTACCGTTATCTGGATCCTATATGAGGTCCCTAGTGGACCAAAAGCCTCAGGTGGCCGTGTCTACTCTTCCCAAGGCTTCACACCGGGCCGGAACTATAGTGTCATGCCTTGTTTGGAATCGGACGGGAAAAGCAGATGGACCTGCAAAGGAAAAGTGGCGAACTCGGTCGGGGAAAGTGGGGGACCCGAGCGGAAGCCGCTTTTGGGCACCGTGGGGGAAGTAAGTGTTAGGCTTTCGGTGGTCCTACGTCTGGAACGTGTGAGGACTCACAGCCCTAGCAGGTAAAGGTTGCTAGGTGAGCAGTTGAAGCGGGCACCTCGGCGCGGTAATGCCAGGATCACTCCCTCGGCTGGGATTAGGAGCTACATACTCCGGGCGTTAGAATTAGTTTTATCATGTACTGGTTCTATGACCCAGGGTAATTTGATCTTGCAACTCTGGTTTTTCGTCTCTGTAATTGGAAGATACACAGTCTTTACTAAGCTCTCTTGTGGCTGCGTGTTTACGTTGCTGTCAG
Source organism: Condylura cristata (assembly GCF_000260355.1). Lineage (NCBI taxonomy): Eukaryota > Metazoa > Chordata > Mammalia > Eulipotyphla > Talpidae > Condylura > Condylura cristata. The sequence goes on from NW_004567124.1 coordinate 25,588,531, forward strand.
AATTCACCGTCGGCTTCGATCTGGTGTCATCCACTTAATGGGTTTGACTTTGATTATTGGTAGAAATATAAAACGAAACTTTTTCCATCATTACCTCGCCCTTTAATTTTTTTTCTTCCGTTGTTCACTTTTGTACAGTATTTGATCTCTCCTCTCAGATGTAGTCCCCATAAATGTCCTCTCACCACATCACCTGTGAATCATTATCACGGTGTCATGTACTCTTCCCATCCCTACTTTAATCCCTTTTTCTCCCTCTCCCCTGCTTTAAGTCTCAGATCTATAGTTTCCTATAATTTTTGTATTGTGGGGGAATGCATTGGTTGGTTTCCCTATATTTCTCCAGTGAGTGATGTCATCCAATATTTTACTTTTTTTTTCTCACTTGTTTCACTGAGCATAACCCTTCTAGCTCCATCTGTGAATGTCATGAGTTTATCTTTTTTGATTGCTGAGTAGTATTCCATCGTGTATAAATACCACATCTTCTTAGTCCACTCACCTGTTTTTTTGACATTTGAATCGTTTTCATAATTTAATAAATAGTGCTGCAATAAACATAGGGGTGCAAGTGTCCTTTTGAATTAATGTTTTTGTGTCCTTTGGGTAGATTCACAGGAATGCAATTGCTGGGTCATTTGGAAGCCCCAGTTTTAGTAGTTTGAAGAATCGATCTACAGCTTTACATAGTGGTTGCACCAGTTTGAATTCCCCCCAGCAATGTAAAAGGGTTCCTTTTTCTCCACATGCTCACCAACATTTGTTGTTGGCACATATGTTTTTTTTTTTTTTTTAAATGTGGGTCATTCTTACTGGTGTGAGGTGGTACCTCACTGTGGTTTTGATTTGTATTTCTGATTATAAGTGATAATGACCATTTTTTTTATATGCCTATAGGCCACTTGCATTTCTGTGTTTTTAGCTCTTATGCCCATTTTTTTATTAGGTTGTCTACTTAAAAAAATTTTTTTTTTCTCTGAAGATTTACTTATGTATACATACAAGAGCTGGGGTATAGACCAGAGGTGCAGGGGTGGGGGTGAGAGGATTCACCAGAGACAGAGCAAAACAGGCAGCTGTACTGAAAACACTGCTGAGGAGAGTAGTGGGTAGGTCAGGAGAGGTCTACCACGCCATGGGGATCACCTCCCTGTTGTGGAACCGAACTCCTGCTGCAGTGGCTGTGGTAGCTTCATAGTGCTGTGCTTTAACCTGTTGCTCCACCAGGGAGGGCTCTCACTTGCCTTTTAGTGGTCTAACCTAAGCTTGGGATTAACAATTATTTTTATGACTGTGTAACATGCCTATAGCCAAACACATTGGGTTCACTGCTTCTTGTGAGGTAGAAAACACTGTGGGGGGGAGCCATGGAGCATCTCAGTAAGATACAAAAAGGGACTTACTGTTGTAGTTAGGGTTTTTAGGTGATTTGGGGGAAACATCAGGATGTGTATGAAATTATAAGATTGGGTATCTGAGATTTTATCTATCTAAAGCAAGACTAATTCCATAATTGGTTATGGTACAACAGTCACTCACATTAAGGAAGGTAGCAATGTTTGTGGTTTAAATGTTTCTTTTTCTGGGTTCAGATATGATTACAGTCAGTCTTATTAGAGCTTAGGGTATTGTTCCTGGATGTGAGAAGTTATTCCAGGGAGTAGACTTATTTTAGAAAGTTGTTTGTGCTGTTTTAGGAGTTTGATTATCTGGAGAATTGCTGAATTGTAAGAGGAATGTCATCATGTTTAGAAAAATTTCTTGCTGCAGGCAAAGGATGGATTGGGAGAAGAGACAGAGATCATTAGCAAGGAGATGAGTTAGGATGTTGTTTCTTAGAGAATATTCCTTGGATCAACAAAGATATCACCTGAAGCTTATCAGAACTGCGGAGTCTCAGGCCCCATTCTATAGCTTCTAAATGAGAATGTGCATTTTAACAATATTTTCAGATGATTTTTTGGCTTTAGCCTGTGGGAAGCTCCAGTGTAAACCATTGGAGGATTACAGTAGTCCTGGTAAGACACACTAGGTCCTGACCCAGAACACTGGTGGTGGAGGAGACGACATATCTGGTTAATAAGTACTAGAGGCTTCCGGCATGCCAAGCACCTTACTGGGAACTGGAGATACTAAAACATTGTCTCTTCTCTAAAGACACTTGTAGTATTGTGAGCACAAGTGGTAAGTAAACTGGTTAGTAAATTTTAACAAGAACTGTGTCAGCCTAGGATGCAGACAGAACAAATCAGAGGGCACTGGTGGAGCTGAGTAGTCAAGGAAGGGCATTTGGAGGAGACAATAGATGGCTAAGCTGAGTCCTAAAGGATGAACCAGTTAGCCAAGCAGAATAAGAGAGGGCATTGCTCCCCTGCAACAGTGGCTGGCCAAGGCCTAAAGCTCAGAGAGGGAATACTGAGTGACACTTGTTAGACCACAAGAATTTCCTGTGATTGGAGCACAGAGTAAGATGAGCAGTTCTAAATAGTGGGTTCTCCCCCCCCCCCCGCTCTCCTGATCTTTGGGGCTAGGACAGGAGAAAGGCAAATTAGCACTGTATATTTTTTGGGGTAGCTGGAATAGATAGGAATGGAGATTCTTATAGCCTTCTTGCCAGCACTCATTAAATGCTGCTGCTGAAGCAAAGTTGTTATTAGAGCTATAAAAATTATGGCTAATGTCTTTACATATATCGAGGCAGCAGCATCTAGTGGAAAGACTTTTTTAAATAAAGATTTATTGTTTAAGAGACCTGGGGTATAGACCAGAGGTGTCAGGGGTGAGAGGGTTCACCAGAGACAGAGTGGGGAGCAAAACAAGTAGATTTACTGAAATTTTACTGCTGAGGGGACAGCAGGTGAGACAGGATAGGTCTACTGTGCCATGTGGGTCACCTCACAAATGGGATACAATCTATGCTACAGTGGCTGGTGATAGCTGCATAGTGTTGCAACTTAACCCCGTGTGCCATCAGGGAGTCCCGATATTGGGCATCTTATCAGACTTTCCAGATCACAGAACTGTCTGATAGCTGTGATCCCATTTGGTCTTCAGAAAATTCTCTTAAGATGGGTAGAGAGCTGTTGATCCAGCCATACTCCCAAGGAGAGGGAGGCCTCAAAAGATTGTTGGTTTACCTGCAAGTAAGCAGTTTTGTTAGGTTTAGCTCTATGAAAGTGTAATATTGTCAAGGCTCCTAACTTATTAAGTAGGCAGAGCCAGATATCAAGTCCAAATTTTCTGACTCCACATACAGTATTCAGCGTAGAACCACTTTTTATAAATTGTTATGTTGGTTGGTTTAGGCCCTAAAGAAAATTAAAATATTTTATTTAGGAACCCATATAAAATTTTCTTTAAAAAGCCAATATAAAATTTTCTTTAAAATTGACACAACCTCCCTGTTGTGAAGAAGGGACCTCCCTTGTGGCACAGGGGTTAAAGTCTCAGCACTATGAAGCTAACATCAGCCACTGCAGCATGAGTTCAATCCCTGGCCAGGGAGCTGACCCACATGGCACAGCAGACCTCTCCTGTCTCACCTGCTGCTCCCCTTAGCAGTGTATTTCAGTGAATCTACCTGTTCTGTCCCCATCATGTCTCTGGCGAGTCCTCTTATCCCCCCTTCATACCTCCAGCCTCCCTCCAGTTCTTGTATGTATAAGTAAATAAATCTTTAAAAAAATAAAAGACATCTTGAGGTAGCTTTTAACCCATACTTGATTATTTTAGGGTTGATCATGAACTCCCTGAAGGGGGCCTGTGCTTTTGTTTTTCTTGGCACTTTTTCACGATAGTGGGATGCATTGTGAACAGCGTAAACTGTTCTGATCATAGTAGGCCCTGTAGACTTTTATGTTTTATGTGGTTAACGTTTGTTGCATTAGAAGTTAAGTTCATGAATTTTACCTTGTTGAATGGTGATCATTGCTATTCTGGTAACTCTTTAATATCTCTTCTGTTACAGGTGGAGTTGGGCTATTTACTGAACTTTCTCTCCCTGGTTGCTAGGGAGAAATTTACTTAAGAATTTTTCTTACCATGGCTTTGGTTCACAAACTGCTAACTGGCACTTACAGTCTCAGCAAATACCCAAAGCCAAGGGTCGCCTTGCATCCACTTTTGGGTAATCGCTTTGCGGTCTATTGTTCCATTAGTCAGAAAACAGTGGCTGTTCCTGACAAAGCCTCCTCTCAGAGAAAGACTGAAGAGGACTTGCAAGGCCATCACCAGAGGGAAGCTGGCTTGGATATGCCTTCTCCTGAGGAGAAACCTGAAGTTAGTTTTGATAAAGCAATCAGAGATGAAATAAAGGACCATTTTAGGCGTTTGAAGGATGAGATTGTGAGTCACTGGATAGGGCCCGAAGGCCGTCCTCTGCATGAGGTCTTGTTGGAGCAAGCCCGAGTTGTGTGGGAGTTCCGTGGAAAAGAAGATTTGGATAAGTGGATAGTGACTTCTGATAAGACGATTGGAGGCAGAAGTGAAGTGTTCCTGAAAATGGGCAAGAATAACCAAAGTGCAGTGCTGTATGGAACTCTAAGCTCCGACGCACCTCAGGATGGGGAGAGTAGACGCAGTGGGTACTGTGCAATGATATCCCGGATTCCAAGGGTAGGTGAGGCACAGAAACCTCTGTTTTCTAGTGCGCTGGGATCAACTTCACTGGAGCCTGAAGCATAGCAGATATCTTTTGTTTCTGTAAATAAAACATCGGAATCGCACCTGTTTATGGGATTAAGTAATTACTGGGCATAAATGCAAAGCAGAAACGTAAGGTAAAGATGACTCCTTAGGAATGGTTACTTGTTTCTGGGCATTGCTTTCACCAGGACAGAGCATTCTTATGTTCAAGGAGCCTTGAAAGATGATCTGAGGAGACTTGTATCTTCCTTAATACAAACTGTTAGACCCTGTAGTGGTTAGGGGTTACTTAGGGTCAATTTGTGGCTTTTTTTTTTAAAGATTTATTTATGTATATAGGAAGTGGGGTGTAGGCCAGAGGGGTGGGGCATAAGAGGATTCACCAGAGACAGAGTGGGGAGAACAGGCAGATCTACTGAAATACACTGCTGAGGGGAGCAGTGAGACAGGAGAGGTCTGCCGTGCCATGAAAGTCACCTCTCTGGCTGGGGATTGAATGTGTGCTGCATTGGCTGGTAATATCTTGATAGCACTGAGACTTTAACTCATGCACCACCAGGGAGCTCCTGCTACCTCTTTTTAAAAATCTTTTTATGTTACAATCTTAGTTTTACAGAAAATTTGCAGACAGTATAGGGGACTTTCTGTGTGTTCCTCACCTAGCTTCAGCTATTGTTTTTCACATTTTAAAAAGACAGGTTTACTAGGAAAAGGAGAAAAATAGGTACCTGTATAGTCATAGATGGGCAGGAGAGCGGCAACTCTTGTAATGGTTACCATCTTAACAGCACTGTGGTACATTTGGCACAACTAGAAAAGCCAACTTCGGTATATTTCTTTTAAATACATTCTAGACTCTTTGGATTTTACCAGTTTTCCCACTAATAGCCTTTTTCTGTTTCAGTATCCTACCCAGCAAACCACATTATAGGTAGTTGGGATGTCTCTAGTCTCTCCTCTTTTCTATGACAGCTCCTTATTCTTTATCTTCATTTTGATTTGTGAAATACAGGGCAGGTGTTTTGTAGAATGACCATCAACTTGGGATTTTCTGATGTTTTTCCTCCTGGTGAGACTAGGGTTCTGGGGTTTTAGGAAAAATAGCACAGAGCTGAAGTACCTTCTTATCGCATGGTATCAGAGGCATGGAGTACCACAGGACTTACCACTGTTGATGTTCTCCTTGATCAAGGAACATTTGCCAGGTTAGTCCCCTGTTGAGTTACTTTTCTCCCTCCTTTCCATATTCTGTTCTTTGGAAACAAATCATTAAGGGCACCCTACATTCAAGGCATGGTGTAAAGTGTGGAATTAAATTCTGTCTCCTGCAAGGGGTAATATTTACACGAATTATTTGGAATTCATAAGTAAACAAGATTTGTTTCTTCCACATTTATTAATTAGTCATTTGGTATGGACACATACTTTGTTTTTTAAATTTTGGTTTTAAATTAGTACTATGTCATTTATTTTGTTGCTCAAATTGTTTCGGCCTTTGCCTTTGGGAACTCCTTTGGCTTGGCTCCTGTCCCTTTTGACATACCTCCTCTCATTTTTGGAGCGCATTTTGGCATATCCTCTTGTTCTCAGCTCATCTTGTGGTTGACCTGTTCTGAACCTAGAAACAGTCATTTCTTGAAGGAAGCTTGATCCATTTTGCTTGGAAAATGGAATTGGAAACTAAGATTCAGGCACTGAGTACATTTTGTTGCTGAGTGGACAACAAAGAGGGCTACTTCTAGGCCCTCACAGTGGAAACAAGTGTGCACACCAGCCCAGGGAGCGCACGTCTGTAATTCCTGTTATCTCTACTAAACTAAAATTGAGTTTATACTGATGTTCTGTCAGTACTACATGATTCATCTTCTGCTTCTGGATTATCTGTAACTTCATTTGGTAGTGATGAGAAACCAGTCTTCTACCATTCACTATCTGTTTACATAGTCAGTATACATGTAAGGCAGTTTCATTTTTAACCCATAAAAAACAACTTTAGCAACTAGAATATAGAGTTTTATGTGTAATTCCTTCTATACTTAGCCTTCAAATTGCCAGTCAGAACACTGATTTCCAAAGTTACTTAAGTCCGCTCCTTTGCTCACTACCAGTCTTGGACTTTTTGTGAATTTGCTGGTTAGGTGTTTCCAGGCTGCACTGGACAGGCTGTCATGCCTGGCCCTAGCCACTGCCCCCGGATGTTTGCTTAGCTGTATTGTGCTTTAAGGAGAAAGGCAGAAGTTAGGAGTAGTATCGTTCATCAGCTACTGATCAAAAATAAAGGCATGTGTTCTTTCTCAGGCAACAAACTGCACATGAGAATTTTTTTTTTCAGACCCCCTTGAAAATCCACAGACTAGACTTTTGTCATTCAACAGTAGGAGATAACTCTAGTGGTTTGATATCCACTATGGAGAAATTGAAAATGCTTTATAACATTTGTTAAGTGTACCCTACCAATCGTTGTGCAATTTACATTATATGCATTATTTTTCTTATTCCTCACAGTATATATGTATGATTTTTTCCCCTAGTTTTACAAATAAGGAAACAGGCTTGGGGAGATTAAGGAAGTTGTTCAAAATTACACAACTAATACATAATGGTTTATACCTGAGCACTGGCATTCTTGAAATCAAGTTACCTCTAAGGTTATACATAAACACTTTTAGAAATTAATAGTGAATTCCACTTTGAAAGAGAAAAATAGTATAGATGGTTATCAAGAATTTTAAACAGGGCCTCTTTAGTAGCACACGGGGTTAAGTCAGCACTGTGAAGCTATCCACAGCTACTGCAGCACAAGTTCGATCTCCAGCCAGGGACATGACCCACATGGCACAGCAGACCTCTCCTGACCCACCTGCTGCTCCTCTCAGCATTGTACTCCGACAGTCTGCTTATTCTGTTCCTCAATCTTGTTTCTGGTGAAGCCTCTTATTGCCTCTGTACCTCTGGCTTGTACCCCAGTTCTATTCTTTCTTAAAAAAATAATTTTAAACCGCATTGGCTCGACACTTACTGAGTGCTCTGTTCCTTCATCTATAAATTGGAGTACAATGACAGTACCTAGTTCACAAGGCTGTTGTGAAGATTAAATCATTCATGCATTCAATGGATGGTAGTTATTAAATACCAGTTTTAAAACTTGAGCTCTTTTGTAGTTTTCTGGGTTATGGGAAAGCGACGGTCATAAAGTCAACTCAGAAGCCACTGATCCATAAGGCCAGGGCAGATAAATACCTCCAGTAATTAATTTCTGTTCAGTTACACAAGTAACCTAGCCATGTAAACAAACATTGCTCTGGCTCAATAATCTTGAACATTGCAATACTATGTCAGGATTTTGTACAAAAATAAGAATCACCAGATTTATTTGTTTCCTTACAGTGGTAGAAAGCCAGCTGAGGCAGAAAAATGGAAAGTGGAACCATGAGATGACTCTTATTTGGTGATGACTCCAATTTGCCAGTAAAAAATAAAAGGAAATAAACTTCGCTTTCTGTACCTTAGGGCTCTTTTGAAAGGAAGAAGTTTTATGATTGGTCCCAGTTCAACACTCTGTATCTCCGAGTCCGTGGTGATGGTCGACCTTGGATGGTGAATATCAGGGAGGACACAAATATAACTCAGAGGGCAAATCAAATGTACAGTTACTTCATGTTCACCCGTGGGGGGCCCTACTGGCAGGAGGTCAAGGTAACAACATAGTTCTTTCCTGTTAACAAAAATGAGGTCTTTTGAGATTATGGTTACATTGTAGTTTTATTAATCTCCCTTGGAAAGTGTGGGAAGGAGAAAAAGGACCTAGAACCAAGATTTACATTAACTCTTATTTCACTGATATAAATGTCAACTTACACAAAATGTTTTGAGAAAGCTATGGCCAGGTTTGTGCTAAGCCACGGAAACATCTCTGTTCTATGTTCAAAATTATTTTTTTTAAGTTTGTGCAAATCACCTCTTCAGGGTGAATCACCTCTTCACTGTTAAGCTAGTATGGAAAGACTCCCTTAAGAATAATGCTTCATTTCTTACAATCAACAAAAAAATTTTTTTGCAATAGAAATCTGTCTTATTTTGTAAATAAACTTTGAGAAGGTAAACAGTGTCAACTTGGAGGCAAGTAAGTAGAAATTCAGGGAGTGAGGGCCAAATTCCGGTGCCTTTTCCATCCCTTTGCCTACTAATGATTTCAGTACATAAACTTGAAAGAAAGTATCCTTGGTGCTCACATCAGCCACTTGCTTAGAAACTTCCAGTCCATTTCCTCTTAGAATAAATTCCAAACTCCTGAACGGGACTTACTGCTCCTATATCAGATCCCTGTTGTCATCTTTAGTCTCTCATCCTTCCCTTTTTCCTCCACCCTGGCCTCTTCACTGTATCAGACTCAACAACTTCATTTCTATCTCACCACCTTTGTACTTAAACCTGCTGGTATGGTCTTCACACAGATGTTCATCTCTGTGTCCTCTCTTAACTAACTTCTCAGCTCAGAGAGGCCTTTCCTGATCCCTCTGCCTGAAGTTGTACCCTCTAGCCTCTCACACCATTCAATTAATTTTTTTTATAGAATGTTATCACTCAGTAGTTACTACAAGGTCAACTGATTTGAGACCTTACTTCTGCAGTCTTCTCATAGCATTAGTGAGATTAATATTTGAAACTTGGGAAGGTATGTGCTCATTAGGAGGTGGAAATCTTAGGGGTCATCTTAAATACTGCCTAGCACCTCTAAGAGAGGTGTACCAGTTTTCACTCCTGCTAACATACAAATGTGTGTTTTACCCTATCTGTTTTTGTATTGAGTTGTTTAATCTTTTTCTTATAAAAGATTAAATCTTATAAAAGTTGTGTTTAAGATACTAGTCTTTTGCCCACACATTTCCCCCCCTAATTTATCATTTATCTTTTGTCATTAAAAGTTGTAATTGTACTCTACGAGATCAATTTTCCTTTGAGACTTCTGGCTAGCTACCTGTCATAACTGCATATATTACTTGTAGAAATTAAACTCTTACCCTTTTATTATTGTAATTCCAGACATGTTTCAGTTGTTTACATTCAGGTGTGAAGTAAATGCTTTCTTCTTTCAGATTCCTTTCTCCAAATTTTTCTTCTCTAATCAAGGAAGAATCCGGGATGCCCAGTACCAGCTTCTCCTTGACAAGGTAACTTTTCTTGTATTTTCACTCAGAACTGTATTATTATTTTTTTAATTTCAAAAGCTTATTTTTACATCATTTTGTACATTTTTTTTTCCATCTCAATTGTGGAGAACTATATTATTTTTAGTGAAACAACTGTGAGGATAAGTTCAGTGCATTTTTGTAGGTTGGTAAGTAGAAAATGGAAATTCTTACTTAAGGCCACCACTTTTATGACAGACAGACATTGACTCAGCCCAAACCACCATCCTGGAGGAATGTCAGTGTGGTAATCTTTTCATCAGTAGCTTTACATTTTATTTTAGCTTTAAAATTAGAGAACAATATTAGAATTAAGGAAACTCCACTAGACATCCTTACTAAAGTGGCACTAACTTAAAGCAAAAGGACTGTGGAACAAACAGCAGTCCTCTGCTTCCTCTTAAATTTTTTTATACCATGTGACAACTGTGGTACATTTGCTAAGAGCTGGTGGTACATTTGCTAAGAGCTGATAGTAATCACCTCATAAAATTTTAAAACTCTAGGAACAACAGGATATCAGAGTATGAGATTTTAATTAATTTCTCTATTTTAAATTTAGATCTCATCTATTGGATTCACCCTGGCTGATAAAGTAGATGGTCCATTCTTCCTGGAAATAGATTTTATTGGAGTATTTACTGATCCAGCCCACACAGAAGAATTTGCCTATGAAAATTCTCCAGAGCTTAATCCAAGACTTTTTAAGTAGAGGTCATGTGGTAGTTCTGGAAGTAGCATCCACAACAACATAAACAAAATAAAGTATTTCTTTAGTGAAATTTGATCAGTGTGTGGTATGTATCATTAGTGCTATTGCTAAGAAAGGCCATGTAGAGGGAAACATACGTTCTAAGCTATACCATGACCTGCGCAGTGCCACCATTGATATAGATGTCTTGGTAAGTAACTGTTTTTGGTCAAGATGGTTCCTGTTAGGAACATTTGCTGCATGAGTAGGCTTCAAAAGGTAAGGAGTCTCAGATAACTACTGATGATCTTCTACTAATGTATTCTTTCTAGGGTTCTTGTTTCCTAAGCCATATTTGAGGCAAAGAGACTGCTAAAGAATATTAAAGTGTTGTCAAAGTCACACTGGAAAGATAACTACCACCTTAGTCCGCACAGGCTGCTACCACAAGTCACAGCAGACTAGGTGGGTTAAACAATTTTGGAGGCTGGGAAATCAAACATCAAGGTGCCTGTGAGGGTCCACTTCCTGACTTGTAGACAGCTCTTTGCTGTATCCTCATGTGGCCAAGAGAAAATAAGTCTCTCTTCTTAATTTACATATCGTGAGGGTTCCATCCTCATCACCTAATTACCTTCCCAGGTCTCTACTCTCAGTGTTATTCTACTTGGAATTATAAATTTAGCAGGAACACATTACCTGTTTCAAGAGTTGGTTTCTAAGATGCAGGATCCTTACTTTATAGTGACTTAATGGAACTACTGGAAATTAATTCAGATACTAGATCTCAAAACTTACCCAGTCATTTTCAGTATTAAAGTGATATACCAAAAATAAGACTAATTAACAGCTTAAATTAATTCTTGTCCTCTTAAAAAGAGAAGAAAAGGTAGGATACTTTATGATCACGAGGGTACTCTAAGAGAACCAAGCTAACAAGAATACACAAAGGCTAATAGTTTTTCCATCATCTATGGCATAAAACCTATCATACATAGCTGTTTTGTTTTTTTTTTAAAGATTTATTTATTTATTCGTACAGAACTGGGCTACAGGCCAGAGATGCAGAGGGTGAGAGGATTCACCAGAGACAGAGCAGGGAGCAGAACAGGCAGATCAACAAAGTACACTGCTGAGGGGAGCAGTGGGCGGGCCAGGAGAGGTCTGCCTCGCCAAGTGGTCACCTCCGGGGCAGGCGAGGATTGAACTCATGCGGAAGTAGCCCCAGCTTCTTAGTGCAGTGCTTTAACCCACTGCGCCACCAGGGAGGGCCCGCTGTTTTTACTTTTAATAACTTTATTGAGGTCATTTACCAAAAAAAGTTTACCTTTTTTTAAGTATACAGTTTTTTTTTTTTTTAAGTATATTTACATCGGGCCCTCCCTGGTGGCACTACAGGTTAAGATGCAGCACTATAAGCTGGCCACAGTGTGAGTTCGATCCCCACCCTGGAGGTGACCCACATGACACATCAGATCTCTCTTGACCCACCCGCTAACCCCCTCAGCAGTGTACTTCATCAATCTGCCTGTTCTGCTCCCCTCTGCCTTTGGTGAAGCCTCTCACTGCCTCTACACCTCTGGCTTATACCCCAGTTCTGTATGCATAAGTAAATCTTGAAAAAAAAGATAAAGTATGTTTACAGGATTATACAATTGTAAATTACTAGAAGAAAATTTTAGAAAACTTCCATCAGTCTAAAAAGAAACCTTAGTGTACACTCTGAATACCATGTAACTAGTAGTAATCTTTAGTTCTCTATATATTATCTTGTATGGATATTTTATATAAATAGAATAATTGATATTTTGTGTTTGGCTTTAATTAGCATAATGTCTTTGTGGTTCAGCTAAGTCACAGCATATTTAACAGTACTTCATTCCTTTTCATTACAGAATTTTCAATTTAAAAAATCCATTTATATCACGAATAATTGGTTTCTCTCTACCTTTTGGCTTTCTCTCCACCTTTTGGCTGTTATGAATAATGCTGCTATAACTATCTGCATATGAGTTTTTATGTGAACACCTGTTTTCATTCCTCTTTGCTATATACCAAGGAGTAGAAATGCTGGGTCATGTGATATGTGTATATTTACTTTTTGGAGACTACCAAACTATTTTCCAAAGCATTCATATCATTTTGCATTTCTCAAATCAATCTCTTTAATGGTCATTCACAGCTTTCTTGATTGATCTGACCTCTTAACTTTTCATAGCAGAGTCTGAATTTATTAAACCAGGGGACCAGGAGAAGTATGTCATATATGAATAACTAAGGAATGTAATAAAACTTGACAGGTACTGTGGACATAGAAAAGGACACAGTCATTTCTTCTTGGGGTATTGAGTGGAGAGACACAAAAATCTCCACAAAGGGTTAATCTTGGAATCCAATTATGCTTAAAAGAATAAATGTACCAGGCCCTCCCTGGTGGTGCAGCAGGTTAAATCACGTCACTAAGAAGCTGAAGCCCTTCAGCATGAGTCTGATCCTGGCCCGGAAGTGACCCACATGGTGCGGCAGGCCTCTCTTGACCCGCCTGCTGCTCCCTGTTCCCCTCAGCAGTGTACTTTGTCAGTGGGCTTGTTCTGCTTCCCACTGTCTCTAGTGAATACTCTCACCACACCTGTGCCTCTGGCCTGTACCCCAGTTCTGTAGGAATAAATAAATCTTTAAGAAAAAAAAAAATGAATCTACCACCATGAGAAAATTTTTATTTATGAAAATCTTAAGCAGGACAAAACTTAAGCAGAAGCATCACCTTGATGCAAGAAACATGGATATGATGCTGAACAACTCTCTTCATTTCCCTAAATTGAATAAGATGTGAATTTGACAAAGCACAGTAATCCCTAAAGCAGCACACCTCAGATTCAATATGGCCCTGTATATTTCTTAAGTAAGCAAGGCTAAAATGAGCTATATAGGGTTTTGTTTTAAAAAATATACCAAGCAACATATGGATTACATGAAGTAACTGGACTTACAAGCTTAAACAAAACACTTCACAACAGGTAAAAGATTGATGCCATAACCACCCAGATGGCACACAGTTAAGACTACTATATGACTACTCTATCCTCTAGAGAATTAGGAGGCGGTTTTTCTACCCATGCTTACTCTAGTCTTAACTTACTCATTTTCCATAAGGCTTCTGGTATAACTAGCTGTTACAAGTAAAAATGCTTTTTCCCAGGAGAGAACTGCAGTTTTGTTAATATAAGAGCAAGGAGAGAGAACTTGATACCAAAAACCCTAGGTCAATAATATAGAGGATGGGTCTCATTGGAAAATTGAGTTGTGCAGGGATTCAGGTAAAACCATTTTGAAGAAGAATTTATAACATTTAAGGTATTCATTTTCTTTTTTTTTTTAAAGGTGTAGCATATAAAGAGCCTCTGACACAACAAAGAGTAGAAAAATTCTTTTCACTAAAGTGGGGAGGACAGTATAAAAATATTTACAAAAGAAAGAATTAGAATAAAGGAATATTTATAGGATGCTGAGAAATTAATCTTTAGCCATAATGAGCCCCCTCCGAGCTTCTAAAATCTTAGCTTTCTTCTCTTTTCGTTCTTGCTCATGTTTCTTCCGTTGCTCCTCCCTAAGAGGAACAGGTACACATTAAGTTCCTGTGAAACTCCATAATCAACCACTTTAAAGCAACTAATATTGAAATAATGTCCAAACTTATAATGACATCCAGCACATGTGCTTAAAATGGACTGTCCCAGGGTCTGTCCCCAGTGGCCTGTGCCATGGCACCCACATCTGTGAGTCGTTCTGTTAAAGTACTAGAAATGAGTGCTTTCCTTTTAATGTTAATGCAGCATTCTAAAATCAAGCATGCAATAAGAGCCAGAAGGTACCTTGGTGACTTACTTAATCCAACTCCTACAGCTGTGACTTTTTAAAAGAGAAAGCTGTAGTACTTCTGGAAGTCAAAGTCAAATGTTAAGCTCAAAATCACAAAATGCCATGAGCCCAGGGTGACCTCTGACCTCATAAGCATGCCTCTAAGGATCATCCTGGGGTTTTCCCCTGTGCGGGGCCTCAACCATAGTAAGCCAGATTTCCCTGGGAGTGAGCAATTTATATGGACCTGCATAATGCAGTCCTGCTCACTTGGATTTGTAGGTGTCTGGAGAGGCACCCATGGCACTGTTTGGATAAAGTGGTCATGTGAGAGCATGTTGAGTCTTGGTCCTCTTCTAAATCATTTGTAGAGCTTTCAAAACAATGCAGATCCTTGCTCTTTACCTCAAACCTTCTGAATATGAATCCATCATGGTGAGGCCTACTTACATGCACTTTTAGAAAGTTCTGTATGTGATTTCACTTCCAGCTTCTTAAAATACCACTATTACTGAGACTCTATAGCTAGGAGGTCTGTTTTTTTGTGTACAGTATTTCAAAATTAAAAACTATAGAACTGGATAATAATATACTCACCTGACGTTGAGACGAGGTTGTTTGTAAGTTTTCTTATGGAAGCTAACTCTGTTTACATGTTCATTCAGAGAACTGTTTTCTTTAGATTGTCCCCATGGCTTCAACTTTCCTAGTATAGGACAGAAGACAGATTTAAGAGTTTTATATTTATATTTCCAATGTTACTTCATCTGTAGCTTTTTATCAACATTCATAATTTTATAGACATTTGTTAGTTATTTTATTTTCAATTTTATATTCCAGACTCAAATTGCAGTTTTGCTTTAAAAATAAGTGTGATCTACTTTTAATCGTTAAGTCACAGAAAAACATCTTAGTATTAAAAAAACCCTTAATGCTAAAATACAATTACAAAGCATATTTTAAAAAGTCATTATCCCAGGCCCTCCCTGGTGGTACAATAGGTTAGAACACAGCACTGCAAAGCTAGCTAGCCGCAGCCACTTCAGTGCAAGTTGGATCCCCGGCCCCAGAGATGATCTACATGGCGCTGCACACCTCTATGGATTGGCCCGCTGCTCCCCTCAGCAGTGTACCTTGTCAATCTGTCTGTTCTGACCCACTCTGTCTCTGGTGAATCCTCTCACTGCTCCTGCATCTCTGGCCTGCACCCCAGTTCTTTATGCATCTATTATAAGTAAAATCTTTTTTTTTTTTTTT
>NW_004567124.1:25604379-25626629 GCF_000260355.1 Condylura cristata
TGCAGTGGCTTTGTAGAGTTTCATAATGTGGTGCTTGAACCTGTTGTGCCACCAGGGAGAGCCCTATAAGTAAAATCTTAATAAAAAAGCTATTATCCCAAGGTTACATAGGTATTATGATTAAGATTAAAGTAATATTTCATCTGTACAACTTATTACTATTGTCTATTCAGTGTATCTGGAATATAATGAGTTGAAATATTTTGTTAGCTTTAGAACTGGAGCCAAATTTCCAGAGTGTGTGTGTGTGCGTGTGAGGAATCAAAAAAAATTTTTTTGAGTATAGTTGTACTGGGGTGTAGGCCAGAGATTTGGGGGATGAGAAGATTCACTAGAGATGAGCTGGGAGCAGAACAGGTGAGACAGGAGAAATTTGCTGTGCTATGTGGGTTAGCTCCCTGGCCAGGGATCAAACTCAGGCCACAGTGGTGATAGCACTAGGAGATTTAACTCCTAGGCCACCAGAGAGCACCCAGATGTTAATACAATGTTGATATTTTCAGTAACTGCTAAAGTGATACTTATTTTCTCTCCCATGAATGAACTAAGGGATTGTTTAAAATATAAAAATGAGAAGCACGAATGAAGTACTAATCAAGGTTTTCAAACATCAAAGTTGGTGGTCAGTCAATCCCGTAACAAATACACCTCACTTGTGTCAAGTACTGCTCGAGGTGCTGGGACATAGCAGTGGACTGAGCAGTCTAAAATCCCTGCTCACTCAGGCATATAATCAGTTGTAGAGGCAGGTAATAGTCCAATACACTCAGGCTGTGCTACATGCACTGAAGAAAGTAAAACAGGCTAAGGAATATAGAGTGACTGTGGGGAGAAGGGAAAGCCTCTGAAGTAGTGACAGGTGAATGAACACGTTGAAATGGGGAAGCAAGCTGTGCAAAGGTTTGTGGGGAGAGTATTCTAGGTGGAGCAAAAGGACTGCAAGCTCAGCAGGAGGTAGAAGTGAACTTAGAATGTTGGAGGAGCTGAAATAGGAGTGTGGTTGGCGTAATAAGGGGAAGGAGGAAGTGATGAAATGATATACTCTGATTTTTTAAGGCTGAGTGAGGCTAAGAAACTATTCCAGAAGCCCATGTAAGTGATGACCTGGAAGAAAGGAGTCAGTAAGGGGTAAAAAAATTTAAGGTTACTCAAAGGGAGAATTTAAATGTACTAGCTGAGAAAATGAGGCACCAAAGACAACTCCTAGGTTTCTGTCCTGCCAACTCAGTAGAGTGGGATATCATTGCAAAGATGGTAAAACTTGGTGAGATAAAATGGAGAAGCAGTAATCGTTTTTTAAAATGACAGTTTAGCAGACTATTTTCTTTTTAAAGATTTATTTATTTATTTATTTATTTACACAAGAATGGGGCTATTGGCCAGAGGTGTGGAGGGTGAGAGGATTCACCAGGGACAGAGTGGGGAGCAGAACAGGCAGATTGACTGAAATACACTGCTGAGGGGAACAGCGAGTGGGACAGGAGAGGTCTGCCGCGCACTGTGGGTCACCTCCCAGGCTGGAGATTGAACTTGTGCTGCAGTGGCTATGGATAGCTTCACAGTGCTGTGCTCTAACCCATTGTGTCCCCAGAGAAGGTCTAGTTTAGCAGACTTTTCTAATAAGACATTTTTATTGTATTTATGTTTCATTAATAATAATAAAGATAAACATCATTAGGTAAGTGTGATTTAAAAAAAAAATACAATAGTTTATTTTTATATCATTTGTATACACTTTTTTTTTTCATCTCAATTGTAATCCCCGTGGGTTTCCCATCACCAAGTCACGCATGTGCCATCACCATAGTCCTGTGCACTTCCCACCCTTTTTGATCCCATTCCCCACTCCACCCCCACAAAATGTCTCTGGTATATGGTTGTTCATTATTCTTATTATTTTCTTGCCTGGTCCATTATACTAGATAAGTATGATTCTTACAGAAGGAATTTTATTATGAATTCCACAAAGATATAATACATAAGTGTTAATACTTTAAATGGATGTAAGGATACTTTAACATATGCCCAAGAGTAACATTTGCCAATAAATGAACCAGTGGTTTCTAGTCTGGGTGCTGTTAAAAGCTCTAAAGAGGGCCCTCCCTGGTGGCCCAGCGGGTTAAAGCACAGCACTAAGAAGCTAAAGCCACTTCCGCATGAGTTGATCCCCACCTGCCGGAGGAGATCCACATGGCGTGGCAGACCTCTTCTGACCCGCCCGCTACTCCCCTCAGCAGTGTACTGCATTGATCTGCCTGTTCTGCTCTCCACTCTGTCTCTGGTGAATCCTCTCACCCTCCGCATCTCTGGCCTGTACCCCAGTTCTGTATAAATAAATAAATCTAAAAGAAAAAAAGCTCTAAAGAAAATAATTCATTTATCTAAAAAAGGTTGCACATATTTTCAATATCTGCTAAAGTGATACTTATTTTCTCTTCCATAAATGAACTAAGGGATTGTTTAAAATATGAAAATGAGGCTAACTTTCAAGTTTCTTAATTTTGGCTGATGTTTTAAAATCTTTGTACTAACACTGATTAGAGAAGTTATGTCTTTAATAAAAACAGAAGTTAGTCAATGATGTATTATTTGTTTCATGGACAGTCTTTGAAATCGCAGGTTCTGGCCTTTTAAATAATGTGGATGTAGGGCTGGCTAGTAGGGATTCTAGATGTGGCTTCAAGGACGGTTTCACTGAGTCAGTGGAATATTTTGTAACCTCAAATGCAGAATTGTTTAATCTTAACCCTTTGTATACGCTGTATCTTAAAACATGCCATGTACCTTTGTGCGGCTCATAGCTGAGAGGACGAGACAGACTTGCTTTAAGGTCAAACACCGGTTTTCTGTGAGACACTGGAGTCTGCACTGCATCTGATGTCCATTTGAATGGGGTAGTAACTAAAAAGAAACAAAAAGCAAAATTCAATGTCTAAAGAAAAAAAAAAAAGGACCTGCTATAATTAAAAAAATTAAAATTATCACTTTCTATTTAAAAAATATCTATATGAACAGTCTGAAATAGATGTGAGGTTAAAAGGAGAAAGGAAGAGGAAAAAAAATGAGGAAATTTAACTGCTGATATTTGTGACCCCTATAGAGGTTCCCCAAATATTTATAATATGATCACAAATCCTAGGATCAGCTGGGAGTTTAGAATACTGTTGAGAGAAGTAACTGGAGAGCTTTCCAGACTATTTTCCTGATGTTCAGTACCCCTTTAGAAACTCAGATTTATTTAAATCCTGTAAGGAACCTAATCACAAATAGATGAAAAAACTCATGGCACTGAATGTGAATTTTGTATCCCATACCAGGTAAGCCAAAGTTTTGCTGCAGTTAGATAGCATAGACCTGGCATATTTCATGGCCTTTCCCCTCCCTCAGATTGTATCCAGGCCACCACCAAATGTTAACACTTGTCTATATATGCAAAGGAGCAACCCGGATCCAGGATCACCTCATTAAAACAGAAAACATAAAACACTATGCTTAAGCTATCTCACTATGTTGATACCAAGTATTGGCAAGGAGAAGAATGAGGCTGATACACACTGATTACAAACTATAAATTACAATAATTCAACCAGTGAGGAAATATCAGCATACTCTACTATCTAGGAGCCTCA
This sequence comes from Condylura cristata, assembly GCF_000260355.1. Taxonomy (NCBI): domain Eukaryota; kingdom Metazoa; phylum Chordata; class Mammalia; order Eulipotyphla; family Talpidae; genus Condylura; species Condylura cristata. Next base: position 25,608,009 of record NW_004567124.1, read on the forward strand.
CAAGATCTAGTGTAACTCTTGCACATGTATAGGAGACATTAACGGTCACAGCTACACTATACATAAACAGTAGTCATCAATACCTACAAGTCCATGGACAGGAAAATAAACAAATTGCTAAAAGATAGCAACCCTGCCTAAAATTTATGACTGAATTTTTTTCTATACCATTAAAAAATACAGTAAAGGATGAATTTGAAACATTAAGTTGAATGTATGAAGCAAGTCACAGGGAAAAATATTAATTTCTCTTTTGTAAAGTTCTATTTTGAAAATGGTGGGAGTGAAGAAGCTATACCATCCCAAAGAGCTACACTAACTTAAAGGACACAGCTAGGAATGTGGTAAACATTTTGCACCTGTCTCATGTATGTAACTGTAAGCAGTTGTGGATCTTTTTTCATTATAAGGTACATCAATACTGCTTTGCAAAATGATGTAGTCAAATCTTACACCAGGCCACTGTCCATTTTTTTACCACTGCGTAATGCCCAAGCCCTTTGATTTCCATATACAGGATGACTTGGAATGATGCTTCTAGCTTCAGGAAATCTGGCAACACTTTCTCTGTAATCTAGGCTTTTAAACGGACATATTTCACAGGACTCTGAGGAGAATCCTGACATACTTCTAATATAGGACTCAACCTATCAAATTCAAGCCTTCACACTGCTATTGCAGTACTTTTTAAAAATCACCCGGTCATTATAAAGGAGGATTAAGTTGATTGCATGTAGAGGAGTTTCTGGCCTTAATCAACCAATACAATCTATTAGTGGAAATGGTGGCATTTAGTCCATGAACTCTAGGGTCCTATTAGCTTAAGTTCTGGAAGGCTGTGGTGAATACTTCTCTCCCTGAGCCCCAGGAGGGACTGAGTGCGCTTCACAGAGAGATAATCTGGGGGTTCTTCCTGGATGGGATTGTAGCACTCAGGGAGATACCAATTTTTATCTTGTGTGTCTGGGATGTCCCTTTCCAGTAGAAAATGAGAAACATGCTATGGTGAAACTTCTGTTGTTGGTTTTATGGATATGGAGAGGCTTTAAAGAAAATACACATTATATGGTTTAAAGATGAATGCTAGGTGGATTTTTTTGTTTTTCTTTTACCAGCAGCGGAATCCCCTCTTGTGGACTTTAATTTGTGTGCTCCGAGAACAGCTTGGCCTTTTGGGGTACTCCCTGATATGGTGATATGTGGAGACTTTCTGGCTGGAGTCTTGGTCAGTGAACGCTTATGTTCGTTATCTTTAGTCGTGGCTGAAAACCTGAATAGGACAATAAAGTGTAACTGATCAAAATTATACAAAACCACTTTCCCCATCACCAAGCAGTAAAAGGGTCTCAATAAATACTTGTTACACAAACAAAACTCTTTTGCCAGAGAGATTTTCTTTACATGCTTATTGATACTAAAGCAAATTATTTGTAAAATATTGTTTTGTATCCTGCTCTTCCTGCCTTGGCAATGACCACACAAAGTAAATTCATGCACCTCACCTTACAGCTTAATAAATAACTCTAAGAAGCTCCCCTTCTTTTTCTTCCTTTTGGTGATAACAAGGAATAGGAAGCTGTTATACCAAATGAGTGATGGAAACAGATTTTACATGTTCTGTAGAAGAATGCCATTCAAGTGGTACGAAAGCCCATTATCTACTCCTAGCAAATTGCCATAAATGTACTTCACTAATACACTGATACCTATTTTTAAAAATTGATTAATCAATAAACAAATATTTAACATCACTTCATTTTTGTATAGCGTATGCTTTCTCCTCTTAAGGAAATTAGATGTGTTAGGAGATGGGCTGTGAAGTCCAGGTTGCTCTGGACATTACAGTGAAGCAGGGACTAGCCCCTTGACCGTGGTGTTCTTCAACAGTATTAAATATGATCTGATGCACTATTCATTGTGTTACAATATGGATACTTTAATAAGTGAACATTTTTCAGTTTACTGCATTGAGGTTTAGTTTCAACTTTGTATTTCAGTAAATGGAAAAGTTTCTCTTTACACATCTTTGCAAGCATACATTGAACTAATAAAATTATTAATGCAATGTGATCTAGAGAAGTAATAAAACAAGAAAATCAAACAGAAATTTAAAGTAAAAATAACACGTTGTTACCTGACGTTCATTTTAGTTGCTGAGAGAGCAGAGCACTTAATGGAGCTCTTCACACACAAGGTGCTCCTACTCACAGAACTGCTGGGCCGGCCTTGTGAGCGCCGCTGGCTGGTGGGAGTAAAAGCCACAGAGAGTCTTCCTCTGAGAGAAACAGGAGTCACTGCCACTCCCTTTGGGACAGGCTGCTTCTGAAGAGAGAGAAACATGTTGTGTTCAAGCTTGGCCTCATATAGTGTTGTCTCCTTGGCGAAGTGATGAAAGGCATTCTTTCTTTCCTGCCCACTATTAATCTTACCTCTCCTCTTTGTGTTCTCATTACCTCATGTTACTCCACCTGCCTGGCTGACTGGCTGAGCTGTTACCTGAACTGTGCTGCATGGTGATTATGATTAAGAGTAACTTCTGGGGGTCTTCTGGGGACATAAGGGGTAAATCTCAGCAGTATGAAGCAATCTACAGCCACTGCAGCATGAGTTCGATCCCTGGCCAGGGAACTAATCCACATGGCACAGCAGACCCTTCCTGTCTCATCCTCTGCTCCCCTCAGCAGTATATTTCAGTCAGTCTACCTGTTCTGCTCCCCACTCTGACTCTGGTGAATCCTCTCACCCTTCCCTTCCACCCCATCCTCACACTCTGGCTTACACTCCAGCTCTTGTATATATAAATAAAAACATCTTAAAAAAAAAAGTAACTTCTGATTGTGCTGAGTTATAATTATTGCCATCACCCAAGTTTATTCACATTAAAGAATGTAACTAACCTTTCTGTTACCAGAGAAGGAAAGTAAATAGATTTTCCTGGAAATATGTACATTTGAGAACATGGTATAGAGTTTAAGTACAAACTGAAGTTATTCTATGATCACCATGATCATAATTATAGATAATTTTACTGCTACCCTCTCCCCGCAATGAAAATAGTAGCATTCTAAAGTTAAAAAAAAAAAACAAAAATCTAAAGAAAGGAAAGGAGGGAGGGAAAGAAGAAAGGTAATATTCCAGAATATCAGGAAGAATTCTATTGACTTTTTTTTCTCTGTAGATATTGTCAAGGCTCAAAGAGAAATAGGGTATTTTATTATCATTAGTCTAAGATCTATTGAGACTGGAATAATTAATTGTCATCAATTGACAAGAGAGAAAGATTATTGAAATTGAGACTATAAAGCCAAAAGACATTAGATTTTGACTATATTCCATAAAATACAAAAAGAATTAAATTTCTCATCTCAGCATACAATCAGAAGAGATTCAACTCTTAAGCTCTTAAATTTGGTTAACATAAGGAGAAAGAATAAAAGCAGTAAAAATAAATATTTGAGCAAACTTTTATAATCTTGGGAGCGACAAGGTCCTTCTAACGACAAAAAATTCAAAAGATTTAAAGTCTAAAGTTTGAATAGGTTTAACAAAAATTTAACTAAAAATAAAAAAAATCCTTCCACAAGGTGAAAAAATGCTATCAATAGAGCTTTCAAGTATGGAAAAGTATTTCTAACACATATGTAATACTATTAATATCAATAAATGTCCCAACACAAGAAAATGGATACAAGTTAAAACAAATTCACAGAAAAACAGCCATTTTTAACATCTTAATAATAATAACATCTTAATAATAAAATATATTAAGTTACATGCTTTATAATTCTAATTACAAATAGGATTTTATTTTTTCCTATTATCAAAAATTAAAAATTTTGATAATTTCCATTGTTGGCAAAGTAAGCAGCAGACAGATTTCTGATTTTTGTTGAGGTCCATTTGGCAACTATATCAAACCAGTCTCCTTTCTTTTATCAAGTCAAGGGGACAATAGTTTTGGCTAGGATTATTTTCTCTAGATTTCTGGTCATTGATTATTGTCTATCTCTGAACAAATGAACAATCCCAAGATATATCACTGTCAAGAAGACTTCATTTCTATCAGTTATGCTGTCACAGTAATTCTTTTTATTTTCCAGTCTCTAGATCTTATCAAAAACCAATCTGAGAAGTCACTTCTTAAACAACAATGGGGGTGGTATGGGATTTTAGAAATAAACTCATTCACATGGGTTGATTTATCACTAAAATCAAGATAAGCCACTCATGTATTCGACACACCTTCAAGGTTATTCTAATGTTGAGGCAGTTGTTCTGCTTTTAACTTTTACTTGAAAAATAACTCATCTATATTAAGTATACAAAAAGCTTGGATTTCACTTGCATAGATAAGTATAACCAGCCTTTTTAAAAAATTTTTTAAAGATTTATTTACTTATACATACAGAACTGGGGTACAGAACAGATGCAGGGGCAGTGAGAAGATTCACCAGAGACAGAGTGGGGAACAGACCAGGCAGACCAACGAAGTACACTGCTGAGGAGAGCAGCAGATGAGACAGAAGAGGTGTGCTGCACCGTGTGGATCACTTCCAAGATACCAAATGCACACTAAGGCGGCTGCAGCCATCCAGTTTGCAGTGCTGCGTCCCAACCCCATACACACCAAGGAGGCCTGGAATGGAGATTTTCTTAATGCTATACCTTGTTTTTCTTAATTGTTTGCTGGAAGGTTGATAAAGTGTCTTCGGTTGTATCAGCAGGTTTTATAAATATTGATCAAATGCATGTCAGTTACCAAAGATGTTATTTCTTACTAAGAAGTTCATATACTTTTGTTTTCTATTTTTTAGTTATGTAGAATTATCATTTTTAATCATTTAGAAGTGTCCCCTTAAGGCACCCTTGAACACTAGAGAGCATCTGAGATGATGACATCAACTTCCTAGTCTGCAGTTGTCAATGTATTACTCTGCTAACCCAACTTGGTGTTGAGTTCATAATCATCTCTTGCTAAAAGGAGCCTCGAGCCAAGCAGGACGAGAACTGAAGTCTCCCCAGGGAGTTTAGTTACCTCAGGAAGCCTTTACTTTACCCATCCAGTCAGTCTTTTTTCCTAAATTTAGGGGAAAGACAGAGAAAATAGTTGGCTTCGCTGATCACATAGTCCATCCTTAAAAGTGATAGGCAAGATAGCTGAATGTGGAAAACAGAAACATCAATTGCCCTTTTGGAAGTCAAACAATAATGAGGATTCACTTATCTGGAGGATAGGAAAATTCTCATGCTGGGAGAAAGCAATTGTAAACAAATAAACGTACATTAAAAAAAATCATTCCTGTGCAAAATAACAGAAAGCTGGCTGTATTAGCCATGGTGCACATGTGGTATCCACATAAAAACAAGATTTAATCCCATTCAGAACATAAATGTACAACATACCTTCAGTTCATTAAGTGAATTGTGTTCTTCAAAATGTTTCTTTTTTCTATCAATATATTGATCAATGGACTCCATTTTCTTAAAACGAGCCTCATGAAGCTTCTTGAAGTCTAGAATGTTCCATAAAATGTGAAAATTAATGCCAAAATCATTAATTTGCACTTCGTGTATTTTTTCTGTTAACATTCTTTTCTCTAAATTCCTGTTACTCAACTTCAGCATCAAGTTTGCTAAAAATTTTAATTGAAAATTTCAAAATACTTATTTTTATTTATTAAAAAAAAGATTCATTTTTTATTTATTATACATGCCAGAGCCTGGTATAGGCCAGAGGTGCAGGGGGGAAAGGGGTGTGAGAGGATCCACCAGAGATGGTGGGGTACAGAACAGGCAGAGCTATTGAAATACAATGCTGATGGGATCAGTGGGAGAGACAGGAGCTGTCTGCGCTGCCATGTGGGTCAGCTCCCCGGCCAGGGATCAAACTCGTGCTGCAGTGGCTGCCAGTGGTTTCATAGTGACTTAATCCCTTATGCCACCAAGGAGGCCCCTCAAAAGATTGAATTTTTAATCACTTAGGGAGATAGCATATTCATATGATTAACTTCTAGACTTTTACCATATCATCATTGCCCATTTCATTGCTGACAAACTTGTTCTATCCATAGGATAAGTGTAATAGATTTATTGTCCCCTTTATTAATTAAATGGCCTTCATTTTTCTCAAATTCAATATCTTATAATAAGTAGAAAAGTATATATCAAGGATGGGCAAGCTTTTTCTATCAAGGAGCAGATAGTAAATATTTTAGGTTTTATATCCACATGTAGAATAATTTGTGTCTCTATTTTTGTCTTTTTAACAAACTTTCAAATGTGGAAACCATTCTTAGCGTTCTCTGTATTATTTCAGTCAAGCATATAAATATTGAGTTTCTAATATATGGTTAACAGTAGTCTAAAGTAGTGTAAATATATAACAATCAACATTTATATACAAAGTGACATTTCAGCAATGCAAGATAGAAAATTACATGATCAGAAAGAAATGAGTCCCTTACACTTATTAAAAAAGATATTATTAAAGAAATTAAAAACCAGGTGGACATGTACCTGGTGCTTTAGAGACATTCATTCTCAGATATTTACTCAATACTTGTTACATATCAGTTGCTATGCTAGGTAATCCAAAGTGGAAAAATAGCTTTAAATAATGTACATAGCAATCTGATGAAACAGGTGGTAAAAGTTAAAGAGGTAGATTTGTTGAGAATGAGCTGCCTAAGTCTCATCAGTGGACATGAGAGAACAAGGATGCAAGTCAGTCCCAGCAACGAGACTTCAGCTGCTATAGCACAATGCCTCTTGAACATGGGCCCCAAAGATGCCAACAATTCCTTTATATAGGTGTACAAAACTTACTCGGAGTGGTACTTGTTGTTCTTTTATTTTTTCCAGGTTTGGAAGACTCACTGATATAGAGAGACTTCTTTCTTTCTGAAGGTACATTTGTGTCTTCTTTACCTGAACCTAAACACACAGAATTAATAAAGATTTTGAAAAAATTCTTTTCCTTTAAGAAATGTCTGAAAGTTACACCCAGAGCATTTTCATGTGCTAGGAGAAATGGTACATAAAGAGCACAGAGAATTAATCTCTACAATTTTAGCTCACAATCTTCAAGTAGGCATAAACGTTCTGCTTTCTATACAGAAGTTATATAAATATGCCAGGAAAAAAACCTTTTACTAGAATTTTTATATAAAGATGTTATTATTATGAGTGGAACAATGAATACACACATTTTCAGCAGCCTACCAAATACCTTTAGTATTTTAGCACATTCCTCAGGTCATCTGCTTCTATACTTGTTTTGATTTGCTCTTAAATCCTCCTGAAATCAAGGTGGATCAAAGATTTGCTATTTTTCCTTACTTATCACCAAAATTTTCCACAGAGATGTCATCTTGAGGAAATCTAATATGCAAATGAGTTTACAAGAAATTCTACTTGTAAAGTCATTTAAGGTCCCCCAATACATCCATAAACAAGAGGAAAGAATAATTCAGTAGAGTGGGAAGGACTTTAGGGGCTTCTGCTTGGACCTTTACTTAAAAAAGCCAATGTCGCATGAGAAACAAACTAAACATGTGATCAAAGTAAGTCCTCACAAGATATTTATTAATCACAGATAGAAAAATAGTAACTTTACATAGGAACAATCTAGTGGGGACACAATAACCAGTCAATGAAAACCAACAAGCCTGGATTGACACAACCAACACATGTGCCTGCTGGGATGATGACTGTACTGTACTGTACTGTACTGTCCTCGTACAGTATCCAATCTAGGGGAGTCAGAACTCCCTCATGCAACGTGCATGATATTAATCTAACTATCAGCACACACTAGATGAAGTAAATCTGAAGATAATAAAAACTGATCTGTACTAAAAGAGTATCTACATCTTGAAAGACAAAGGAATACTAAGGAACTGTTACAGATTAAAATTCTTGTCTAAAGATAGGACAAAAAATGCAAATAATAAGCTAGGGTTTCCTTTGTTTTAAAGAACATAATTGGAATAGTTGTTAAGTAATATTTACATTCTATTTGTTCTATATTTTCAGGGTACCCTAAAAAATTATTTGGACACCAAAAAATTTTTGTTCATATACGTTATGTTAATATGTGGCTTATTGCTTATTAAAACAAAGAAATTTAGGGCTTCCCAGATAGTGCAAGGGGTTAAGTGCCTACACTATCAAGCTATCTCCAGCCACTGCTGCACAAGTTAGATCCCCGGCCAGGGAGGTGACCCACATGGTGCAGCAGACCTCTCCTAACTTGCCACCTGCTCCCCTCAGCAGTGTCTTTCAGTATACCTGCCTACTCTGATCTCCATTCTGTCTCTGGGGAATCCTCTCACCATTGGCTCACCCCCTCCCTACATCTCTAGCCTATACCCCAGGTCTGGTATGCATAAAAAAATAAATCTTAAAAAAAAAAAAAAAAGAAACTAAACTAAAACTAATACTTGATTCATGACAAATGATGTATTCACTGTTAACATAAATAATATATGAAAAAGGCTAAAATTTCCAAAATAAAAGTAATTTTTTTTTTTTTTAAAACAATTTCCTTAATGTTTGCCTTAACAGGAAACAGCTGAATTTTGGGTTGTTTTATCTGTTCCTGCAGATAATATGCTATTTTTATTGAACTACATAAGAAAAGCAATCTTACACCACACAGATATGTGGTTGATAAGGAAGAATACTTTAATAGACTTTTCAAATAATTATGGATATTCCCCAACACTACAAAGGTTGACAAATGTTTCTTCAAGATCAGTTGCAATGTGGAACATAAGACTAATGAACTTAATCTTTTTAAAAAGATTTATTTAGAACCTCCCTGGTGGTACAATGGGTTAGGACACAGCACTGCAAGCTAGCAACAGCCACTTCAGTGCAAGTTCGATCCCCTACCCTGGAGGTGATCCACATGGTATAGCAGACCTCTCTGGACCTGCCTGCTACTCCCCTTTAGCAGTGCACTTCTACACTGCCTCTACCCCAGTTCTTGTACGCATAAATAATTTTTTAAAAAGATTTGTTTATTTATGCGTACAAGAACTGGGGTACAGACCACAAGTGGGGGGTAGGTAAGAGGATTCACCAGAGACAGAATGAAGAGCAAAAGGCAGTTTCATTGAAATACACTGTTGAGGGGAAGAGTGGGCTGGTCAGGTGAGGTCTGCCATGCCATGTGGGTTGAACTCCTGCTACAGTGGCTGCAGGTAATTTTAAAGTGCTGTGCTTTAACCTATTTTGCCACCAGGGAGGGCCCTGTTAATGAACTTCCTGTACTCTTATTAAGTACTTGTATATTAAGAAACACACACTAGAGTGTTCTGGGGTAAAGAGCACATACTCTCAAACAGTGCAGGAAAAATAAAGTACACAATATGTGCATGGAGAAAAGAGGGATAAAAGTGTAGAGAGGAAGGAAGGTTAAAACATAAGTGGTAAGGTGTTAACACTTGGGAAAGCTAAGTAAAAGGTACGTAGGAACTCTTGGTACTCTTCTTGCAATTTTTCTCTAAGTCAAAATCACAAGAAAATAAAATGTTACAAAAATTTTTCTTGCTAGCAGCTACATGATCAGATTTTTTTCCTTTAGATGCCTTGTTTCAATGCAAACCTGGTTTTGGAGTCCATCCTCATTTCTGTACCACAGAAACCAGGTCCTTAGTTAAGCCTTCTTGGTGGGATTGTACCACAGAAACCAGGTCCTTAGTTAAGCCAGGTCCTTAGTTAAGCCTTCAGACTCTGTCACACTTCTTTACATCTTGCTCTAAATTATGATTTTAAAACGTTTTTATGAGGCATGATCTTCTGTTTTAATCCACTTGAGCCCCTGCTCCAGCCTCAAGTACCCAGATTTCCAGGGGTGAAAATACTGAAATCCTCCACGAGGAATGTCTTACTGACAAAATTTTTACTTCAAGTTTAGAGAAATTTTTGGAGATTAGAGACCAAAAAAAAGCATATAATTGTCAAAACAAAAATGACCACATAGCTGGGAAGACTGACTTTGCTATACACTTTTTGTTTTTTTGTTTTTTAAAAAGATTTATTTATCTATGCATATAAGAACTGGGGTACAGGCCAGTGATGCAGGGGGCATGAGAGGATTCACCAGAGACAGAGTGGGGAGCAGAACAGGCAGATCTACTGAAATACACCACTGAGGGGAACAGCTGGCTTGACAGGAGAGGTCTGCTGTACCATGTGGGTCACCACCCTGACTGGGGATTGAACTTGGCTGTAAATAGCTTCATAGTGCTGTGCTTTAACCTGTTGCACCACCAGGGAGGACCCTGCTATACACTTATAACTGTCAAATGAACATATCTGGCTACCCATAGAAATTCTGGGTTTTTTTTTTTAAGTTTTTCCACGTACCAATTATTTCACTTTTTCCTGAAGAAACTGCATATTCATCTCTTTGGCAGCTGTCTGATGGAAAAGGAACTTCTGTAGCAGTTCTGAGATCCTGGCTTTCCTGCTTTTTTTGACTATCGAAGTCAGTGGGCTCACTTATTTTTATCTCTGAATGATGTGTCTACAAATTTTAAAAGAAAAGAAATGAAGTAAAAGACAAATAATAAGTACTGCCTTCCAAAAACAGAAAAACAAACAGGCAAAGGGGCTAACGGGCTAAACGAAGAAAAGTAGGGGACTATGATTTTTGAGTGGCAGATTTGGTCCTTTGTGTTAGCATGTGTTACTAGAGTGTGAATCTGGGAATAGGATACTCTAGAAATCTGTCATTTTGAAAGGCACAAGTGGCAAAACTATATGTTAGGGGTGAGAAGCTAACACAAAGGTACCTAGTTAAATGATTAAAGTACCATATGAAGGTAGAAAAAAAAATTAGTCCCATACCTTTTAAGTTACATTTAAATAAAAGGCTAAGAGAATAAAGCCAGAGCCCTCTCAAAGTAAGGGAAGCCCTTGGCTAACCACAGACTCGACCACCGTAAGACCGAGAACACAGTGACCACCAGATCTAGGACCAATCAGTAAAGTGAAAAGAAATCTTACTTAATGTTGGTTTCCCTTCCCATCCTGTTCATTACACATAACTTAACACTTAATGAATATTCATATTTATTCAGATTTTAATTTGTGCTTAACACTAAATAAGTGTTTCCCAAGCAGCAGCACCTGAGATGTGATGAGCAGTACAGACACTGGCCTGTGTGAGCTCTTTTGTGAAGCTTACAGCAGTGTTTACAACCACGAGAAATCCTATGGGAATTACAGAGCCAGCTTGGCATATTTCCAGTGTTGGCTTATTTCCAGTTTGCACATTTCATTTCACCTGGGAGTCAGGGTTCCTGTGGACTGTTCTCCGCCTTCTCCTTGTTTTGGTGACGTGGCCAGCTGGTTCCCTCTCAGCTTGGTTCTGGCTGCTAACATCAGTCTCATCACAAGAGGATGCAGAGATTTGACTTTCATCCTGAAAAGAGACATGTAAATCTGCTAAGCCCTTTGTAGAATTAGAATGTAATTGGGAAAAATCAGAATTTAATGTGAATAAAAAACTTATAGTATATATACAAAAGAAAACTGCAAACTCTCTAGCAATAATTATAGGCAAGTTCATCCCTAACAATCACATTTAACAACTCAAGCTAAAAACAGGTGAGGAAAACATTCAAAATTATTTTAGTGTGAATAAAAAAGGAAATTATTAAAAATACATTAACCTCCTGAAAATACACTATGTGCCAGGTAATGTTGTAACTAAAAATAATTATAGCTCATATAAACAAATTTACTGGGATAGGTAATTACATAAATTGTCTAATTCCTTGAAGTCTATGAAACAGTTATTAGTTATCCCCACTCCATAAATGGGGAAAATGGGAGAGAAAGAATCCACAGTAATTTGTCAAAGGCAAAAATAAGGGAGAAAGATAAGAATGGCACTTATACTGTCATAAATGAAAAGTAAAGAGCTAGTTATTAAAACAATGTGATACAGGTCCCAGAATATCCTAAGAAAACCTGCTTATGCATGAAATCACTGTATGATAAATAGTGGGGTGCTGGATTCACTGACATATGACACCAAGAAAACAAAGTCACTGTTTTTTATATATCAGGTAAAGGACCATGTAACTTGATCATTCTCTCACCAACATGAATTAAAGATAAGTGCAAAAGATGAAACTATAAAAGGCCTAGAAAAGACAACAGGTAATGAATAATTATCATCATTGTGAGAAAGGCCTCTCAGGCATATATCTTACTTAGGTATTATAAGACTGTAAGGCAGTTTCACATTTAAAACAAATAATTATGAAAGGATTTACCATAATGATCTCTTCTCTTTGGTAATAAATGTCTTAAGTCATCACTAATCCTGTTTACTGCTCATGATGTAAATAAGATTGTTTTGCTATTTGTTAAGTGATGAAAAACATCATTTACCTGATGCTCATTTTCTTTTCTTTCTTCATGTTTAAGGTGAGCTTTCAAGGCTTTTAACAACTTGTCAGCCTGTAGAAAAGTTAAAGTACCTTATCAGTAGAAGCAAAAATCAATTAAGCAAGAGAGAAATGTCTTGTTATAATATTCATCAAGTGTCCTCTGAACAGGATCTGCAAATACAACTTGGGCCCACAGATTTCACAGTAGAATAGAGACATCAACCAAGGCAAGCTATGATCAACACACAGTGCCAATGAGGAGGCATAGGCTTTTTGAGAGAACACCAGTAGCTTGTTCTGCCAAGCTTGGCCTACGAGTGCACACTTCAAGATGTACTTGGGCATACCAGTTTTAACATGAAGATGTGATATCATTTTCAAGGGGTGAAGCACATGCTCTTGCTGCTGAGGTGTGAAGGACAAATGAGAGAGTAGACCACAGGTAAAGAGGCACAGAAATAAAGGAATGCAAGAAAGAGGGTAGAGTTCAAAAAATGCAAGTTTAGTGTGACTGGAGTGTGGTGCTGTTGGAGGGGGTAGTGAGAGAGAATGTTGGAAAAATGAGCAGAGGCCTGATACTGTCAGGTCTTGAAAACCTCTTAAGAGCATTAACTTTGACTTTAGAGCAATAGGCAGTCTTCGATGACTTTGCAACAGGACAGTAGGTAATCAGTTTCGCATTATTCAGAATGGTCACTGGCTATAGAGAGTGTAGGATGCATTTGGTTGGGGCTAAGATGTTAGACAAAAAAAAAAAAAAACAGTTTAAAGTTGATCATAGGAAACATGACTGTAACCTGGGTTAGAGTAGGACTAAGCAGTATGAATGGAGTCAAAACTTTTAAGATGTGGGGGCCCCTAAAAAGGGGAATGGCAAAGGCAAGATGGTCTTAGAAAAGAGGGTAGTTACAGGTCCTTCAGAGATAGGAACTCCTAGTTTCTTTCCTGATCCCAGAAACCTTCTTTGCAGGTCTCTTCTGAAAGAGAAATACAATGGCAGGTCTTTAAAATTTTAAAAGCACATGGTTCATGGTTCTCTCTTTCTCCTCTCCCACCCAGTCATGCAGCTGAGAACCATAGATTCCTTCTTAGCTGGATGGGGGCTCTGCCACTGAGCACAGCTCTTCTTATTCCAGTGTTTATTTATTTATTTTAAAAGGATATTCTCCATTAAAAAATTTTTTAAAAATTTATTTATATATGCAAGAACCCAGGTATAGGCCAGAGGTGTGAGGGTTGAGAGGGTTCACAGAAATAGAGTGGGGAGCAGAACAGGCAGATTAACTGTAATACACTGCTGAGGGGAGCAGTAGGAGGGTCAGGAGAGGTCTGCCACCAAACTCGTGCTGCAGTGGCTGTGGATATCTTCATAGTGCTGCATTTCAACCTGGTGTGCCACCAGGGAGGGCCCCTTTTTTCCACACCATTTATTATTGGTCAGGGGTCTGGCCGAGAATGGCAGAGATTGTGATTTGGTTTAGGCTTTAGGAGATAAGAGAGGCTATAGCTATTAAGGGGTGAAGCACATGCTCCAGCTGTTTATCAGCACACTGTGCATCAAGACGTCAGGTATCTAACCTGAAAATGTTGTACCTTACTGTTTACTTGCTATTGTTCATGGGAACCTTTCTGGGAGTCTTCTCTGTGGAGGCAAGGAATGGTAGGGCAGAATTCAGGCATTCCTGGTTCTTTTGACTCTAACTTACCACCCAACCACTTTATTGAAATATGATCAATATAAATAAAGTTATAAACAGGTAGTAGATATGGGTTGATTTATTTAGCGATATGTAGGGCCTCTCTAGTGGCAGAGGGGTAAGTCTCAGCACTATCACCATTGAGGCCCTGCCAGTGAGGTAACACACATATGGTACATCCGACCTCTCCTGTCTCACCTGCCTGCTGCTCCCCTTAGCAGTGTACTTCAGTAAATCTGCCTGTTCTGCTCCCCACTGTCTCTGGTGAATCCTCTCACTACCCCTCTCCCAAACCTCTGGCTTATACCCCAATTCTTCTACACACAAAATATAAATAAATAAAAATAAAAGAGAGATGTAAATACCTGTGAACTGCCTGATTGAAATAAACATACTCATCTCTACAGGCTTTCTACTGTCCCCTGGTGGCAAGAGAAGTGAGCATGAACTATTAGCAACATTTTAAGTAAAAAAAAAATATTGTTAATCACAGGTTATATGTTGTATAGATTTGTAACTCCTAAAAATACCATGAAAATCTCATCAAACACACAGCAATGATGAAATAAGATACCTGTGGCAGAACCCAATGAAGACATCTAGCAGGCAGAATGACCTAGGGCAATGCCCAAGAGAGATGAATCACATGTATAGATGTTATTATCAGCACAAATTTATCGTTTTCAACAAGCATGCACTCTGTTGGGCATAGTTCCAGGCACTGGTTGGGAACAAGAGACAAGGTCTTTGCCCTCCAGAGACTAGGGATGGACTAATGGGGAAACAGTCAAATACCCAATTAAGCTAAAAGAAATGACAGAGCAATGAAGCAAAAACAAAACAGGGTACTGGGGACAACCATATGAAGATACGAAGGAACAGTATTCCAGACAGGGGAACACCAAGCCCAGAGGCCCTGACAGGGTTTAGTGAATTGAAGGACAGAAATAAGTCCGTGTTGGGAAGCATGGTGAACTCCAGGGGTTAGTCGGGGGCAGAAAGATCAGAGGTGACCAGAAGATGGATCAAATAGAAGGTCATAGGCCATGGAAAGAATATGGATATTTTTCCTCCTAACTTTTTATGGTAAAGAAAAATCCATATTTGTGGATCTCTAGACAAAAAGAATTTAGCAAGAGGCCCTCCCTGGTGGTGCAGCGGTTGTTAAAACACAGCACTAACAAGCTAAAGCCACTTCAGCATGAGTTCAACCTCCAGACCTGGAGCTGACCCACATGGAGCTGCAGACTTCTCCTGATCCACTCCTTGCTCCCCTCAGCAGTGTACCTCACTGATCTGCCTGTTCTGCTCTCCACTCTGTCTCTGGTGAATTCTCTCACTGACCCTGGGCCTCTGGCCTGTACCTCAGTTCTGTCTGCATAGATAAATAAATCTAAAAAAAAAAAAAAAAAAAGTCAAGTCTACAGTAAAGTAGAAAGAGTTTAATAAGCACTCATATTCACTACTTAGATTGAACAATCATTAACATTGTCTCATATTTGCTGTACTAATATATATTTCTTGCCAAACTACCTGGAAATAAGTTCCAGGCATCATGATGATACTTGACTACTAACTATATCAGCCACATCTCCAGAAATGCAAGGGGGGAATATTTTCCTACATAACCTCAAAAGCATTAACATACCTAGAAAAAGAATTCCCCAATATCCTATATGTAAGCCACAATCAGATTTCCTTGTTTCCAGTTTTAGCTGCCATTTCTTTTTCTTTCTTAAGAAAAAAAAAATTCCTCCAAATCAGGATCAAATCAAGTTTTTCTCATGTTATACTTAGAGGAGTTTGAATGATATTTAAGATTTTTATTTAGCCTTGGAGGGCCTGACTAGGAAAGGGATACATCCTAAGCTTCAAATTCCACTAACTACCAATAAAAGACCATTGTGAGACCAAGAGTAAAAACAGGAAGACTGGTAGACACCTAAAGGCAGTGGCTAAAATGTGAGGGGCTGTGTCCAGATTTGTGGCTTTGCCAGATGGCTGTCAAGTCAGATTTCATTTGTGTTTGGGAGGAAGAGCTGACAAGGATGGATGGGCGTGGGCTATGAAGGGAAGAATCAAGGGTAATCTAAAGCAGGTCTGAACTACTGAGAATTGGAAGAGATCTTAATTGTTTCAATCTGGCTGTACTGTTGAAGATGCACTTAAATGAATGAGTTGGCAGCTCAGGGGAAAGGTCCCTCTGGAGATATGCATTTGGGAATCATTAGTTCCAGATGAATTTAAAGTCATGGGAGTGGATAAGATCAAGAAGAGGAAAAGCATGGCTAGAGAAAAGAAGGTGCAGGAGAATATTCTGGGGGACTCACTTTTAGATTTGGTAGAGGGAAGAACCAGCAAAGGAGACTAGGAAGAAGTATTAACAGGGCCCTCCCTGGTGACGCAATGGTTTGCACAACACTAGGAAGCTAGCCCAGCTGCTTCAGCACTGAGTTCAACCCCTAGCCAGGAAGGTGACCCACATGGCGCTGCAGACCTGTCCTGTCTCGCCCGCTGCTCCCCTCAGCAGTGTACTTCATCATTCTAACTGTTCTACACTCCACTGTCTCTGGTAAATCCTCTCACTGCCCCTGTACCTCTGGCCTGCACCTCAGTTTGTATGCATTAATAAATAAATCTTTTTTTTTTTTTAAGATTTATTTATTCATATAGAACTGGGGCACAGGCCAGAGATGCAGAGGGTGAGAGGATTCACCAGAGATAGAACGGGGACAGAACAGGCAGATCAACAAAGTACACTGCTGAGGGGATCAGCGGGCGAGTCAGGAGAGGTCTGCCTCACCATGTGGATCTCCTCTGGGGCAGGCGGGAATCGAACTCATGCGGAAGTGGCTTAAGCTTCTTAGTGCAGTGCTTTAACCCGCTGTGCCACAAGGGAGGGCCCTAAGAAATAAATCTTAAAAAAAAAGTACTATCAAAGGAGGAAATGAAATGACAATGAAGTTGAAGAAATTAAGTGGTATATACGGAAAGGAGTGTCCAACCATGCTAAATGCAGCTGTCAGGCAGGTGAGGCTAGATAGGCCACAGTTTTGTTAAGATGCAGTCATATCCGTGGAAAAGAGCAGAGAAATTGGCATAGGCCAGATAAGGTTTGGTTTACTTTTTAAAAGATGGTAATAGTAACACTTGATTGCATCCATCAGGAAAATTAGTCAGCAGAGTAGGAGAAAGTGATGCGAAAGAGACTAATTGCAGGAGTGAAAAGCCCCAGAGGAGGGAACAGGATCCCTCACACAAATGGAATGGTTGCCCATAGGCACAGGTTTTACTATAACAGGCAGAATACTCAGTGACAGGTGTAGCTTGGGTGAAGGGTTTGCTGGTAGAAGATGAGGTAATTCTTAGCAGGTTGCACCTACTTTTCCATGACCTATGAGTAAATGTCAGTAAGTGACAGAAAGGAGCCAATTTGAAGTGAAAAGATATGAAATGTCTTCAAAAATGGAAAAGTTAATGACTTTCCCATTCCTCTACAAGTGTAGAGGAACCAGATGCTTATCTTAAGATTTATGGTCAGAAATTTAAATTAAGTCACATGATTTTGTTCAGCCAGAGTTAGCCTTTTAGGTACAGGTAAGAATTAAGCACACAGCAAGAGTTAATCACGTTTGGAGATTTACCAGCTGAGAGAAGAAGTTGTAAAAAAGTGGAAATAGTGACAGTCTGTGTGAAGTTTGCAAAAGAAGCATGAGTAACTGAGCCCTTAATTTTGTCTTACTGTTAGGAGTAGGGTCTCAAAAGAATGAGCTAATCTTCAAAAGACATTTTGAATATTATCCTATTAAGGACTTTATTTAATCTCATATGGCTAATTTTTTAAAAAAGATTTATTTATACATGCATACAGTACTGGGGTACAAGCCAGAGGTGCACCAGAGGATTCACCAGAGACAGAATAGGGAGCAGAACAGGCAGACTGACTGAAGTACAATACTGAGGGGTGCAGCAGGCTGGTCAAGAGAGGCCTGTGCGCCATGTGGCCCCATTCCGGACTGGGGAATAAAACTCTCACTGTAGCAGTTGCGGCTAGCTTGCACACTGCGTCCTTACCCACGGTGCTACGAGGGAGGGCCCCTTGGTTAAATTTTTAAAAATAATTCAAATCTTAATTTCTTAGAGCAATTTACTTCATTTTTATTTTTTGCTATGTACTTGGAATCTTAAAAGATAATTATCATAATAAGCTATTGAGCTACACCAACTGTAAATAATTTAAACCATTTTAATTATGGACATTTTGAAATGCATACAAAAGTGGAGAGAATAGTGTGATAAACTCCCATGTATTTATCATACAGTTTCAACAATGTTCTTATTTCATCTAGTTCTCCTCTTTTCTTGCTATATTTTATAGCAAATATATAATGTTATGTCTTAATACTATGCTTAATGCTATAATGCTATGTTATGTCTTATAACTACAATACCATTATTATACCCAACAAAATCAATAACCAAAATACCTACTCCAAATTTACTTTCTCTATCAT
>NW_004567124.1:25626874-25632421 GCF_000260355.1 Condylura cristata
GCGCCATGTGGTCACCTCCGGGGCAGGCGAGGATTGAACTCATGTTGAAGTGGCTTTAGCTTCTTAGTGCTGTGCTTTAACCCGCTGCGTCACCAGGGAGGGCCTCAAAAATGTCTTTTTATGGTTAGTTATAATAGAGCCTCATTAACCAGTACTTCTCAACAAATATTATCTACTATTTGCCCATTATCATGTGCTAGAAGATAATGAGCTTTGCACTGACGAAGAATGCAAAACTACTTTACCTCTATGGAAAAAAGGTGATTGTCTATCCCAGCTCAAGTGCCTCAAGAGAAATGATAAGTGGGACTTTCAGAAAAAGATACTTTGATAACTTGCAATAGCTCTTCAGAGATCCAAGTGGTTGTGAGGCTTTAGTTAGCCAGAGCTGTGAACTCTGTGGGGAAGCCCCATAATAAACTTCTTGTCAAACAACCTATTGATATCTTCTACTGCATTCATCTAGTATTTCCAGGAAGTGTTTGTAAATAATTATTTTGAATATTCAGTATCTCCTAAATAAAATGTACTCCCCTTAGTGCTTTAAGAACTTACAAAGTGGGGGCCCTTTCTGGTGGCACAGCGGGTTAAAGCACAGCACTGTGAAGCTATCCACAGCCACTTCAGAACAAGTTCCATCCCCAGTCAGGGAGGTGACCCACATGGCACAGAAGACCTCTCCTGTCTAGCCAGCTGCTCCCCTCAGCAGTGTGTTTCAGTAGATCTACCTGTTCTGCTCCCCATTCTGTTTCTGGTGAATCCTCTCACTGCCCCCTGCAATTCTGGCTGGTATCCCAGTTCTATATACATAAATAAATAAAATCTTAAAAAAAAAATAAAGAACTTACTAAGTAGATGGGATTTTAAAACTGCTTAAAAAAAAAAGGTATAGTGGGTTCCTCAAACTGCTAAAAATGGAGCTTCCATATGACCCAGCAGTCCCACTCCTAGGAATCTACCCAAAAGATACAAAAACACTGATTCAAAAAGACACCTGCACCCCCATGTTTATTGCTATTTTAGTTACAATTGGAAAGACATGGAAACAGCCCAAATGCCCAAAAGTGGATGGCTGAATTAAAAAGATGTGGTATATATACACAATGGAATATTACTCAGCAACCAAAAAAAAATGTATGCTTTTTGCAGCAACATGGATGGAGCTGGAAAAGATCATGCTTAGTGAAATAAGCCAGAAAGAAAAGGAAAAATACCAGATGGTTTCACTCATAGCAGGAGTATAAGGGACCAGGTGAGGAAATAATAACAATAATGAACATACACCAGAGACATTTTATGGGGGTGGAATGGGGAATGGGATCAAAAACCGTGGGGAGAGGGAAATGCACTGAACTAAGGTGATGGTACACGGGTGATCTGGTGATGGGAAGCCCATGGGGATTACAACTGAGATGGAAAAATGCACAAAATGATGTAAAAATTATTATATATATATATTTTAAAAAGGGGTTCCTGAGATTACTGTGGTGGTAGACTATGGTCAAGGGAATGAAGAGTGAGGAGTACAAAGCACCAAGACCGTTGGGACATTTCAGCTGGACTGTGAAGAGTAAATGGAAATTATTCACACATATAGTGAAGAGGAAGATAGGGCTCAAAGTTAGCAAAGGCGCAGAGACAGACAAAGGTGCCAAGTATTCAGGAAGCAGATTTGGATAAGAGATGCCAGCCAGAATGCAAAAAGCCTAAGGGTTAGTTTAAGCTTAAAAAACTAAGGCTTTGTTTATAAAGTATTAAAGCAATATTAAATATTACATTTCAGAAATATCTCTGAAGATTATCCTTTTCCTTTGTTTTTTTTTTTTTTAACCTGAAAACACTTCTTTATCGTTCAGTTGATTCCCCAACAGGTACCCTGACATTATTTCGCATAAAGCATTTAAAAACATTTGTGATGACTGATAAATCGGTGCCAACACCACAGACTGCAGAACAAATCACCGGATACACTTTAGTGTCATGAGGAAAGGTTCCACTAGAATCTAGTATAGGACTCCAAATCGAACCGCAACATTTTCAGCCTGAGAGTCAAAGATTCCATTTTGAAACATAGCACTACCACTCGTGGTAGTGTTTACAAATGAACCATCAAACTCAGATCAGGACTGCGATATAAAAAATAATCCCCTGGCGCGGTGCCCTAAAAGCCATTCTTTTTTCCAGGTCCCCCAATAAACTATCAGGATTTCGGCTCTCAATGATAATTTAAGAGAAGAACTACATTAGTTTTCCAGAAGCCACGGCCACTCTTTCGTGGAATATTAACAATTAATTGGCGCTAGATATATTCCTTCTGCTTGCTGAGCCAGGACTTCCTAACGTCCAAAAAAAAAAAAAAAAGCAAGCAAGCAAACAAACAAAAACACTAATCCTATTATAAAGACCTAGGTATGCCCCAGAAATGCCAATCTCCAATTAAGATCCTTCCCATACTGCAGAAAGAGGGGCCCACCGCGGTCCCGCTGGACCCCTCCCCGCGGCGTCTACCCGAGGCCCCTCACCCTACCCGACCCGAAAACGGCCTTACCCTTAGGTTAGCCCGGAGGCCGAGGCTCTTAGCCAAATTCTGCAGGTCACTGTACTTGAGGGAGTCCAGTTCCTCTGGTGAGGGGACGGTCATGGCGTTCTGCTATCTAGGCGACCACGCACAGTTTAAGTCCTCGAATCTCGCCAGCGCCGTTCAAAACTGGCGCAACTAGAAACGTTGACCAAACCGAATAACACAGACAGTTTGAATTGCGAATGCTACTCTCCATTGGCTAAAAATGACTCGAAGGCGGGGTTTTCCTGGTACTGACCAATAAGCAGACTCATCCCGCTCTCCCGCAAACACACGTTCTTCCCAAACCCTCACAGACGTACCGTAGACCCTACCTAACCTGGCCAATGAGGGCTCAGGAGCGCTGCTTGGGGCGGGGCCTGGGGCATTTGGAAAACAAGCGCCAGCTGCGGAAAGATGGCCGCTCGGCTCCCGCGGTCTGTCTCGCGCTCTGTAAAGCTGGCGCGGGGTGACATTTGTGATGGTGCTAAGCTGGCGACTGACGAACCTTCTCTTACGACTTCTATGGAGTGGGACACTCAGGTGGTGAATGGGTCTTCGCCGCTCGGCCCTGCAGCATTGGGGGCTGAGGAGCGGCCGTCTAGACCGCTGTTGCCGTCGTGGCTGCTGCCCGAGAGGTGCGCGGTGTTTCAGTGCTCACAGTGCCACGCGGTGGTCGCCGACTCAGTGCACCTTGCCTGGGACTTATCGCGCTCCCTCGGGGCGGTGATCTTCTCCAGTGAGTGGGATTTTCTCCGCGGGGGTAGCTGAGAGCCTGGGAAAGGAAGCGGGGTGAAGATTGGGACGGAAACTAACCCCTTTGCTAGAAGCGTGGATGACTTTTCGTGAAGTTTGTGTCTATGGAGTCTCTGAAATGGGTAGGTTTTCCCTTTCAGGGACCCCCAAGTACTCATTCTGACCCATCTTTGTCTTCCTAGGGGTCACAAGTAATGTGGTTTTGGAAGCTCCCTTTCTAGTTGGCATTGAAGGTTTGCTCAAAGGCAGGTACGTAATGAGAATGTCCCGTGACCACTAGTAGTTCCTGACTTCGGAGACTTAGGAGCGTGGAACCAACATGCAAGAGGAGGAAACAGCGTGTTCCTATCTTGTGTGAGAAAAAAGGCTGTATTCCATCCATACCATGTGTTTGAAGGATGTTTAACTCTTGTTGAATTTAATGTATAATAAAATGTAAAATAAAATTGTTATTTATGTGTAGGTTTTAAGACAGTTCTGAGAGCCCTTATTCCTAGTGGCTTGTGCAAGTGAGGCTAAGAAAAATATATCTTTAGGTGAAAAAGGAGAAAATACCATTTGGCTTATAGGGATATAAACCAATATATTCCTATTAACCAAAGTTTATAAGTTATAGTGAGTGAGAATCACTTACAATTAAACTACAATCCTTTGAGATAAGTAGGACTTTTCAAAATTCGTGTTTAACCCTGGAATTTGTAATTAACGATGGCAGGACTAATTCAGCTGTGACTTATGGAACTAGGGAAAACTACAAGTTAAGTATTATATATTTGAAAATAGGTAGCTTTGCATCTTGCCTGTACTGATTTACAGGTGACAACGAAGTACTAAATGAATTTAATATTACAAACCTCAATTTTATTGACTTTTAACAGCAGAACAATTCATTCTGACCACAATTTGGTTCAATTTTCAGATTAAATACAATATAGGAATTCTTAGTTACTCAGTAACCAGGAAGAGTTCTACAGCTCCTCTTTCTCACCTGAAAGGCATCCCCTCCCTATCCTCACTGTAGAGTCCTCTTATCTGTCAAAGGATGCACAGAAGAAAGGGTTGGTTGCCTGCTTGGAATTACGCATGGGGCCAAAGGCAGAAGCTCTCTAAATAATCTTCTTAGACAAGAGGGTAGTGTTTCCAAACCTGTGTTGTCCACAAACCACATAAACCTCTTCAGCTATGCATGTTGTAAGTGTAAAACACATACCTCTTTTTTTTTTTTTTTAAGACTTATTTATTTATGCATTCAGAACTGGGGTACAGGCCAGAGGTGCAGGGGGGTTAGTGTATTTACAGCGTGAGGAGCAGAACAGGTCGACAGACCTGCTGAGGGGAGCAGCTGGTGGTCAGGAGAGGTCTGCCCCGCCATGTGGATCACCTGGGGGCCCCACATGGGCACCGGATCCAACTCATGCTGAAGTGGCTTTAGTTAAGGGCTGTGCTTTAACCCATTGTGCCACCAGGGAGGGCCCACACATACCTGATTTTAAAGACTTAGTAGAAAAAAAATTAAGGATATTGACTACATATTATAAAATGTTTGTTATATTGAGTAGTTTGAAATATATTAAAACTAATTTTACTGTTTTTATGTATTTTTAAACAAGGTGAATAGAAAATTAAAGAGTAAGTGGCTCACATGTTCCTATTGTTCAGTATAGATTTTGATGATTTATAAATACTGGAGGGAAGTCCCATGTGTTGGTGTATTTTTAGAATAAGGAGAGCCTTGGGACTTGTGCAGAGGATTATGAAATGGGACAACTCAAGATATTTTAATATTCGTTTCTTAAGAGAAAGTATGTTCACTACCGAGACAGGTTTAGAGAATGGATTAACAAGATAATTACTGATGCAGCTAATAAAGGGGTACATATTTTTGAGTGAGGCGATTTTGGGTTTTATAATTACAATTTTATCTCTGGGACCCTTCTGCTGGTGCTAGAGGTTAAGTTTCAGTACTATGAAGCTACCCACATGAGTTTGATCCCTGAGTATATCCCAGGGAGCTATAACCCACATGACTTGGCAGACCTCTCTTCTTTCGCCTGCTGCTCCCTCAGCAGTATATTTCAGATTTGCCTGTTCTGCTCCCCATTCTGTCTCTGGTGAATCCTCTCACCCTCCTCACCTCCTCACACCTCTGGCCTACACCCCAGTTCTTCTACACATAAATAAATGATCTTTAAAAAAAATGTAATTTTGGCCCTCCCTGGTGGCGCAGCGGG
>NW_004567124.1:25632522-25637880 GCF_000260355.1 Condylura cristata
TGTTCTGCTCCCCACTCTGTCTCTGGTGAATCCTCTCACCCTCCGCATCTCTGGCCTGTACCCCAGTTCTGTACGAATAAATAAATAAATCTTTAAAAAAAATGTAATTTTACCTCTTTTTATGAAACAACTGAAGGAAAGCTGAAATCTGTCATATTCAATTTATTATAAGATTTTTTTACATTTATATATCCCAAAATTGGGATAAATCTTACGATATTTTATATTCAGTCAGATAGATTCAAAATTACTTCTTGCATCTACATTTTTTAAAACAAATTATTTATTAACGCATTCAGGGTCTGTGTTGTAGACCAGAGGTGCGGGGGAGGTGAAAGGTTTCTCTAGAGACAGAGTGGTGACCAGAACAGGCAGATCTACTGAACTACACTGCTGAAGGGAGCAGCAGGGGAGACAGGAAACGTCTGATGTGCCAAGGCATCACCTCCTTGGTTGGGTATTAAACTCCTGCTGCAGTGGCTGTAGATAGCTTCATAGTGCTTTGCTTTAACCCTTTGCACCACCAAGAAGGGCCCAATTTTGTTTCATTTAAGCTCTTCACCACTCCTTTCTTTTATCCCCCTTACCTCCTCAGTATTATAATGTGAATTTGGGGGGAAAATATTCTAACCATTTCTTGGTTTTGTTTCCTGATACCTTCTAGAGTCATAGAATATCAGTGAAAGGTTTTATCATCTAGTTGATCTCATTTTACAGATTACAAAAACTGAGAAGCAGCTGTATTTGTTGGTATATTGGAGGTATTCCCCCAAATCCATTATTACATGATTTCATATAATAATGGAAGATCCAGCAACTTAGATGAGTCTAAACTGTAATGGTAGAGCAAGACAACCCATAACAGCTTACTAAGGATATTTAGAGTTTATATCTAATGTATTGTTTCTTAGAAAAATAGGGAACCATATACCACACAATGGTCAGACAAAGTATAGGATTTTAATTTTATTTATCAAAATCTATGATTTCAAAACTATAGAGGGGAACATTGCCTCTTGCATTTCACTATCAGAATTCCTTAGAATTTTCCTTTTCCTTGTGTACTAACATTCAATGAAATACTTATATTGTATAAATATAATTTTGTAATTTTCATTTTGCTCTGTGTCGTATATCAGTTTCCATGAGACATTTGTCTATAAACACTGTGCTTTGTATGATATAATTAATTAGGCAGGAATTAATTCAAATCAATACAACTATTTCATGGCTTGCTGTTTGTTTATCATATTTCAGAATTACAGAACTGTGTGTGTGATGTAGTACTTCATTTACTAATTTAGTATATTTTGTTGCTTGATATTTTCTACAATCCCTCAACCTGAGTGTTTCTTTTCACTTGTGTGATTTTTATATTCTACTAATAGAATTTTACTGCATAATGTTCTTTATTTAAAAAAATATTTATTTATACATGCAAGAGCTGGGGTGCAGGCCAAAGGTGGGGGGGGGCATGGAGTGTGTGTGTGTGTGTGTGTGTGTGTGCGCATGCGCACGTGTTGTGTGTGTGAGAGAGAGAGAGACAGAGTGGGGAGCAGAACTGGTGGATCTACTGAAATATACTGCTGAGGGGAAGCAGCAGGTCTTCTGCATCTTGTGGTTCAGCTCCCTAGCTGGGGATCCAACTCATGCTGCAGTGGCTGCTAGTAGCCTCACTGTGCTGAAACAACTCCCTCCATCACCAAGGAGGTCCCCAGTTGATTTCTCTTAAAATATTTTCTTGTAATATTTGGGTATGTCTTAGTATACCAGCAGACACTGTAATTTACCCACATGGAATAATGAGAACTAAAATCAACATTTCTTGATTCCAAATCCTATAATCTTTCAGAGGATAAGAAAATAGTTTGCTAGGATAATAGGATGACTCTTTTCTTCTTTGCATTTTTAATGGATAAGTAAGTTTTTTGTTATATCTGCAAATCAGATCCTGACTTGAGTTCTATTATGAATTGTTTAGTAAGCCCCTATCAACTTGATTGTATTTCTTCAATTGGACATTGATTTAATGGTAGCTAATTTTTACGGTAAAATGTTAATCTGATTAACTAGCTCTTTTTTCTGTTTTTCAGATGTAAATTGTTTTTCTCAATTGAATTGTACATCTGTGACTTTTTGTGGGCAGAATCCATAATCTAGGGTGTAATTACATTAACATCTGAATCAGCTTTTATGTAAACGAAACTTTTTGCAGTGTGATTTTTAGTACTTAGGAATGCTTTCAGTTACTGGTTATTTTACGTCTGTTATTTGATTTTCTTTCTTACCAGTGTTGTTTTCCTTCCCAGCACTTACAACCTTTTGTTCTGTAGTTCCTGTGGGATTCCTATTGGTTTCCATCTGTATTCTACCCATGCTGCCTTGGCTGCTTTGAGAGATCACTTCTGCCTTTCCAGTGACAAGATGGTGTGGTGAGTAGACTTAGATATTCTTTATCAAATAAATTTTTCAAAGATTTTTCAGAAAAGGTAGACTGTACCAAGGAAGATGTAAAGCTAGGCACAGTCTTTTACAAAAAAATTGCCAGGGGATCTAAATCTAATCTCATAACCTCACTAGCTATTTTGTAGTCAATGCCATGAGATTGTGACTGTATTTTTTTACTATGGAATATATTTGAGAATATATTTTTTTACTATGGAAACTTCTACAAGGTAAACTTGGAAATATTGTTGTTGTAGACACTTTTGAGGTTTGTGGTAATATTTTCTCTGTATTTTATCTAGCTATCTGTTAAAAACAAAAGCCATAGTAAGTGCATCTGAGATGGATATTTTCAACGAATCTCTACCAGAAAAGATTGCAGAGGTAAATTAAAACTCCATGATAATTTGTTTTTTTGTTTGTTTGTTTGTTTTTAGATTTATTTTTATTTATTAATGCCTAGAAGAACTAGGGTGTAAATCAGGTTTGGGGAGTGAGAGGATTCAACAGAGACAGTGGGGAGCAGAACATGTGTATCCACTGAAATACATGGCTGAGGGGAGCAGCAGTCAAGTCAAGAGAAGTCTGCTGCATCATGTGGGTTAGTTCCCTCGCTCGGAGTTGAACTTCATGTGGCAGTGACTGGTGATAGCTTCATAGCTGAGCTTTTAACCCCAGCGCCACCAAGGAGGCCCTGTATGTTTACTTTAATATAGACCACTCCAGGTAATTTATACCAGTGTGCATTTGAATGAAGAATGATACCAATAATCCCTTATACTTGTTTGGTACTCCATATTGAATTTGTAACAAAAAGAAAAATGCCCAAGCAATTTTGTGAGGTCTAGTTTAGGAAGAGGTAGAAAACTACTTAGCTCCTGCTTTCCTACCCTCTCCTCAGTACTGGGAATACATGGGGTCTATTAGTGGTTGATGGTTTGAACTGAAGAAAGCAATTTAATTTTGGTAGTCTGCAGACTACCAAATTTGGAAATTTGGTTATAAATTTACGCTAACGAGAACGAACTTAGAAGTTATAGTTGGTTTTCTTTTTCTTAGTTTTAATAGTTTATTCCTTGCTAGTTACACATTGAGTAACCACTGCTACATTTTGTCAAAGTTCAAGTAGCTGTTAGACAAAGGAACATTGAGGGGTTGTGGAGGTTTTGTTGGCAGAGATAACTAAGCTCAGGAAGCCATCTACTAAGTCAGGAGTTGCTCAGTTTTTCAGGTAAAGGACCAGATGTTTTGTGGCCTGTATACATGTAACTGCTCAAGTGTGTTATTAAGCAAAATCAGTCTTAAACAATATGTAAACAAATGGTAGTGACTGTTTAGCAATAAAAATTTATAAAAATGGACAACAGGCATTTGTCAGCATTTAAACAACTAAGTGACTGAGGGGGGCAGTACATTATGTGACTAAAAATAATTAGCATGAGATGAGCAACTCTCCTGCTCAAAAGTAATGAGACATTACTTTCTTAAACCTACCCCTTTCAGAAATACAGCTCACTGCCTGAAGTATTTATGTAGGCATTTCTCTTTTCTTTTCCTTAAAAAAAAAAAAAAAGAGAGAAAGTGAAAGAATTGACATGAGTGAAAACTTCTAGGAGGTAGCCAGAGGAGTTCTGTGGCTCCTCCTACCATCAAAACAACCACAGCTGAAGAAAATTCTAGGGAACACTACTATCTTAAGCCTATGGAGATTTTCATCAAGGCATAAAGCAAATGAAGGCACCTTTATTAAGAAATTTCAGTATGACCATTGAAAGCCATGTGTATAATTAACAACCAACCTGCTCTCTCCCATGTCCTCCACCTCCAGATCAGAGGGAGGTTTCATTTAGGCAGATGGAACCCAGAACTCAAAGCTCCTTTCCCCCTTGTGCCCCAGTGAGATAACATGGTGTCTTCCCAGGAGGGACACATCACTACCACTTCTCATCAGTTTTATTCCAGACAAGAACAGCCGTTTGTAGTGTCCTAATTTTTACCACAAACACAATAACTAAGACTATTGGGAACCCATTCATCATTATTCTGACTTGCTCATAGGGCAGTGATTTTGTGCTGACAAAGGCAAGCAGAAAAGTCCAGAAGCTACTGTCTTTGCCCAGCAACCTGATTGGATAGTAGGCATGTCATTCAGAGAGACTTCCCATTATCCCCCAACATGGGAACAGTGGTGCTGAGCTCTTGGGCAATTTAAAAGACAAATTCTAAAACTTAGAGCATGATGCTTTTCCAAGGGACCTGACTTTATCTGAAAGTGTGGGAAATGTCTAAGTCTAAGGCTGCTGCTCCAAACAATGGAGATTTTAGTGATGAGCAATTAAGAAGCATGTAGTTCTGTGAGAGCAATAAGCTAAATTATAATCTAGTTTGAATCTTACCAGAAAGAATCAGGGGGAAAAGGTTAAAAAAAGAAAAAGCCCTCCTGGAATCAGAACAAAGGAACTACCTTACAAAAGGGTTGGAATTTGATTGGATTTGAATGTGAAACCCTTTACTTTTCAGGTGATTGTCAGAACAGAGCTATCAGGCAGTAATTAGTAGAGTTGGATGTGATACCAACAGTAGCAGACAGTTTAACAGCCTGTGAAACGCACAGTCCAGGAGAGTTCTATTAAAACTATAGTCACCCCAGGTTCACTGCAGGTGCTCACGGCTGTGCATTCCAAGGAGTAATGTTAGATGTCACTTTGAGGGAAATAGATGTCAGTAAAATAGTCTAGCCAGCTCACTAAACAGATAAGCAAACAAGGGTAGAGGTATGTGTCTGTGTGTTGATATGCAGTTAATATCCAGGGTTGCAAAATTTTTATCCAAAATGTCATTTTCAGTAAAAAATCAGGAGACAACAACAAATGTTGGCGAGGATGTGGAAAAAAAGGAACTCTCCTGCATTGC
>NW_004567124.1:25639130-25643252 GCF_000260355.1 Condylura cristata
GTGGTCACCTCCGGGGCAGGCGGGAATCGAACTCATGCGGAAGTGGCTTTAGCTTCTTAGTGCAGTGCTTTAACCCGCTGCGTCACCAGGGAGGACCAAATAAATAAATCTTAAAAAAAAAAAAAAAAAGAATGGGAAGTATGATAACAATATCTCATCAAATAGAGGATATTCCTAAAGGGAAATTATAAAAAAGAACCAAATGGAAATCCTGGAATTGAAAAATACAACTGTAATAAATTTATTAGAGGAGCTCACCAGTTCACCAACAGATTTGAACTGGTCAAAGAATCAATGAACTTGGATATAACTAGATAAAATTATGTATGCTAAGGAAGAGAGAAAAAAGAATGAAGAGGAAATTCCTGGTGGCCTACTGGTAAAATGTCACCACTGTCCCACTACAGCCTAAGTTCAGTTCCAGGCCAAGTAGCTAACCCAAATGTGGCATAGCAGAGCTTTCCTCTCCTGCTGATCCCCTCAGCGGTATATTTCAATAGATAAACCTGTTTTGCTCCCCACTCTGTCTCTGGTGAATCCTCTTATCCCCCACACCTCTGGTCTATACCCCAGTTCTTCTATGCAAGAAAATAGATACATAAAAATTTTAAAACTGCATTAAAAACAAAAAAGAGAATCAAGAAAAATGAAGCCTATTGGACACCATCAAATATACCTAAATATGCTTTGGCAATGGAAACACCAAAAGGAGAGAGAAGCAAACAACAAAATTCAAAGAAATAATCACTGACAACTTCTTAAATTTGATGAAAAATGTATGTCAAAATGATCTATGTATCTAAAAACAACAGAACCAGGAAGGATAAATGCAGCAACTTATATGTTGACATACCCATGAAATTTTTGATGAGACAAAAATTTTGAAAGTAGCAATGGAAAAATAATTTATTATCTAAGCACAGTCCAATAAGATTAATAAGTTACTTGTTATAAGCAAAATTTCCAGACGAATTTTGAGTATTCTTGGATTATAGAAAGTAGGGTTAGTATACTGTGCAAATTATGTAGAAATAATATTGGAAGGCTTTTTTATCTATGATTCTGTATTCCCTGATAACTTTGAATCTTTCTTTTAGATTTATTTATATATGTGTACAGAACTGGGGTACAGGCCAGAGGTGCAGGGGTGGTGAGAGGATTCACCAGAGACATAGTGGGGAGCAGAACAGGCAGAGCAGCGGGCAAGACAGGAAAGGTCAAGACAGGAGAGACCCTGCAATGTGCATCACCTCCCTGGTGGGGGATCAAATTTATGCTGAAGTGGTTGTGGCTGGCTTTGCTGTGCTGTGCTTTAACCCATTGTGCCACCTGAACCCAGGAGGGCCCTGAAAATTTTTAATCTTAAGTACATGTTGTATACCAAGTGACAGCATTAAATGTGTTTCTAGATAAGCTTTTCGAAGCTGAAAGAATTGGAAATGATCTAATTACAATAAACACATTCTAAACCTGACAACCAGAGCTACTTAAAAATTTTAAAATAAGAGGCCTTCCATAATGGCACAACAGGTTAGGAGGCAGCACTGCAAGCTAGCTTCAGCCACTTCACTGTTAAGTTTGATCCCTGCCCTGGAGGTGACCCACATGGCGCGGTAGACCTTTCCTGTCTCATCCACTGCTCCCACTCTGTCTCTGCTGAATCCTCTTACTGTCCCTATACCTCTGGCCTGTATGTATGCCCAGTTCTGTATGCATAAATAATCTGAAAAAAAAAAAAATAAGGCATTTTGTTATAGTGAACAAAGGGTTGGGGAAAAATAGATTCTTGCTACTGGAAAAGGAGGGGAAGACTTGATGCTTTATTCTCCATAAGCTCCCTTACCCCACTTTATTCTTATCTTCCAACTTTTAGAGTTTAAACCTGGTAGTAAGAGGTAGAAGTGGGTAATAGTAGTGATAACAATGACTGCAAACATTTTCACTGAAACTTTGTATCTGAGGATATTATTGTGCTCTTGGTTTTTTTAAATTTCTCAGAAATTAAACAGTATATTTAAGAAATGTTTTGAGACATTGCCAGCTCCCAGTCACCAGCTTAAATTTAAAGTGGTTTCTAAGAACCAGCAAACTGACAGTTAAGATTCTGTGGACTATCTACAAATTTCTCTTCCTAGTTAAAAGAGAAGATAATGTTAACACACACTCACCTGAATTCACTGATGAAGATTCTGAAGGAAGTGACTCATGACAAGTCTACGCCACAAAACTGATGCACAACCAAAGCTTGAGTATGAGGGTCAGGCCATATTGTTCTCTTCAACAAATGCTGTTTGACCAGGCCTCAAGATCATCTTCAAAAATGGGAATTGCATGTATTTTGTTTCTTTTTGGGCTAATCTTTTAAATTATCTGGGAAACTTTTTTTACAAGATAAAATAACTACAGACTTGTCTGTCTATCTTGGTTACAGAGCTTTTTACCTTAGCTCTTTTTGGCTAAGTTAACAATTTCATAATTCTGAAAACATTGCTTGCAAATTTAGGAATTAAGTGTCAAGACTATTAGTCTGAAAATTAAGTTTTTATACTACAATTATTTCTATATGGAATAGCAGTGAATACTGAGAAACTGGGAAAATACATTCTATAGATAATATTCAGTAAGTTGACTGGAAAACATACAATTTATCTTTCTCTTTTTAGTTGTAAGCTTAACATAAGGGTACCTAAACATAAGGGTGATGATGAAAGTAATGATAAAACACCATCAAAACACTTTTTGCTTATTTTATGTAGCACTTTGACTCAAGAACTTAACATATTATTAAGAAATATAAGGTATTTTACTAGCTGCAAGGGATAGAAATTGAGCAATACAACCACATTATACTTACATGTCTTATAATTCAGTCAGAGATGGATATTTAAGTAACCAAACAAGAGCTTTGAAGTAAAGGAATGTGGTTACAAGGTACAAGCACATGTAGCAATTAAATTACTTGCCCTGAACAAGCTACAAGCACATGTAGCAATTAAATTACTTGGCCTGGAGATTAGGCAAGATCTTTTTTTTTTTTAATGAGAAATTTCTGTGGCAGTTTGAGAGATGTGTAAAAGGTAGTAGACGGAACATGTACAGAAATTCTTTGAGGCTGGTAAAGGTGGCCTGTCAATTCCAAAGGGACCAGAAACCAGAAGGTGCAGATACCTAATTTGACCCCTGAAAGATGTTTTAATCCCGAGAATGGCTAAGATTTTGGAAAATTTTAAGGGTGCCTCTGACAGGATCAAATTACATTTTTAGATCTCATTCTAGTTGTCCTGCAAATGGGTGGGAGGAGCTGTGCACTAACCTTCATGGTAACACAATACAAAGATGACAAATCACAGAGGTGTATAGAGGAGTTAATTTGGTTTAGATGTAGCTAGCACACTGCTTATAGGATATTTTCCTTTAAACATGTTTTAAACTGGAGAAAATTCTAATTTGCTTTATTTAACATGCAAGGGTGAAGCCTTCTGGTAACAAAGAGTGACAGAAAAGCTATTTTTTACTAAAGAATGGGATTTAATAAAGCTAATCTTACCTTGAGTCATCCTGGAGTTTTTTTGTGTAGGTATGGCTTCCTCCATATATTTCCTTTAAATTAAACCACTCTTCTCATGTAACTATTTTTTTCAACCTCTGGATTTGTCGTGTTATGTATTTTTTTTTATTATTAAAAGTTTATTTTTACATCATTTTGCACATTTTTTTTTTCATCTCAATTGTAATCCCCCCGGGTTTCCCATCACCAAATCACCCCGTATTTTTTTTTTTAAAGATTTATTTACTTGGGCCCTCCCTGGTGGTGCAGCAAGTTAAAGCACAGCACTAAGAAGCTTAAGCCACTTCCACATGAGTTCAATTCCCGCCTGCCCCAGAGGAGATCCACATGGCGAGGAGATCCACATGGCGTGGAGATCCACATGGCGTGGCGATCCACATGGCGTGGCAGACCTCTCCTGACTGGCCCGCTGCTTCCCTCAGCAGTGTACTTCGTTGGTCTACCTGTTCTGCT
The DNA here is from genome assembly GCF_000260355.1 of Condylura cristata. Classification (NCBI taxonomy): domain Eukaryota; kingdom Metazoa; phylum Chordata; class Mammalia; order Eulipotyphla; family Talpidae; genus Condylura; species Condylura cristata. Next base: position 25,643,152 of record NW_004567124.1, read on the forward strand.
CCCCGCTGTGTCTCTGGTGAATCCCCTTACCCTCCGCATCTCTGGCCTGTACCCCAGTTCTGTATGAATGAATAAATAAATCTTTAAAAAAAAAAAAAGAA
>NW_004567124.1:25643692-25652896 GCF_000260355.1 Condylura cristata
GGGCAGGCGGGAATCGAACTCATGTGAAAGCAGCTTTAGATTCTCAGTGCTGTGCTTTAACCCGCTGCGCCACCAGGGAGAGCCACAATTTAGCCATTTTTAAAAGCGATCCTTTGCATATCTGCACAGGTCTTTGTATAGAAATGATTCTTCAAATGGGACAGTCAAAAGGCATGTGCACTTAAGTTTTATATTCAGCCTTCTGTATATTTAACAAGCTTAGGTGCCATAAAATCTCTCTTGAAAGACCAACATAACTGACAAATTAGCTGAGATGAACAGATTCTACAGATACTTTAAGAATTTGAATACCATTTAACACTACTTTCAAAACTCCATGTGGGAATAAAAACAATGGAATTGAATACTAAAGGTACACAATACTAACGTTTGAAGACCTTGATGAATAGCAGAAACCATGTTTTTGTGAACTCAGTATCTAGCCCAATAACAGTAAATAATTATAAATGAAGTATCAGGAGTAGTATTATTACTACTCCTGACAAAAAGTCTTTGTTTATCCATTTGACAACAGCCAATTTTAAAGACTTAACATCTACTTTCTCAAACTTGAAATCTTTTTTTTCCTCTAAATCAAAAAGGATCTCTTCTAGTTTTAAAACTGCTTTGATTAAGCTAATATTTTAATATTAAATATAGAAACAACTTAAATGCTTTATATATATTCCAGATGGAAAAGATTCCCGTAATATTTGTTATCATTGTTGTATGTTGCTCACTAGATCTTTACCAGAAACTAAACATTATAAACCTATTATAAATAATATTGACCCCCAAAGTAAAACTGTAGAATGGGCTAAATTTAAGTGGGGTGCCTCTCTCTCCAATGGCTGCCTATTTTCCTAGACATACACCAGCAATAGCCACAACTAGGTTTCAAGAAACCTGGGGTCTTTTTTTCCCCCAACCTCTGGGTCACCTTCAACTCAGGATAATTTCCATAATTTACTACGTCTTTATAAATGACCGATTCTGAGTAACAAACAACACAGTGACATTTCAGTGCATCCTCAGCCCATGCTGCTTTATTGCCAAAATACACACACACACATACACACAGGTGCAGAGTTTCCATCTCATAAAGTACTTCCTTTTTACAACAAAGAATTAAAACTTCTAAAATTCCAAGATGCATAGATTAAAGAGCAAGCTGCCTTTTATACTTTAAACATTCAGTGAAAAAATTTAACATTATCAATGGTGCAGTGGAGGATACAGAACAGCAAGAAAGAACATTGACAGATTCCTGTGCTTACAGGAGAGTAACTAAATGAACATTAATATCTTCATTACAAGTGTTGGGTAGCTTTAGGGTAAACATAAAAACCACTATTATTTTTAAAGGGCTGATGAGAAAATATTCAGGGATATCCTCATCTGTGGGAGAAAAATGGCCCATAACCAAGGCAAGCATGATCTTTTGATAGCTGGAGTAACTAAGATATCCTGACTTAAGGTGTTTAGGAGTATGGATACATTCTTGAAGAAAGCTGCTTGGTTTTCCAATATTAATATTTTTTCTATACCTTAGTAGAATTATTGGAAAGAGTGACTCTCCTTAAATCTATTTTCATTGACAGATACATTATCTTAAGTGGCAAAGAGAAAATTTACAAATGGGATGACACCTCACTTTTTGTATTTGAGTGGATACCAAAGTGAAGGTCTATTTCAATTCTAAACCCCCAGAATGTTACCATACCACTTGAACATCACCAAAGGGATCTGCGGTAAAATCCCACAGAAAGAAAAGGAGATTAATTTTTGGAAAAATAATTTTCGTGAATAAAAACTCTGGGAACATGAAATTGGTTTAATCCTGAATTTCACTGTAGACCTCATTCAGACAATTAATTCCATTTGTATATTATTTGTCATAACTTTACCAGGGTTAATCTAGTCAAGAATCTTCAAGAAAAAATTTGAGTTACATCAACAAGCTGACCTTTTAATCGAATAAAAATACAAAAGGCAAGGTTTTTCTTGTTTCCCCAAAAAGGGAAAATTGCTACTGATTCTGGACTATCAAAAACTTTAGGTAACAAGTGATGTAGTCTAATCAAAATATCAAGAATAAACGATGGCTAAACGAAAGAGACCACAAATATAACCTTTAATTTAATGTAATAGTGTAATTTAAAAACAAAAACAAAAACCCAAATCACAGATATGTCTATTTTCATGACTATTTCCACAAAATGGGCCAGTCTCCTTAGCTGCAGGGATCTTTCATGACTGGCAGATAAAAGTACTATCCACAACAGCATAATTATCTGAAAATCCTGGAGAACATCTGAAATATGTGTATATCACCTCTATTTACTTCTGAGATAGCAGTTTTAAGAGATCTAACCTTAGGCCACCTAAAATATTATCACACAAACCCCATATATGATTATTTTTCATGCCCCACATTTGTATTCCCTACTTTCCTACCATTTCTGAAACTCTACACCTTTCTGATTATTAGCGCGATAGCAGCTTATTTATGAATTCAACATGCTTAATTTGTGCCTTTTGTTTTTAAACATGCTTGGGGAACTAATGGAAACAGGCAAGAGATTAGAAGGTGAGCATTATTATGCTCTATTCCTGATAGTTTGAATGTCTTTGTCCCTGTTAAGATCCCATAATGGAAGTAAGATCATCTTTAATTAGAGAGAAATTCAAATAATAAATTCAAGCTATTGGTATAAGTCTCTATTGCTTCATTATTAATAAATGCATATGTATAATCACTAGTAACCACAGTACACTGAACAATTTCAATCATGCATTAGGATATTGGTAAGATCAGAATTATGGGCCTGCCACTATTGCTTGTATTCTGAACCAGACCCAGATTTAATAAACATGCAGATTAAACCTCTAGATTCAGAGAAGTTAAGGTAAATAATGATACATGCAAAATCTCAACCAAAAATGTGCATTAAGAAAGTAATTGCTCAGAAATGCAGGCAAGTGTTCTACGTCTATCACAATGCTGCATTAGAATATAGGTACAAAATTCACACACAAAAAAGGTTAAGATTTAGGACCACTATTGAGTTACAAAATACTTAATTGTAAATCCTGGTCCTTTGAATAGAGGATGATGTAAAAACTCTGGGTGAAGAAAGAAAGATAGATGTACAGTCTTTTGGAGCATTTAAGTTTCCTGGCCATTTACTGACAGCTATAGCATAGACCAACATTGGTTTAGGGATGGTGAAGACACTCGTAGGCAGAATTTCTGAATCATATTAATGAGCATTAACTGCACAGTTCCCTGGGGAGAAGTAGTTTATGAACAGCAGAACTAATACATTGTAAACTCAAAATCAATGCCCTGAAATTTATCATAGCCCTCTGCTTTTGAAAACTGTTGGCCAAGGGATCCTCCCAAATATGGTATAATCAATAGCCAAGCAATGTTCTGAATAAACTAGAAGCAATTTGCTTGCATCAGAAGCACCATGAAAATGTAAACTCCTGGAGGCCAAGGGTCTCTTCATATTTTACATATCACAGGTACACAAAAAGTAAACATGAGACCACACATTGAATTAATAATTAGTAAGTAACAGCACATGTCGAGACAACAAAAACTTGTAGCACATTTTAGCATTTAGAACTATTAACGTGGCTGTTAAGTCGATCTGTCATTGTTCAAGTAACCATGCTTTTGAAATCATCGTAACATGGTGGTGTTCTCATGATTGTGCAGATGTCTGAATATTGCTTGGTTATTTCAATGTCTTCAGTACCAACCTGTGGCACAGGACATTTAAAAGAGCTATATAATGAATCCTATCATTTGGAGTTGCCCTATCAAAAATACTCAAAAAGCACCATCTCTCTAGATTTACTCTTTTTTTTTTTTTTACCTCCCTGGAAAAGCAAGGAAACACAGACATCATCTTTTTCCAGAGATCTTCAAGGTGCTAAATGGCCAAGATTAATAAGAGGTAAAAGGGAGTAAGAAGACATCCTCATTCCACTATAATATCCTGATATGAGTTGTGTGATTCTGCAGATAAAATTTTTCATTAAACTAAGTAATCAAAAGCCACAGACCTTGGAACATCTGTTTAGTCAAGATTAGAAAAACTGAACAAAATCAACAAAACCAAAACTGCATTTGGCTATTATCCCCTTTAATCCTTTTGCTTTACATATTTAAATACTAATTCCCCTAATTTACCAGTCACAGGTATGAAAAAAAGCCAGTTATATAAGTTCTGAACTTTAAAAAAAAAAAACAAAAACACCCTAATTATACACACACACACAACAAACTTCTCCCTTTAAAAATAATGCACTCAGAAAATTAATGGAGGAAGGAGAAAACAAAACAAAAATTTATGTTCTTAAATGCCTGATGCTAAAAGAAACATAAGTAAAACCCAGATACCATGGCTTCAATGGGGCTACATCAGTAGGAGTACATTTGTTTCCAGATTAAGCACTAGAAAAGTTTAGTTCAAAGGCTCTAACCCTCTGCTTTAGGAAACAGGGTCTTTATCCTTTAATTTACCAAAAGTTGGTATTTCTCACACAATGATATTCCCAAATACATTCATAGCTTTAAAAGTATCTTTTATATGCTCTTAGAATATCTTTTTCCTTTTGTGTGACTGTGTTGATCACAAAGTCCCACAAACTCAAGTAGTAATACTCTACTGTACAACCTTGCTAATTCAGTTTATTACATATACAAAATTGTTATTGCTACTAATATTCTACCTCTTGAAAAGTATCGGTTCATTTTATGGCTTTTTTTTTTTTTTTTTTTGCAAAAGGAAATATCCTTTCCTATATATACTGTGCTATTTTGTATTCATTACCTTTTCAGAGGTATTTTTTTAAATGTTCAAATGCTTTTCAGAAATGGATTCTTCCAGGCACTAAGCTACTTGAGTTAAGAGTACAACTATTTTAAATACACTATGATAATCTAAACCTGGGTCCCTGGAGATCTGCTGTCTGAGAGTTTTATTTGTTTAAACTTGCCTCTGCACATACACCACATTAACAGATTTGCATTTCCTGTTATGCTAACTGTAAAATTGTAATAAATCCTGAACTCTAGTACTCTAACATTCTAAAATCACCTCAGAAAACTGCCATTTCCAATTTCTCAAGGCAGCTTTTAGAGGTAGGTAGGAGTTTCTTTTCTATATAAAGCTATCTTATGCTTTCAGAACAAAACAACTTTTATTTCTACAAAGAAAATAGAAAAAAGTGAAAGCTGTCTGAGGTGGCTTACTATATCCAAGCAAAAGAACTAGATAATTACATATGGCAACCTAGGTTGATGCCATCTAGCTGTGTTTCCAATCTCATTAATTAATAAGTATGGAATTCCATCAATATACAACCCCACATACTTGGAAGTAGAAGAGCCCATGACAAGTTAACCTAGGACACAAAACTACTGAGCAGTGTTCTCCCATTAACATGTAGCATGCTGCAGGTAGGAAAACTAAATGATCTACACATTAAGACTGACATAAGCAATTAACACAGCATCTCAGTAAGACATGCAAAATATAATTTCTTGATATAAAAGTAGGAAAATAATAAACCTACAGGACATACAATGTGAATATAACATAAGAAAAATTTTACCTAAAACTAAGAGCAAAGCAGAATCATGATACGGGGTCTTGTTTTGATTTGGGATTTCACAAGACAAAGCCAACTGGTATCCAGTAACTTCATGGAAAGCTTAAATATCCTCAAAACACAGTATTTTACATTGTGACCCCACATTTCTATTCATAAGTGAGTCTTTTTTGGCCTTAATCTTCCCCCAGGGAGAATACAATGGAGTTAGGTATTTATGAAAAAAGGTCTAAATTTTCCACTCTTTTTACACCACTGATTATCAATAATTCATCCTGAAGTTTAAATTATTACTAGGTTCATGCACTAATCCCTAACATGGCACTACAATATGCTACCAAGCACTAATGCTTACAAAACTATACACATCTCAAAATGGAAGACATTGGTGATTTTGTTGTTCTTCAACAACTTGTAACATTTGTCCACAAGTATTAAAATATACATATATATATATTTCTATTGCACATACCCCGTTTTTGTTTAACTTTTTAAAAGAAAAACTGCCAGCTGACCTGGATGAACAAAAATAGTGGAAGTGGACACAGCTATAGATTGAGGCATCTTGCCCAAAGTGATAGCTTTTGCCATCAAGGAGAACAAAACTGACCCCAGGAAAAAAAATGTAGATATAGTAAGCAAACACTGGGTAAATACAATTGGAATACACTCACTTGTTTAATGTTGTCAGGTGACAGCCATGGAAAATGCAGTAATAATTTGAAAAGAGCAGTAAACAGTAGTTAGCCTAGCAGTGAAATAAAAAATATGAAGCAACTAGCGAAGCTGTCTGATACATGTTCAGTAAGTGGGCGAGACCTGGTTTCACCGGCAATGACAGTACAGGTACCCAATTTCCCTGCCAAGCGACCCTACCCAAAATGTTGCCAAAAGCAATTGGGGAAATTAGGTAACTTGAGAAATAAAAATTTCTGCGTAATATATTTTCAACACACGAAAGGGAAGTAATGTATATAGGCTTCATTGTCTTTAACAATTTCAAAATACTGAAAACATCAGGAAGTGGGTAGGAAATCACTTAAAAGTTTATCTTTATCCAAAGTTCTTTTCACTGAGCTTCACTATTCAGTAACTGCCCTCACAGGAAACTATATTTTCTTATCAGTCAATTTGACTAATCCCTAAGAATGCTCAACTTTTCCTTTGGTTGGACATGTCTTGTCGCTCTCAAATAATAATTATGAATTAAATTTTCAGCATAAAAGCATACATGGCCTTGGGCAAACATTTCCTAAGTCACAGAGATGATCTAAGACTATTCTGAATTTCAGCTAAATTTAAATTCTTTCTCTACTTACAAAGACATAAAGATTCCATTCTTCCTATGTAAAGACCTGGCAGCTTACACAGTGGTCCTCTGCTGATCTGGAAGCCAGGACAGTTTTACACTAGCAAGTTCATATGGTGTAAGTTTTAAGGAAGTTCATGTTCCTTCTTGAAACCTTTGTCTTGTTTTGAGACTCTAGACTCTGAATTTCTTCTAAGTCTACAATGACCCAACCACAAATTTGGGAAACATTGTTGCTGAAGTTCATTCTTGGATGCAAAATTTCAGTTCCACTGGAGAAAGTTACCTGAATTCCACTTTTTTCAACCTAACATACACCTATTGCCTTAAAAATAAATCAAACATTCAAGAACCCATCTTTGGTAAAAAAAAAAAAAAAAAAAAAAGTTACTTATGAGTTTATAAAAACTGTAGCCATAGAATATGAAATGCCATAAAGTCAGATGGAAATCCAGTAGGTATTTTTGCTTTTTCTTAGAAGAAAGGTAATATCTTATTTTCCCATACTCCTTTAATGTCCAAAGTTGAAGACAGGCCACACCATAGGATCTATTACATCTTCTCAACAGGAAAACCACTATATACCACTTTTCTTCTAGTCTCGGCAACATGGAAAACCAACTCTCAAGTTCTAGGTAAGACTCCTTAAAAAAGAATGAATTTGCAATATGTAGTCTCTTATCCTGCAGAGTTGAATGAGGTCCATCACTGGGCTCAAAACTGTTTTGTTTTCTTTTACCAATCTTGCATTAAACCCACATGCATTCATAGGGTTAGCATATGCACAATGTAGTCCATTCTTAAAAAAAAGAAAAAAAAAAAAAAAAAGCCTGTTAAAAAGTAACAAATGTCCAAAGATTCCCGAGAAAGAACAGCTTCCTTTTCCAAGAGAAAATTCCCTCTTCTCATTCAAAAATGTGGATTTCTAACTGAAAAACACATTTACAGTTACTGTGGTTTATTCACATATGAAAGTAACCTTATATTATCTTGTCTTTATGCTTCTTTATCACATCAAAGGTTTTATTGCAGAATTAGAAGTTGTTCTTATCATCCAGTAAATCTGTTATAGGATGAACCGTGATTCATTGTTATAAATGTAATTTTTTTAGTATCACTTTCATTTTAAATTAGAACACATATTTGGAATTTGCTGTGCTTATTATGGTAATATCTGAAACTGGAAGACATTAAAAAACAAAACAAAACCCTGATGTCATCCATACTTGCTACTTACTTTAGTCTTCTTGTTTGGAACAAAAGGTAAAAGGTTCACAAACACCATAATCTCAGCACCTGTTTCAAATTTAACATCAGCCTGCTGCTTGCGAAACAATTTCTTTCCAGTTTAACAAGTAGAAGGCATATCAGTTGCTTCTTTTTTCATGTAGAAGTTGGCAGAATCACGGCATCCTAGGGGTTTCTGTGTTGCATCTGAGTTCTGGAGCAAAAAGAAGAGCTCATTTTCCATTCCAAATCATGGAGATAAAATGCAGGGAAGAGAGATCCACCTTTAAGAATAGGGAAAGTGGCCAGACAAAAGAAGCAGGACTACCATTCCTGAAGACAACATAGAAATACCTGGAAATACAAGATAAAAAAGGAAGAGTAGGACAAGTATTTCTCTGCATGAGCTTACTTTAAAGAATAATATTTAAAAACACAGAGAAAATATTTTGCATTATATACAGTCTAAAAGAAAATGTCCACGGGCTTTCCCTGATAGCATAGGGTTTAAGTATCAGTGGCATAGGTATTAAGGCATCATTCCAGCCAGCGAACTAACACACATAAGGCACAACAGACCTCTCCTGTCTTGTCCACTGCTCCCTTTAGCAGTGTATTTCAGTAGGTCCACCTGAACAAATCCACTATTCTCCCCACTTTGTCTCTAGTGAATCCTCTCATTCCCCATACTGCTGGCCTACACCCCAGTTCTATGCAAAAAAAAGAAAAGAAAAAATGTCCAACTAGAATAACAAATTTAGTCTTGTCATCAAAAAAGCAGGAAACGTAACAAAAAAATTAGCATGGTGCAAAAATGTTAAATGTACACAAAATACATAAACAGAGTTACACATCAATTTCCTCTTCTGTAAACAAAGTAATATATTTCAAATATTTATAGCTATGAAATGACTATAAATCATGTATTTTTTTAAAAAACATTTATTCATACAGAACTGGGGTACAGGCCAGAGATACGGAGGGTGAGAGGATTCACCAGAGACAGAGTAGGGTACAGAACAGGCAGATCGACGAAGTAC
>NW_004567124.1:25654231-25659085 GCF_000260355.1 Condylura cristata
CAAGTTTCTGTTATGGAAATAGTGGTAACAGGTATACAGCAATGTAAATTAAACTTGATGAAATTGAACTGTATACTTTTAAATTATTAAAATATTATTTTAGCTCACAAAAACACCAATAGCAAATGACTAACTAGTCTTCTTAATTCTCCATTTTTAGTGTATCACAGATAAAAAAAATTTCAACCTTAAACTGAATCTGAATAATCTTTTCTGGTTGAACATAAAGACAGTGCTGACTTAAAAACATAGAGAAGGCAAAGGTATATAAATTTAGAATCAAATCAGAAGGAAAAGAACTGCAGAACTAGCATTTGTTGCAAAAGCAGCAGTTGGAAATAAGAGGGAAAAAAATACATAAAGTCCACAGATGGCCTTTAGAACCCTGTGGGCTGTTTCATTATATAAGCTCACTCAGGCTAATTGAAAGTTTGCAACAGCTACTAGACTGTTCTGCAATTCAATTCTACTGGCAAGATAATTGGCAGTAATGTTGAGATAGAAAGACACAGGCTAGCTCTTTCCAGAAGAAAATATGCTGTAAAAATTCTATAGAAACAAAGCAAGCACCAAAAAAGCTTTGAGGGGAGCAGCTTTTCTTAAAAAATAAACTATCTAGGTTCCTTTTTCTAAAAAAGATTTATTTATTCATACAGAACTGGGGTACAGGCCAGAGATGTGGAGGGTGAGAAGATTCACCAGAGACAGAGTGGGGAACAGAACAGGCAGATCTATGAAGTACACTGCTGAGGGGAGCAGCAGGCGGGTCAGGAGAGATCTGCCATGCCATGTGGTTTCCTCGGGGCAGGCAGGGATCGAACTCATGAGGAAGTAACTTAAGCTTCTTAGTGCTGTGCTTTAACCTGCTGCGCCACCAGGGAGGGCCTTTTTTTAAATGCATACAAAAACTGGGGTTTAGGCCAGAGAAATGGAGGTTAAGAAGATTCACCAGAGACAGAATGGGAATCAGAACAGGCAGATCTATTGAAACATGCTGCTGAGGGGAGCAGTGGGAGAAACAGGAGAGGTCTGCTGCACTATGTAGGTCACCTCCCGAGCCAGGGATCAAACTCAGGTCACAGTGCCTGGTGATAGCTTGATAGCGCTGAGACCTAACTCCTTGTACCACCAAGCAGGCCCTATTCAGGTTCTCTAAAAAAAATTCCTTCAGCAATACCAACAATAAAAACACATATATGTCATATATGAACTTCATTCCCCCAAGCAACATACATCTTACTTAAACAATAACACTGGAAAATAAGTTTCTATTCTTGTCATAAGAACCTATTTCACATTTCAGAACTGACTACCCAATCTTAAATACTTTATTTTTTTAAACTAAGATTTATTTATTTTATTCATACAGAACTGGGGTATAGGGCGGAGGTGCAGGGTGGTGAGAGGATTCACCAGAGACAGAGTGGGAAACAAAACAGGCAGATCAATGAAGTACACTGCTGAGAGGAATAGCAAGCAGGTCAGGAGAAGTCTGCTGCGCCATGTGGGTCCCCTTCAGGGCCAGGGATCCAACTTGCATTGAAGCAGCTGCAGTTAGCTTGCAGTGCTGTATCCTAACCTACTGTACCACCAGAGAGTGCCCCCAATCTTAAACACTTTAAACACAAATATGTAGATGTGTTTACATCACAAACTATGGGACCCATTTGAAACTGAGTAAGAAGTTTGTTATAAAAGTCAGTTTTGGACCATGACCTACAATTTCCCTCAAATTCTATACTACCCCAACCCAACATATCTTTTTACCTTAATGTTATCACTCCGCTCAGCCCCCTTTAAAGTTCACTCATACTGGAATTCATGCCTTTCCTGAAATGTCAGGCATGCTCACATTACAGCTTTTTTGTTAATAGCTGCTCCCTGTAAGACTTTCCCCAAGTATCTACATAATCTCTTATTCTCTAGTCATGACTCAAATTTCATTTTCTCAATTAGGCCTATACTAGGTCCCTACTTAAGGTAATGCTGTCTCTACATCCTACCCAGACTTGCTTCCACCATTCCTTTACCTTGCTCTACCTTTTCCTTTTATCCACAGCATATACTACTATCTAGCTTACTATGTACAGTACTTATGTTTCTCATTTACTGTTTTGTCTGAAATGTAAGTGAAACTGGAAAGGAGACTGCCTTGCTCACTGTGAATCCCAAGCATCCCAAGAACTGTATGCTCTGTAATCATTTAATAAAAATGTAGGGCCCTTCCTGGTGACACAAGCGGTTAAAGCACAGCTCTATGAAGCACTATCCACAACCACTACAGCATGAGTTTCAACTCAGACCAGGGAAGTGACATAAGAGGCCTCTCCTGTCTCATGCACTACTACCCCTCAGCAGTGTATCTCAGTGGCTCTGCCTGTTCTGCTGCCCAGTCTGTCTCTGGTGAATCCTTTCACTTTCTCGCACCTCTGGTCTACACCCGAGTCCTTGTATGCTTAGATAAATAAATCTTTTAAAAAAAAAAATGTGTTGAATAAATGAATGGCAGAGCTCTTAAATACACCTAGTTGGCATAAATTAAAATTTAAATAGGTGAGAAAACTAGAACTACACACAATGATTTACAAAACTTATAAATACATTTCTTATAAAAGTTCTTCTGGACCTCTAAAGCCACTTATTTTGTGCTATTGCTTATATTAATACAAAGTAACATTATCATATTATTTTGGAAAGTAGTGGTTGCCTGGGACTTGAACAAAGGGTGGCTAGAGTCTAGAAAACAGTCTTGTTGGGGCATGCCCTTTGACTAGTGGTGTCTGTGCTAACTCTGGAAGGTTAACGCAGAACTGTATTGCAGCACACTAGTTGGTGACAAATAATGACCAATGGGGAAGAAATAACAGTGAGTGACTTCTAAGGTAATGTCACAGCTGGGGATGTGGCTTCTGCCTTGTTCTCTGGATTGTTTGTTCTAGGAAAGACAGCTATATCATGGTACTTTGTGGTTGTGGGAAGAGGCTTACACTGGAAGGAACTGAGGCATCCCACCAGCTACACAGATTGCTAATCATTTGAATGAGCTATCAAGGAACTGGCCCTGATGACTGCCTACTGCAGTCACTATCTTGACTGCAACCATAACAAATACCCCAAGCCAAAATCCTCCAGGTTACCGGCTCTCTAATTTCTGACTCACATAAACTATGAGGAAATAATGTTTGCTGTTGTTTTAATCCACTAAATTTGGGACAATTTGCTATGCACCCATCAATAACTAATACACTTTTCTCCCACTAAGGGCAGAAAGAATGATATATAATGGGAGTTAACTGCTCCCACTCAGAACACTCTTCATAAAACGCTATCAATATCTCATTTTAGTTTTTGAATGTTTTGTTAAAGTACTGAGATTGTTGGGATTGTTCCCAGACACAGACAGTCTATACTAATATAAAATCACTTCCCATGCAACAATTTATCAAATGTTTATTGAGTCTTCCTTTCTCTGAAAAAACTTATTTACTTGAATAGGTAACAATTACAGTGATGATGGGAAACAATAAAACAGGATATACAATGTTTTTTTTAGAAATAATCTATAACTATATAAAATGTCTAGATTTTCTCCTTACAGATGAAAATATACTACATACCTGTTGTACACCTTACTTTTCCCCTTTAATGTATCCATACATTAAAGATCATTCTAGCATCTATATTATTTGTCATTTCACTACAGATGGATATTTAGATTGCTATCAATAGTATGCTTTCTCAATGTCAAGTTTCTTCTATTGTCTTCCTGGACTTAAGGTCCTAAATGTGTAGTCTCTGATTGATAGAAATATTAAGACTATGACCTTAAAAATATTTTGTCCGGGTCCTCCCTGGTGGCGCAGTGGTTTAAAGCAAAGCACTAAGAAGCTAAAGCCACTTCCGCATTAGTTCGATCCTCACCTGCCTGGGAGGAAATCCACATGGCACGGCAGACCTCTCCTGACCCACCCGCTGCTCCCCTCAGCAGTGTACTTCGTCGATCTGCTTGTTCTGTTCCCGTCTCTGGTGAATCCTCTCACCCTCCACATCTCTGGCCTGTACCCCAGTTCTGTATGAATAAATAAATAAATCTTTAAAAAAAAAAAAATTTTGTCCTCCCCCCCAAAAAAGATTTTTGTTCCATCAGTTTTTATTCTATTTAATACTGAAACACATCCAGCAGGAGTTTTCTCACATTTTCCAGTTGTAAAGTAACATAAAACTTACCATCTTAACTCTTTTTAGCGTATATAGTTCAATGGTACTAAGTACATTCATACTGTCATTTAACCATCACCACCATCTTTTCATACTGTAAAACTGAAACTGTGTTCCCATTAAATAATAACTCCCAAATTCCCCCCACAATTGACTCTGGCAACTACCATTCTACTTTCTTTCTCAATAATTTTGACTACTACCTTACCTAAGTGGTATGCAAAATTGTAATCCTTAAAGCAGTTGTATACTGAATGATTTTCATATAATACAATCAGAATATATGATTAAATTGGTGTTAAGGGTTGAACTGTGTCCTCTCCAAATTCAAACTACTGAAGTCTTACCTCTGCGTACCTCAAAACATAACCTTACTTGGAAATACAATCATTGCAGAGGTTAATTGGTTAGGATGAGACCATACTGGATTTGAGTGGTCCCTAATCTTTATCCGACCAGTGTCCTTATAAAAGGGAGAAATTAAAACACAGACACACACAGTCATGTGGCTGACTAGTTATGTTATCATAAGCCAAGGAAAAGCTATATCATGGTACTTTGTGGTTGTGGGAAGAGGCTTACACTGGAAGGAACTGAGGCATCCCACCAGCTACACAGATTGCTAATCATTTGAAT
>NW_004567124.1:25659185-25680603 GCF_000260355.1 Condylura cristata
CCCCACTCTGTCTCTGGTGAAGCCTCTCACCGCCCCTGAGCCTCTGGCCTGTACCCCAGTTCTATATGCACAAATAAATAAATCTTTAAAAAAAACAAAAAAGGGAGAAATTAAAACACAGACACACACAGTCATGTGGCTGACTAGTTATGTTATCATAAGCCAAGGAAAGATCAATAGTTATTAAAAAGGCTAATTCTGCAGTGTCTTCAGGGGAGCATGGCCCTGACAGCTTGATTTGGGATGTTTTATCTCCAAAATGGTTAGACAATAAATTTCAGTTTTTCTAAATCACCCAGTTTGTGATACTTCCTGACCGTTCTAGGAGTTCCATACAGTAACCCACTTGTTTTGAAGATTATTATAAATTACCATCCTCTTGCTCTTTGAGAATGTCTACTTTACATTTTTAGTAAATTCAGAAGATACCAACACTAACCAGACTCATACTTGAATAGGTAACAATCAAGGTTTATTGGAAAATGTTAGAAATAAAGGACTAAAATATCAAAATTTATCTATGAAATGCGTAAGTGCATATATTCTAAAGTTCAATCTCATTAAACTTGTGTCTTTTTTCTTTATCAAATAAAAATTACTAGTTTTGGCAAAAAGAAATTTTTTTTACTCAAATGTTTTTATTGAAAAAGTAAATGATTAAGCTTAAATATCAACAATTTAGTCACTTCTGATGTTCATACTCAGTTAAAGCTAATGGTTTATTATTCCACTTCTTTGTAGCTATTTTCAAGCTGCTTAAGTAGTATTTGGAAGGATTAGTCACTATTACTCACTTGTCAAATCCTGAGTTCAGAATTTTGTTTTCTTTTTGAGATGAATAAAAAAGCACCTAAAACTCAAGGAAAATATTCACCCTGTGAGAAGGAAAAATAAAAGAAAGCATGTTACAGTAAGGCTACAGCCCTCACTAGTGCTCAAAGCATTCTTGTGCAAAATGATTCAGATACACCAAGCAATTCTTAAAAAAAAAAAAATCACTGTCACAAACTATTCAGAAAAAAAATGATAGAAAGATGTTACTGGCACTGGTTTTATAAAGATGTCAAAATCTTTAAAATTTTTATGGAACAGTGTCCCTTTTGAGAATCTTGAGGAAGTGCTCTTCTTACACAAAAGACTGCTTTAGTGTAGATAATCACTCCCCTCTGTAAGTAGGGAGAAAGGAAAGTTCTGTTCCTTTTTCTCCCCCATTATCTTCTTTCTTCTCTTAAATAAAATGAAAAACCGACAAAAGCAGCAGAAAGATCTAATTTAGAAGTTCTTTTCCGGGTATTTTCAGCGCTGCAAAATCCAGGGCAGGCGAAGTGCGTATCACAACATTCACTTACAACGTCTCAGTGGAACTGGACCTAACTAATGTGACAATTTTAAACAAATTTCACTAATCAGAATCCTACTAACAGGAAACTTTCTCAGAGAATCCTAACTATAAAGACAGTATTGGGTAAAGTTCGACAAGACCCCAAATCAAACGCCTGATAATGTTATACTCTGCAACCCCACCATGTTACACCAATTACGTTCTCACTTTAGTTCTCGAAACTACTTCCCATTCATTATAGAAATAAGCAACCGAAAGTTGTACACTGACTCTTAGTTCTGAAAAACAACGGTCAGCCGAGATTAATGCGCCACTGGGGCAATGATCAGGACGTACAAGGACAAAGCTAAATCAGATCGTCAAAGTTTGAGAGGTGGAAGTGAGAACGAAAGGTTAGAGTAAAGGCAACAAGAGAACCTGCACAATACACATACTTCAACTCAAATCCCTGGAGGGACTTGGTGCACCAAGTCTCAAGGTCAACGGGCCAAGGACACAAAATGCCCAAGCCGTACCAGGTTTAACTTGATACCAGAAGTTCAGGCAAAACCACGGGTACGAAGCCATGAGGCGAGGAATTTAAGTCCATAAACAAAGATACTGTCAGAAAAATAAGCTGATGGCTGACGCCACCGCTCTAGGTGGGTGCGTGCGCGCACACACACACACACACACACACACACACACACACACACAGTCTCTCGAGTGGGTGCAAACACCAGCAAGCAAGCAGAAAGCACTAGGAGCATCAAAGGCAGGGCACTGAAAAGGACTGTGGTGGATCAACCATTGCGGTACGACACACCCCGGAAGATGGTGTGGCTGCCCTGGGCAGAGCAGGAAGCCGAGCCCCGCCGAGGTGCTGTGTAGGCTCCTTGCACTACCGAGACGCCGGGCCGGGTTGGGCTGCACAACCTCCTGCTAACCCTCCAGTCACAGGCCTTCTCCTCTTACCTTGTTCAAACTCACAGAGGCATTCAACTGCCCAGGGGCCTATCTGCCCCCGGCCCAAAGGCCGGCTTAACTCGGCGCGCCTCACTCCGCCATCTTGTGCTTTTCCCAGTCTGCCAACCCCGCGGCCCGCCGCTCCCACAAGCCCCGCCCTGCCGCTCATACTGAGTGATGATTGGACAGCCGTTTGAGCAAGCGCACTCTTCCTCGGCTGTGTATTGGTTGCAACGTAGTCAATCAAAGGGCTAAGTCCTCTTTTTGATCCCTATTTTGTCGCGTTCGGCCCGAGGGTTGAGGTAATGGGGAAAAATTGCTTTTGTAATTTATTTGTTCGGAGTGTATAATTATTTTTGATGGAGACGTGGGGTAGAAAGTTTGGGAAGGAGGCATCAAAAGACCAGAAACTGAAGTTGGGGGTAGAAATTATTAGTATTTTTAAACCAGTTATAAATATGAAAAATCTTGTAGCCCCAAGGGGAGATAAGGAGAATTGATCTATACAAAGGACTGCTGTAGAAAATATGTGAAGGGACAGGCCACAAATGGGGATATGGAAATTGAGGGCCATTATTTACCAGCCCTTATAAATTAATCCAATTACAAGCTAGAAATGTTTAATTTAATAGATAACAATTTCACAAAGGAATGAACATCTCCAAAAGGAACACTATAGCAGAACAACTCCTGCCTAGGCAAAAGGCAGCTCCTTCTGCCCATGTCTGTGTCTTTTCTTTTTTCTAATGAACCTGCCTTCTTAGATCTAACCAAATGTCTTTGTCACCCTGGCAAACTTGCCTATCACTGAAAGGGGAACTGTGCTGAAACTTTTCTCCAGAAATAAATCCAAGGACCCCACTCACCAAACCCCAATTTCTCATCAAAACTCCATCAATTTCTACTAGACACTATGTCACATCCTGGCAAAATGGTCCAATTTAGCCTGCATGACTATTTTAAGTCAGTGTTAGATTGAGCTATACTAATAATTTCATCTCAGATTCCAAGTCCTTTCATCGGGATTCAAAACCTCAGCAATTTAATTTCAGTTTCTTTGTATTTTTTCTGACACATTTCGACTTAAAAGGACTTGATGGAGGAAGGAATGCAGGGGAAACATCACAAAACTGAGTCACACAAAGGGGATAGGTAGAGAGGCAACTGACACAGCCATAAAAATAAGGTCCTCTGGCACCAAAGCCAGGATGCCTGGTGCCCAGGTGAAGACAAGGACATGGAGATGGAAATGAAGCTCACTAGGGATTTCCGGTCCTCTCACATTCTATTCAAAGTCAGCAAACACAGGCTCACAAGGAGTGAGCCTCTCCCAAAGAGAAGCTGTCTATATCTGGACAGTCTCTCCACCAGCATGGGCCAGCCGCTCCACTGCCCACCTGTGCCTATGCAAGTGTTTCTTTCCACCCACTCTCCCTCTGCAAGGCCATAGCCTGCTGATTGCCTGTGACCTGTACCATGCCGTGACTTCTCTGTACTGACCTCCCTTAGGGGAGGCCGCTCTCCTAAGACCTCCTGCCTGTAACCATGCAGGTCTCTTTCCCTGCAAACCTGTCCCTTTGGGGGCACCTCTTCCTGCCCACTTGCACCTATCCAAGTGTCTTTTCCTCTCCTGCCTCTTTCTAATAAACTTCCTCTTTAAATATAACTGAGTCTCTGCCTTGTGGAGAATCTCACCGTGTGCTGCTGAAAGGGGAGCTCTGGTGAAACCTTTCCCAGAGTGAAACCAAGGACCCCGAACTCAAAAGATGACATCAGACACAAATGTTGGTATTGCTTTTTACAATACACAAAAGCAGGATTTGTAGCTTTTCTTTATGGGCCTTCTGCCATAGGTCGAAGTAACAATTGACAGTTTTGTTGTTTTCTATACCCAACTGTCCGGCTCTGAGACTTTATTCAGCAACGATTCCAGGAAAAGCACAGAAGGTAACTGGGCTTCCTCTTGTGGGGAGTGACAAAAGACAAGGAGTAGGCTACTAGGGGAACTCAGTGTTTCCCTAATACCATAAGGCTGTCATCCGGGCCACTTCCTAGAAGTACTGATTCTAATAGTTGAATTTCTCAGAGATCCAGTTCCATTAGTCTTCAAAGAGGCTGAGGAATTTTATTTTACCGAAGCTCCTGATAAAGGGCATCTACAGAAAAACATATAGTTCCTATTATACCTAACAGTGAGACTTCTATTTACAGCCACTGCAGCATGAGTTCAATCCCTGGCCAAGAAGATAACCCACATGGCACACATAGCAGACTTATGTCTCACCCACTGCTCCTCTTAGCAGTGTATTTCCGTCAGTCTACCTGCTCCTCACTTTGTCTCTGCTGAATCCTCTCACCACCATCGCAGCCCCCTACACCTCTGGACTGTACCCCAGTTCTTGTATGCATAAAAAAATCTTTAAAAAAAAAAAGATGAGGGCCCTCCCGGGTGGGGCAACAGGTTAAAGCACAGAACTACGAAGCTATCGCAGCCACTGCAGCAAAAGCTCCATCCCCATTCCCAGCCAGACAGCCGACCCACATGGCCCAGCAGACCTCTCCTGACTCCTACTGCTCCCCTCAGCAGTGTATTTTAGCCAGTCTGCCTGTTTTGCTCCCCACTGTCTCTGGTGAAGCCTCTCACCGCTTCTTACGTTAATTGCCTGTCTAAAATGTATAAAATAAACTTCTGCTGACAGCAGAAAAGGAAGACTTGCACCCAACTCCAACTCCTGTGTTTTCCTCGTGCCCGCTCCCCTTTCTTCCTTTTTTCCCCTTTTAGGAATCTCTGCTCGCTGAGGCCGCTCCCACCTTGAGACCCTGCCTGTTCTGCCCCCCAATAATCCGAGATAGGGAACAAAGAGTCTCCGACACCAGTCTCTTAGTTTTGAGAAATGACAGCATCCTTTTAAAAAGATTTTTAAATATTTATGCATAAAGGAACTGGGGTACAGGCCAGAAGTGTGGGGGTAAGATGATTTACCAGAGACAGAATAGGGAGCAGAACAGGTAGGTCTACTGAAACACATCTCTAAGGGGAGCAGCAGACAAGACAGGCCATGTCTGCTGAGCCATGTAGGTCAACTCCCTGGCCCTGGACAGAATTAGTGCTGCAGTGGTTGTGATAGCTTGATAGTGCTGAGACTTTAACTGCTTGTACCACCAAGGAGAACCTGAAAGCATCCTTTGAGCTACAATTCTTTTTTTAATTTGATATGCACATTTTGGTGTAATAGCTAAAAATCATTCATGGTCACAATGACAATACCTTTCTTTTATATGTTTTCATATAGTTTTAGTTCTTACATGTAGGTTTTTGGTACACCTCAAGGACTGATGGGGGGTTTTGGTATATGATGTGAAGTGTGGGTTCAACGTAATTTTTTTTATATGAGGCTATTCAGTTGCCTCAGTTGTTACACCTAGAATCTACTGTTGCCCTCACTGGATTATTTTAGCAACCTTGTCAAAGATCAATTGACCATAAATATGAGTTTATTTTTGGCCACACAATTCTAGTTCATTGCTTATTATGGCATACTGTTATTATGCCAGTATCAGTGTCTTCATTACAGTAGCTTTTGGAATTGGGATTGTAATTCCTCCAGTTTTATTCCTCTTTTTCGAGACTGTTGACATTGATCTTTTAGACTCTTGGCATATTAAACTGACATCTTCAAACATAACCCAATTTTCTCCATTTAAACAGTATGACTCCTTTGGGAGGCTCATTTAAATGCTTTGCTGAAATCAACACTGCTTTTACCTATCTCATTGATTGACATACAAATTTAATAAGCCTGTACAATAAATGAAAGGACAGGAGTCTGGCAGCCTTATTATTATTATTTTTTTTTTTTTGCCAAATACAACAGTACTTTAGTGATAGTCAAATTCTTTTCTATGACTCATTAGAAATCCATTTTAAAATTCTGCTAAGAGAGCCTCCCTGTTGACTCAAGGGTTAAAATGCACCTCTATCAAGCTATAGGCAGCCACTCCAGCACAAGTCCAATTCCTGGCCAAGGAGCTACCCAGATGGTGCAGCAGGCTTCTGTTCCTTTTAGCGGTATATTTCATAGATATGCCTGTTCTGCTCCCCACTCTGGTGAATCCTCTTACCACCCCACCACCCACACTCACTTCTGGCTGGTACCCCAGTTTTTTTTTAAAATGATTTATTTTTGCATACAGAACTGAGGTACAGGCCAGAGGTGCAGGGGCAGTGAGAAGATTTAGCAGAGTGGGGAGCAGAACAGGCAGGTTGACAGAGATAAACTGCTGAGGAGAGCAACAAGCAAGACAGGAAAGGTCTGCTGTGCCATGTGGGTCACCTCCAGGGTCTGGAATTGAACTCACACTGAAGAGGCTCCAGCTAGCTTGCAGTGCTGTGTCCCAACCCATTGTGCCATCAGGGAGGGCCCTGTACCCCAGTTCTTATATGCATAAGTAAATAAACCTCAGGAAAAAAATTCTGTTTAGAAAAAAATGTCAAACTGATGAATGGATTCCTATAAGCTGGCTACTAGCTGACCACTCATGACCTATTTTTGCTATCTGCAAATCATAGCAGAGTATCCTTTGACTTCCTTTGACTACCTATGGAGTTTAACCTGTATCACAAGGCTGGCCCAGGGACACCTTGGCCATTGTTGACCCGATTACATGACTATCTCCGATTATGGTAGTCTCAGGTTAACTCTGCTTCTAATAACACACTTTGCTGATGCAAATGTCTCTTGAGGGATAGTCATGATATCCCCTTCCCTGTCCCTCTAAAACTTTGTCCATCATTTCTATTCCCAGAGCTTATTCCTCCTACCATTCTCACATGATCAGCTTTTACTAGTACGCCTGTATGATTTCAATAAATGGCACAAGCACTTCTGCTCAAGCAGTAGTCTTGTCTTGCAAACTTGTTCTACAATTGCTGTGTTCCTCATTGTGTTCCTTCCATAAAGCAGCAACAAAGTTCCTGTCCCAATGGTGGACCATTCCTGAAATCTGCCCTTTTTCCCTTTTGCAAACCTTGCTGTTTCTGTTCTCTAACCATCTCCCAGTATCTATGATATATCTGTGATTACAGTTACTAAAATTATATGATTTCACAGCACAGCTGAGGAGTTCACAGAATGCAGTCTTTTCAAATAGACGTTATGCTATATCTAGTTTGTCATTCTGGCACGTCAGGAAGAGCCACACAAAATACATTTGTAGCTTAGTACATGTACTCATTCTGCTAAAATTCAAAGTTTCATTCAGAAATTGAGTTGGTTTTGGGAAATATCTCATAAAATAGTCTCTACGGCAATTTTCCCCAACTGGCATCCTGCTGAGGATATTTTAATAGGAGGTATAGAAATTTTCTATTCTATTTTGGCAGAGAAAAGACAATCCCTAAACTCAAGATGTAACTGGGTGGTCCCTAGGAGAAGGGAAGTTCCAGGTTCCCTGCCCCACCCAGAAGGAGGGTGGAACTGAGCAGAGAAAAAGGAGAGAGAAGAGAGAAGGAGGCAGATGGAGAAGAGACCTAAGGAAGCCACATGGAGCAGCAAACATGTGATGAAGAAACCGGGCTTGTTTCCTGACCCTGGACTGGTTAAGGCAGATGTGGGTGAGATACCGTAGGGAGGTGACTATGGCAGTGTTTATATTGATTTTGATTTTGCTCTTTTCCTCCCAGATTTGTCTGGCCATTTCTGGCCCTTTTCCATGGGTCCCGGCCAGAAGGTGCTTTAGTCTTGTGGCAGGCTTTCAGGCCTTGCTTTGGGCCAATCCCTTTTGGGTTGACTTTTGCCCACGAGGGGATGGGTAACTTCAGATGTTTGATTTAGAAGTTACATTCTTTGTGTTCCATATTGTATATTCACTGTATTAAAGTCACTTTTCATTAAAGCTTTATATGTTTTGTCTTGTTGCGGCGGATGGCAGAACCCACTTAGAGCAGGCAGGTTTTGGGGCTTCAGGGGTGCCTCTCTGAATTGAGGTACCCTATAACAAAGAGACTTGTCACGGAGAATGTTTTTTCTCCATAGCTCATAAAACTGTTTGCAGATAAAATCCTCTAAAGTTATGTCACTACCATTTCTTTTTCCAAAGTAATAAGGAAAAAGATACGACATCTCTGTAAAACTACACAGGAAATCACTGGGTTCAGCAGAGCACATAGTATTGGGTTCCATAGATCCACGTACAGGTTGCATTAAGTGCAATAATGTCGTTATTTTCTCTTGTTAAAGTGTTTTACCTAAGTATATTTCTACTGTACTAAGGCCTAAGCTTTTTAACACCAACAATTTACTATAAGACATTGTGATGCCCTCATCGATAGTGACCTGTTTAAAATTTAGTTTACTTTGGTATGTCTCCTGAGTTATTTTTATTTTTTTTAAAATATGGTCTCCTTGTCAGTTGCCCTATGGGTTGTCATCATACGCTTTACAGTGTCCCCATTAATAGGGTTACTTCCAATTGGTTATGGTTTTAATGACCAAATTATCCAATTTGTTAAAATAGTTTCTAAAGAAATGTGTATGTGGTGCTCTACAAATAAGAGCTTTTCTTGTCAATAAAACACTGAAATTCTGGCTAATAATGCTTCATATCTATTGTAGACCCACACATCTTTTTTGGTTTCTTATTTTTTTCAGCCATATTCTGTACTGAATATAACAATTCACCCATCTGGTTCAGTTCACGACTACAAATGGTGGTAGGAAAAATCAGAACTATGTCTCCAAATAGACAATCTTGCTAATTTTAAGCAAAGATCAGAAGCCAGTGCTTAGAAGGCTGAAGGATATATAGAAGGTAACTCAAGAGTTTTAGCATCTCAAGACCAAGTCTTTGATTGACTTATTACTTATTATCTATCAGGCTATTTACTCTTTTCTAAAAGAGATAAGACTTCCTAACTCCTCCCTGAGCTGTGAAGTAATAGCCTGCTTCACAGATTTACCAGATAAATCTCCCATCACTGTTTGGTATAGAGGAAAAGAAAAAGAAAAGTCTCTAAATTGGAGTTTCCACTAAAGCAAGGCCTGAAAACCTGCCACAAGACTAAAGCACCTCCTGGCAAGGACCCACAGAAAAGGATCAGAAATGGCCAGACAAGTCCAGGAGGGAAAGAGCAAAATCAAAAACAATATAAACACTGCCATAGTCAACCTCCCCACATGTCTCTCTCATATTGCTTTCAACCAGTCTAGGACCAAGAAATAAACATGGTTTCTTCACATCTCCCTTTGCTCCATGTGGCTTCCTCAGGTCTCCTGGCTCTCCATCCTTCCTTCCCCCCCAGATTCCTTCTCTTCTCAGCCCCACCCTCCTTCTGGATGGGGCAGGGAACCTGGAACTTCCCCTTTTCCTGGGGATCACCCATTTACAAGTCTTATGAGAAGCTTTCAGGCCTTGCTTTGGACTAATTCCTTTTGGGTAGACTTTTACCCAGGAGAAGATAATTTCAGGTGTTTGATTCAGAAATTATATTCTTTGTCTTCCCTGTATTGTATACTCACTGAATTAAAGTTCCTTTCCATTAAAGCTCTTACATTTTGTCTTGATGTGGTAGATGGCAGAACCTATTTAGAGCAGGCAGGTTTAGGGGTTCAGTGGCCCCTCTTTCCCTGCCCTGCAACAGAAGTAATGTGAATTTGGAAAATTTCAGTTTAGTAACGATGACTTCCTTCTAAATAATTCTACTCAGTATGTGAGGAGCAGAAAAATATCTGATTTGTAGCATAAGAAATCCAGTTTGTAAAGCCCCCTCTCAGGGCACGTCTGCAGTAAATGCTCACTAGTCTACATCCCAACTCAAGGTATACAAACCGTACCTTTTCTTTCTTTATTAAAAACAGCTTTGGAGAATTCAATCAGGAACAGGCTACATAATGCAGGATGCTCCTCAAAAGCAAGGTCCTGGCCTTTTTATTGATAAACTAGTCATACAGCATTCGTCATATGGGGAAGCAGAAAAGGAGACAGGGAAGAAGCAGCAGAGGGTGGAACTGTACTTCTCATCAGCCAGTTGCTTGGTATGTAGATCAAGCCCTGATTCCCCAGTCAGGATTTCAATCTTATCAATAAGGCAGTCCACTGATCAGCTTCTAGGTTTCTTTGTTATGTATCAGTCAGTGCCCCACCCCCATTCCTTGGCATTCCAGGTCATAGCTCTTGATGTGCACACCCTTCCCAGGGTGACCAGCTTTTTATGCTCTTAATTGCTGTGAAAGGCACCTTGTAGGTTGGACTCCTATGACCTGACAGTTCGACCTTGCTTTAGGAATACAGAACTGTAGGTAACAAAATGGAGGCTGGTAGGCTGCTTAGGCCACAAGTCTTGAACAAGATGGCCTCATTATCACACAGTGAGAATAAAGAAAGGGAAAGGATTAGAATGCTGTTAAGTTTAAGCACAGGGCAGAAGAAAATTACAGAAATGCCTATTATTCTCATCAGAAAGAGTGGGGAGCAGAACAGGCAGATTGACAAAACACACTGCTGAGGGAGCAGTGGGCGAGACAGGAGAAGTCTGCCACACAATGTGGGTCAGCTCCGGGGCTGGGGATCAAACTCATACTGAAACAGCCATGGCTTGGTTTAGCTCTGCAGTATAGCGCTCCAACCCGCTGCGCCACCAGGGAAGGGTCGGAAATGTAATTTTTAAAAACTGATATAATGTTATGTTTCATCCATGTTCAAATACACAATGCACGGGTAGATAAAAAAAGAACATAATAAATAAAATTGGCAAACTATTTAAATGTCTTATTTTTATAATTTTATAGTATTTTTCTTTAGAAACTGATAAACCTATGGCCATGGCATAGTTTCCTCCAAATAACCACTACTTCTATTTTATAATTTCTCCAAATCCTAAAGAAAAGCTGAAACACCATGTAAGTTATTTTGAATGGACTTTTGAGACAAGACAAATGGGAAGAGGGTAAATGTTAAAATGTAAGACTGATCCACAGAAAGTTCCTTCTGTTCCCCAATGTTATAGCAGCTTTATTTAAGCATTAATAATAATGGAATGTGGAATGGAATGTCCATCAAGACTATTAAGTCAGTAAGATGTGTTTATATACACAAAATGTAGTATACAGTCATAAGAAAGGATGACAGGCAGCCATCTTCAACAAAGTAGAGTGAATATGAGAGAATATCATGCAACAAAGTTAAGTCAGAATGATAAATACTGGACACATTTACATAGCAGACAGTTTGAGAATACAAAACACTTCCACAAAGGAGGGGACATTAATAAATATCCTGAGGGCTCAGGGTTAAGGAGTGGGGAGGGAAAGGGTCAAGGGGATACAGGAGTGGTACAGGGGTGGAGGGAGAATTTGTAAGACTTTTCATTTATTACTGCTTTGAGTCTTTTGTTGTGCCAATAAATCTTAAAATAAGAAAAGCTACTCCTACTCTACAGACTAAAGTTAGAAGATATGAGCTGACGAAAGATCTGAGGCACACAGCAAGGGAAAGGGAGGGAGGGGATCAAACACAGCAGAGAACACAAGGGCATATGGTGGTGGGTTCTTACAAAAATACAGGTGATACGGTGACGGGAGAACTATGGGGACTACACCTGAAGAGAGAAACCAACTATTGTACAAAAATGAAAATGTAGTTAAGAAAACTGAAAAAACAAGAAGATATGAAAAGGCATGTAATAAAAGCTGGGTACAATATCTCATTCAAGGCTGTAAAATCAAGGACAACTTGACAAATAGGTGACAGATACCAAACCTGTAGACCTTTTCTATATTAAAGGAGTCAGGAGTCACAGAAAGAAATCACATCCTACCTGGAGAGAGTCAAGGGGCAGTGCTGGCCTTGAGATGAATGCCTCTACCTCCTGTGTCCAGGCAGCACAGGAGACCCATTTGATAGCACAGACATACACATCTGTGTGGGAGACACTGTGATTTCATACATGATGAAGGGGGCTCAGTTATAGAAAACTCCTATAGAACACATGGACAAAGTCAAGCAAGTTATTTATTTTAACCACGAATATTTATTGATGGGTCAAATACAATTTTAATGGAACAATAAGGCACAACTGTGGATTAAAACAGTTTGCTATACAGCCAAAAGAAGGAAAACGCCATAATTTTAGGACCTTAAATACGCAAGTCAAGGAGCCTCTGAAGCACCTCTCTTTACAGATCAGACAATCTCCCCTTTTATACAATTCCTATAATACATCACTTTACCACAAAATGAGACTGATACTTCATCAAGAATTCGTCAGCCACTTATACTTGAGTTGTCCAGCCTGGTTACTCCTCTACTTCCCACTCTTCCCAAGCTTGGAATTTTCCTTTTCCCCAGCAACTCCCTTCTTAAAGTATTGTGTCTACACATCGTGGATAGTCTTCCAAAGCAAGAAAACAAGCAAGCAAGCAAGCAATGAGGCAGAGAAAGCCATCCAGAGGCAGATATAAGGACTAACAGACTCATAAGGATAGACATTGCAATGAAAACAACCTGATTTGAAGAGTCTGTACAAAGCTGACTTAGGCAGAGAAGTTGCTATGGCTCATACTAAGGCCTATGATGTCATCTCAGGTTGTGCCACTAAGGCCAGTTCCCCTGTTTCTACGGGATAAGCAGTGGTCTATGAGTGAAGTTGGTAAGTCAATGTAAGCAGACCGCTAATACAATACATTCAATGCTTTGGACCTCTATCAAGAGCTGACTATGGCTTCCAGCATTAACGTTTGCCAAGTATGAAATCCATAGAGAATTTTGTGCAAAACTTCAATACACTGAGGACAATCTTTAAATCTCCTGGACTTGGATAAGTTAGGCACTTCCATAACACTAATCTTTCTACTTGGACATGTGAAGTGAAAAAACATTCCAGGGCACATAACACTGAGGCATAAATCATGCTGCAGAGGTGGGAACACATGAGGCTTTCAGGATGCCCAGCTTCCTTGTTCAAAAAGTCATGAGCAAGTCCCTAAGCACACCATTCTGGTGGTAACAGTGTTTCAGAACTAAGCAAACCTGCAGGCATATGGCTATTTTCTGAAGAGTCAACACTGTACTAAGAAGAGTTGTCATGTAGGTACATATGTTGAGAATCAGAGGCCAGAGGTAGTGACCTGGGCAAACCACCTTAAGACTCAGCTCTACACCTCTTCTCAAGGCCACCGCCTTTTAACAAACATCTCTAACCAACAGTCCTTTGATTACAAAGCAGAGTGAAGGGGACCAAAAGATGGTCACATTCTTCTGAGAAAAGTATTGGTCACCAAAAAGCTCCCGGAGAAGCAACCTCCAGAGATCCATTCAAGAAGAAAGACAGATAAAAACTGTCAGACCACCAAGCTATGCTGTCAAATCAGGAATACACTGAACAGGAATAGCTAGGGTGCCAAGTAGAACAGAGGAAACTGAAGCTTAATAAAAATCAAAGAGAATGAAAGTGAATGCTATGTTGGATGACAAAGAAGAACAGACACATAAAGGAGGAAGGAGCATGCTGAAGCCGAGCTGGAGGGAAGGCGGCCTGGCTACAGTCTATACCCCGTGAAAGCTTTGCTGGCTGATTCTTGGCATGATTCCCTCTCTCATTTTCTCAGCCCACACAGACATGTGGCATCCAGCAGCAGGACAGGCAGAGATAACTGGTGAATGACAGCAGACAGCAGTAGACCAGACGTACCATTCTGTAATGCCCTGTTTATACACCAAAGGCAGGTTTGCGGTGACAGAACATAGTTGGGGTTGTCATGCAACAGCAATTGTACTTTGGGAGAAGGGGACTGATGGAGTGGGGGTGGGGTTGGTGGGTGGGAGGACTCTCAAGTTCCAGTTCTTAAATACTAGAAAGCAAGGAACAGTTTGGTCTCAGTCCTTCAGTGAAGAAATCGGATGCTCATTTTCTGTTCTACGTCCACTTTCTCCAAAACCTGGGGAAAAAACCAAATTATAGTTATAAAGGTCACAACAGTAGAAACTGTCCTAATTCTCATCTGAATGTTCATTTCTCTCTTCCTCCCATGTAGCACAATTAAATTTTGTCAATCCAAGAGGTAAAAGACTGACCTTAACAAATTCTGTGAAAGATATGGCGCTATCTCCATCCTGATCAGCCTCCTGGATGGTCCTGTCTGCAATGCTGCCCAGCTGCTCATCAGAGATATTCACTCCAACCATCATGCGTAGCACCTGCAGGACCAAGAGCCAGGGGTTAATGGCTAGGGAATTTTTTTCCTTAGATGAAAAAGAAAGCCACTCCACCCTTTTTTCCTTTGATATCCTCACGCATAACAGCCAGAAAACTGAGATCCTGATTTTCTCATCCAAGTCATCCCAGATGATGATATGAGCAGAACGCTTGGCAAGAAACAACTTTCTGGATAGGAAGACACAGTATCACTTGGAAGAGTTTTTTCCATTTTGTATTTCTCCATTCTTCCTGACCAGAAGGCAGATTTAATGCCTGATGGCATAGCAGCCATCACTGTACCAGGAAGTGAAAGTCATTTATGCTTTGGAATAGAGAAGCCTGGTTCCTAGATATCATTTGGCTATTTTAGTAATTTTGACAATCTATCCCTAGACTTCTTGTTGCTCGAGGAAAACTAGTTCATTATAAATTTAATCCAGTTCCACAGGGACTTTCTGAAATCCCAATTGCCTAAAATGAAGCATTTAGGAACATCTAGCTATTTCTAAAGTGTAAGGAAGGTTACTGGAAGGTTACACGCTGAAGCTCTATTGCCAGAGAAATAATTAACACATATAAAGAACTGGCTGTGAAAACTAAAGAGAATTTAACACTGCTTCACCAAATGTGTCTTAAATATAACAAAGAAGGCCCTCCCTGGTGGCACAGTGGGTTAAAGCACAGCACTAAGAAGCTAAAGCCACTTTAGCATGAGTTCGATCCCTGCCTGCCCCAGAGGTGACCATATGGCGTGGCACACCTCTCCTGGCCCGCCCGCTGCTCCCCTTAGCAGTGTACTTCGTTAATCTGCCTGTTCTGCTCTGCACTCTGTCTCTGGTGAGGCCTCTCACTGTCCCTGCACCTCTGGCCTGTGACCCAGTTCTGTATGCACAAATAAATAAATCTTAATACACACACACACACACACACACACATATATACACACACATATATATATATAAAACAAAGAAACCACTTGCTCTAATTCTCCAACATCTTTAGGTGTGAATATACTTGAAAATTGTTTCCTCAAGCAAAACAAATAACTATGAGACTAAGGCAATATGAAATGGGAGGACAGGTGCTTTTGTGAGACTTCCCATCACTACATTAGGCCCCTCTGTCTTCACAGTTAAAAGCTGAGTTTTTAACACAGAAAGAAAAGTCCTCTAGCTCAGCTGTTCACAGGCTTTCCTCTCCCTGATTCTCTTTCATGCTTCTCCAATCTTGTGAAATAGATTTGTAAAAATGAAATTACAGTATATTATGAAAAGAGAAAAAGATGAAATGATTAGTATCAACAAACTAGTACCACTAAAAAAAAACAGTAATTTCCCCCAGGTGATTCGTTCTACCTTGCATCTAAAAGAGGACTATGTACACTGCAAGTGTAAATAAGAACTCTCCCACATACCTGTAACAGCTCATCACGGGAGATCTTATCATCTTTATCCAAATCATATAGTCGAAAAGCAACTGGTAAGGAAAAACAAGAAGTTTGTAGAAATTCAATAGTGCAAAGTAAAGTATTAGCCTCCTTTCAAGGAGTTAAATAAATAAAAGATACTGGATGGAATAATTTTTTTTAAAGAGCAATTGCCATTACTTGAAGAACTTTTAATGACATAACATTTCAGAAATTGAAATGCATCTCAAAATTATGACATCTTAGCTTTAGTGAAATATGATTCAGCTGTGGACAAATCAAAAATTTTTATTAAAAAGAAAGCTAAATATCCTTATGATTGCCCAAACCCTTTAAATGTTTCTATAACCTAGGTCCTCTCAGCCCACCCATCAATACTACCATGCATACTTACACTAAATAACTGATTCCACAAAGTACTGTTCTGGGAAAATAGCCACTTTGGCAAATTCAAGCTAAATTTCTAACAAAATTAACAAGAATTGGATGGTCTCCTGGCCCTAACAAGTCTTTTTCTCTCTTTGATAACAACTAAGTCTTTTAGAAACTAGGGTATATAATAAAAGAACTCAGAAGAGAAAATCTATGTCATGTTGCTGATGGGCTACTAAGCGATTAGTATGATAACACTGGATCACAGGCACGGAGAGAAACATCACACTGGAGAAATGACTGCCTTGTAATAATATCTGAGTTTAGTATGGTTTTGAAACTTTGAATCATTCAACTGTGCCACCAAAGTTTTTGATTTTCTCTTCCCTTGAACCTCCATCTCCTGGCATCTCCAGTTCCATGGTTATAAATAAATCTAATGTCAATAGCTCCCAATGGGCATCTTTGGTTGTACTGACCTCCTTGAAGCCCCTCACGTTGATGTCAGAGCAATCAGGGATACCCAGAAATGTGCAGGCTCTGCCAAGCCCTAGCTCCATGAACACGAGGCAAGTTCCTTAACCTCTCAGTGTCCCAGGTGCCCAGGAGTTGGAGAGTGAAAATATCAGAATCTACTTCAAAGGGCTATGAGGAGTGACGGACTTAGCCCAAGGAAGAAACTTCACACAGTACGAGCTACCTGCTATCACTTCACTGCCATCCTTTCACACCACTTACCACTCATTTCTTTCCAGATAATGCTGCTTTGTTTTCTGATAGCACCAAGTCCTCAATTCTACTCAAGGGCCCATACACAGTTATTCCCTCTGCCTAGAGTTCTCATCTATTCTTTATCTGGTAAGCTTCCTCTTAGCTCAAATTTCAGCTCCTCAGAGGTTTTCTTTCACTGCCCATTCTTTCTGAAGTAGTAACATCCCCTATCACTTTCTTATCTCACTTAATTTGTTTTCTTCACAGAATGTGTCATGACCATAAATCTTACTTATTTTGTTCCACATAGTTGGGCAACCTTAATAGGTCATTAGTTCATTGAAAACAAAGACCTTGAGCCCACTCTGGTGGTACAATGGGTTAAAGCACAGCACTGCAAAGTCAGCCACACAAACTTCAGCTCTAGTTTGATCCCCAGCCAGGGAGGTGACCCTCATGGCACAGCAAGCCTCTCCTGTCTTGCCTGCTGCACCCCTCAGCAGTGTCGATTTGCCTGTTCTGCTCCCCACTATGTTTCTAGTGAATCCTCTCACCACATCTACACCTCTAGCCTGTACCTCAGTTCTTGTATGTGCAAATAAATACATCTTTTTTAAAAAGTATACCTTTTCCTCCCAAACTCTATTGAAAATTGGCCTTTCCCTCCTTTATGAACGTTGGAAACAAACCACAGCAGTGATAGCAATGTTGAGTACAGTGTACTGTACTCAACAGAAATCAGAAATTTTTATTTCACATTACAGTTGTTGCTAATATTCCAACCGATCATTTGTGCTAAGTTAAATATTTTTAAAGTTCTCAGACTTGCTATTGTAGCCCATTATTTAATATATATCATAAAAAAGTACATATATTACTACATCAGAGTTGTTTAAATATTTTGTTGATTTCAATTTTTTATACTCCTATTATTTTATGAATGCAAACACATTTTGATATGGATAGAATCCCTTGGTAACTGTCAAGGGAGTTCATGACTAAAAAAGGCAGAATTGATGTGGAGGAAATTCAATTAACAGATTTCTGTTAGTTCTGATGACTGATGTCTCTTGTTATCCTGGACAAGAAAACCAAGCATAGACTGTTTCTGTCATCGCCTTAACCAACTCACTGTATTTTTGGATGTCTCTCCTAGCTCTGCAAATCATTCCAATTAATGTGCTGCTGCCTGCTATATACTTGGAGCTAACAGACTACTCCAGTGGAATTAGATGCTTACCTAAGAGTTAGGTGCGTCAATTATCCTAGCTACTCATCTTGTACTATTTGTAATTTTAACAAAACTATATAATTTAATTTAAAAAAATGAAATGTGTATGCAAAGAGAATGTTACATTTTCTATGAAAATCAAACTGATGGTTTTTGAAAGACTCTAAGTCACTGGAAAAATTGCTTGCTAAAGCAAGCATGGCAGGACAATTATAAAAGATTGAGGGGGAAATTAACTAGAAAGATTCTAATCTCACAATGCCTTAAGAGTGTCTTCTTAAAAGAAACTACAAGGGCCTTCCCTGGTGGTACAACAGACAACGGGTTAAAAGCACAGCACTGTGGGCCCTCCCTGGTGGCGCAGCGGGTTAAAGCACTGCACTGAGAAGCTAAAGCCACTTCCGCATGAGTTCAAATCCCGCCTGCCCCGGAGGAGACCACATGGCGAGGCAGACCTCTCCTGACCCGCCCGCTGCTCCCCTCAGCAGTGTACTTCGTCAATCTGCCTGTTCTGCTCCCCGCTCTGTCTCTGGTGAAGCCTCTCACCGCCCCTGAGCCTCTGGCCTGTACCCCAGTTCTGTATGTACAAATAAATAAATCTTTAAAAAAAAAAAAAAAAAAAAGCACAGCACTGTGAAGCTCACGCAGACCTGGCCAGAAAGGTGATCCACATGATGTGGCAGACCTCTCCTGACCTGCCCGCTGCTCCCCTCAGCAGTGTACTTTGTTGATCTGCCTGTTCTGTTCCCCGTATCTGCCTCTGGTGAATACTCTCGCCACCTCAGTTCTGTATACATAAAAAAATCTTTAAAACAAAAGAACAGCAACTACAACGGAAACCTTAGACTGTATATTACAGAAATGTGCAGGCTCTGCCAAGCCTGCTCTATAGATGTGCTCTATAAAAAAAGTCACACAACTCCCACCAGCATCCTGGTTGTATTGATCCTGTATCAAAAGACTGGATGGTGAATGTGTTTTTATGTATCTTAAGGTAAAATACAATGTTTAATTATCTGTTGTTTACTATGGTTCAATGTTGTAGCTGCCGTTTTCAACAACTCTGACAATAAGGAATAAGAAAGTATCCTACTACACTGATGTCAGAGTCAGGCAGAAATGTACTAAATATCTGTTAAAAGTCTTAAAATGTAACACACAAACTTTGTCTCAAACTTTAAAGTAGAAATTGGAATTCACTAATAAATGTAGAATATCCAGTAAATTTAAGAATGATTCACTAGAGTTCTGTTTTATTTTATATTCAGCTTAGGATCAAAGCTTTCTGTTTGTGATTCAGGTATGTGATATTATGGTTAAAATAAAAAGAGCAATATTCAGTATTTTGGTTCAAAAATCTTCCCTATCTACATAATAACATATTTCAGTGCTTCCCAAACTCCTTACCTTAACCATCAAGAGAAGAGTAAATTCATACTCTTATAGCATGGAAATTTGGGGAGGTAACCCAAGGCCACAAGTAAAAAGTTACTTCAATTTGATGAAAATCTTTGAAATATACGTAACTTTAGCTAATTATATTCTATACTTTATCTTCATTTGTTTCAACATAAAAACTTTTTTTTCTAGTTGGTTTTACTTTAAGAGACAGTAATCATCTAAAAAATCTTTCTCAATGAAATGTATTTTTTTAATTTGATTCTTCTTTTCACATAGGTGAACTGGGGTATAGGCTAGAGGTACAAGGGTGTGTTGGTGAGAAGATTTACCAGAGACAAGAGGGGGGAGCAGAACAGGTGGACTTACTGAAAATACAGCTGAGGAGAGCAGCAGGCAAGATAGGAGAAGTATGCTGCACTATATGAGGGGTTAGCTCCCTGGCTGGGGATAGAACTCACGCTGTAGCAGCGGTAGCATGGAGACTTAACCCCTAGGCCACTGGGGAGGCCCTTCATCAGTTGTTTGATCCCTTTTGGATCCCTCAAACTTTTCATCTTTGAGCTTGAATTTGGAACTTTACCCAACAATAACAAGATTTTCCTGTTGTAGTGCATTATGAAGTTTTTCTATAGATAAATGAAGGCAACCCGTACCTCCATGAAAGTCAGTTTCTCTGTCAAAAGGAATAGTGCACTTTCATACAAGTATTTATGCAAAGTATTCTCTCAGCTCATTTAAGATACTCATACTTGCTCTGACAAATGTCATGTAGGCCCATACTTGTTTCCAGCAACACTGTCCCTTACTGGCAAAGCCACTACAATTTCAATTTTTATTTCAACTTGAAGAAAGTGTTGTAAGAGATTGGCCAATATCATATATGTACCAACAAGGGCAGAGGAAAAGCTAACAAGTATGCAAGAAAAGTAGGCAAGAAGCATGGGGATAAAAATGAAATCATATACTAGCCCATTTGGTCTAACCCTACTAAAGCCATATCTACTATCTATCAAATCCTATGATGGGCTGAAGACCCATTATTTTTACAAGGGCTGATTGCAGGGAGTTGGGGGTAGGGGGTGTGGGGAACAGAATAGGGACTTTTTCACTGTTGTCACTGTAGCACTTATCACGGTGCCTAGCACACAGTAGATATTCTGTGAATATAAGGATAACTTAGCAGCTAAAATGGTGATAAACACCAGTTGAATCACTACACATATCTGCTGTGGGACCCCTTAGGATACCACTTTACAGAAAAGGAAATTGAAAACCAAAGATTTTTAACTTACTTATCCAAAGTCACATGGTCAAAAATGGTGGAACTGAACTTCAAACCCAGCCTGGTTAGTTCTAGAGTCTGATCTCAGCTGCTATAATAATGTAACTATTTGTCCAATGAATTGAGTAAATAAATGATCTGTAAAAAATGAAAACCAAATATTTTAAGTCCTTACAGTGAAGTTTGTTGCTTCGGCTGTTGAGTGGTTCTGGTCCGTTTACATCTTTGCTCTTTTCATTATCCTCAATAGGTCGGAAATGAGCCAAAGTTCTCATGAATCCACGGAAATTTACCTGGTCCTCTCTGATTGGGAAATACAACAGAACACCATGTCAACCAAGATGATTGTTTCTTATGAACACAACATTATACTAGCAATAGCTTTAGCTACAGTGGCTTGAAAAGTCCATTTAATATCTCTTTTCATACGTGTGGCTCTCTATAGCTCATAAAACATCTTCATTTAAGCCTCACTCAACCCTTGTGAAGTAGGTATTATTATTTCCATTTTTTTT